>NC_061514.1:123298707-123409714 GCF_022539505.1 Lolium rigidum | reverse complement strand
GGCTCCGGCTCCGGTCGATAGCGGCATTCCCGGACCAGCCCCGGCGAGCTGGGCCCCGGAAGGACGAGTCCGGCCCGGGAACATGTCGTCCAACGTCGCACTGGCGAGTCGGCTCAACCCGCGTGCCGCGATCGAGGCGCCGAGGCCGGCGGCACGGCGAAGGAAGGCGCCCTGCGGCGGCGGCGGCGGTGTAGATGCGCGCGAGGAAGGCTGCGGCGTTTGCTCCCTCTGGCTGGCGGGGAAGCGGCGACACAACGCGCGGAGCTTGCGGGAGCCGCCGCCACAGGGCAAACTTGATAGGGGCCCTAGCCGGATAAACAGAGAGATAATAAGTATAAAAGTAAGGAAAGAAAAGGAATCAAACAAGAAAAAGAGAGAAAGAACTCACCCGGCCTTCTCCGGGACCATCTTCGGCTGCAGCCGGCGCTGCTTCTTCGCCTTCGCCTCCAAGGCGGCGGTGGAGCCGGCTCGCTTCGTGCCCTTGGGCGCCGAAGTCGCCGTGGTGCTCGGCGGCCTCGTACGCAGAGGCACGGCGGGGATGGGCCCCGTGCCGGACGTCGCCGGCTCCACCTCCTCCTCCTGCTGCTCTGGTGAAGGGGGCGGATTGTGCTCCCCCTGGCCGCCTAGATCAGGCGCCTGCGGCAGGTCGTCGTCGCCGGCATGCTCGCCGGCTTGGTCGGCCGGATCGACGAGATCCGGCGTCCACCTCTTCGTCGCCAGGTCGCCGTCCTCGGCGTTCTGGCGCTCAAAAAGCTAGAAAGACGGAAAAAACATGAACATATGACAAGCCGGAAGTCGGCAGAAGAAAAAGGAAGTCGGCCTCGCAACCGCAAGCCGGAAAATGGCAGAGACATGAGACTTACCCGCGCCGGCGGATGCTCCCTGTCGCGAGGCACCAGCCCGTAGCTCCAGCTCTCCGTTAGGTTCGCCTTGGTGATGTGGTTCACCCGGCTGGCCACCTGGGCTTTGTTGAGCGGCGCCTTGGACGTCCGGTTCGGATCGAACCGGCCGGACATGTGCCCGATCTTGTGGGAGCGCATCTGGAGCGGCGGCACCCGGCGCTCGGCGATGGTGCGGAGGAGATCCTCGGCGGTCAGCCCGCCATCGGTGGCTGTCGCCGGGAAGTCCCACGAGCAGGTTCACCTCGGCGTTCGGATCCGTCGAGCGGGCGTTGTGGCTCCAATTGATCCGGCCGGCTGGAGGAGCCGGGTTGAACTCCGGTAAATTGATCCGGTCGACGAGCGCCCGTCGTTGCGCACGTAGAAGAATGACATCTGCCAATTCTTCACCGAGTCGACGGTGGGGATTTTGGGGAAAGGCGTACCGGGCCGGGTGTAGATCGAGGCGGCGCCACAGGCCCGCAGGCGGCCTTCGGTGGTCTGGGCCTTCAAGTAGAAGAGCCGGCTCCAGAAGTCAATGTCGGGCCACAAGCCGGCGTAGGCCTCCATGAACGCGACGAAGCAGCTCAAGAGGACGCACGCGTTGGCCGGCAGGTGATGCGGCTGAAGGCCGAAGTGGTCGAGGAACCGCCGGAAGAATGTTGAAGCCGGCAGGCCCAGCCCGCGGTCGAGGTGCGCGCCGAAAACGACGCGCTCGCCGGGCTCCGGCTTGGGCTCCGCCTCCTTGCCAGGCACCCGCGTGATCACCGACCGCGGGATCCGCCGGAGGCGCACCGAGCGCTCGATGTCGTCCTCGCGCATGTAGGAGCCCCTCCATGATCCGCCGGGGACGCCATTGACGAGGTCGAAGAAGAAGAAGATGACCAAGAAAGGCGGAATGGCGAGGAAGAACCTTGCGACCGCGGCGGCGGCGGCGGCGGCTGCGGATGCTCCGTCGAGACGCGCGGCCCCGTGGCGCCGGATTGATGGAGCGCGGCGGCGGAACGGTGGAGTTTCGGTCGCCGGAGTTCGCCCGGCGGAAGACGTTCGCCGGAGCAGCGAAGAGCTTGGGCGCGCGGAGAGCGACGGAGGCGAGGAGCACGAGGAAGGAGAAGTGAGCAAGTGCCGCCTCGGTACCCTCCCCCGCGGCATTTATAGCCGACCGCGGCGGGCAGTTGGCCTCCACGTGGCGATCGTGGCCACGCCGCTCGGATCTTCTGCGCATTAACGTCGCCCACGACCGCTACCGTTACCAGAAACCGCCACACCACGTCGCCCACGACCGCTACCGTTACCAGAAACCGCCACACCACGTCGCCCACTACCGCACCGGATCCGGAGGGACATTGATGTGACCAGACGAACCGACCGCCAGGCCAGGCGTCAGACCGGTCAAGTCGGGCGCAGGACCCGAGGCGGCGGAGACCCCGGCGCACAGCAAGCCGGAGCCGGACAAAAAGTTCCACTCGAACCAAAACTCTTCAGCAAGGCGGAGGCACCCTCAAATCTTGCAAGAAAGCAAAAACTATACAAGTGTAAAAAGCTGCCGGCTAGAAGCAGCCGGCAAGAACGAGCCGGACGAGGGCGCAGTCGGCTGAAAGGAAATCCTCAGTCGGCCCTTCCAAGTGCCGTCAGATATATTCAAGAAGCCAGGAAAACCTGCCTAGGTCCTTCTAAACGCAGGACCTTGCCAGCTTCGGGGGCTAATGTCGGGGGAAGACCCCGGGTAGGGCAATGGACGCGGAGCAGCCGGCTGGCCAGCGGCCGGCTCGCGGCAAGGCCGGGCTGAGGAGCAGCCGGCTGGCGCCGTGGCCGGCTGGTCCGGAAGCCGGCTGGCTCTAGGTCCTAGTCGGCATGGCTACGGCCGCCAATGCTGTAGCTGGGCCGGCTTCTACAAGCCATATCCGGCGGGGGTCTGTACCTCAGACCGACTCGAGGCTGGCGAGTCTTGCACTGGAAGGAACCGGGTTGGTGATCCGGGTTCCCAAAGTCCACGCTGACTTCATCTTCCGTAAAGCGCGGGGCACTGTGGAGCAATAGTGCCACGCGCCGGACAGGCCATCATGGCTTACGACGCGCCGTACAGGCTACAGTGGCTGACGGCGACGGAGACACCTCCTCTCCATACCGCTGACCAAGCAGCCGGATGGGACAGGCCATGACGCCTCAACGGCTCCTGACGTCACCGCCTCGGGAAGGAGCGGAGGCCGAAGCCGGCCAAGCCGGCCAGTAGACTATAGGGTCTTATATGTAAAGTGCCGGTGCCTATATAAGCCGCACTACCCCTCTCGCGCAGGGGACGATCGATCACTTATTGCTTTCACCTACCTACGAGCGCTGCCACGTGAGAGAGACCATCGTCTCCCTTAGCCTCTCGGGGCCGGCCGGACACGGCTCTAGGAGCACCATTGTCTTGTGTGATTACCATATACACTCATAGCAGGAGTAGAGGTTTTACCTCCATCGGAGGGCCTCGAACCTGGGTACGTCGCCGTGTCGCTCGTGCCCATACCCGCTTCCGGATACCGCCGTGAGATCTCTCAGGAGCCCCTTCGATTAGCCACCCTATGGCATATGCCGTGACGATACCACAACAACGCCATCAACTACTCTTTGTTGAATATCATGTGAGTTGCTATGCATGTCCTTCTTGTCTGAAGTAAGGGAGATTTACCACTTTATTGGTTAGAGCATGCATATTGTTAGAGAAGAACATTGGGCCGCTAACTAAAGCCATGAATCATGGTGGAAGTTTGTAACACCCCTGTTTTAATAAATCCTGATTAGGGTTGTTTGTGCATCATGAGCATCATGATATTTTTCCCAAGAAAATTGCATCAATGAATTGTCTTCGAAAACCCTAAGTGTTGGTTTGAATCTTTCCCTCTCTGTATTCAACTGCTTAATGTATTTCAAATCTTTTCCAAAGTAAACATACATGGCACTTTGTAAAATATTTGACAAGCCAAGTTTATGTTGAAAGTTTTAGAAAATTTGAAGTTTCCAAATCATTTCCAAAATGCAAAAGAGTTTGAATACAAATTTGAAAACAAAATTCAGAAAAAGAGATTAGAGAGCTCCTCCTCAGTCTTGGGCCGCAGCCCATCTATCCTCTTTCCCTCTCCACTCTGCGCAGCCCAAAGTGGCCCAACAGCAGGCCAACTCAGCCCAGCAGAAAACCCAGGGGGTTTTCTGCAAAATCGTCATCTTCCCCGCGCCTCCAAGCTGCTCGCTGGCGAGCTGCCGGCCGCCCGATGCGCCTCCACGCGGAGATGCCCGCTGCCGCCCCCGGCGGTTATAAAGCCACCGCGCCACCGCCAGTGAACCCTAGCGCCCAGTTTCCCCTCTCCCTCTCTTCCTCGTGCATTTCTCCGCGCAGACCTAACCCTACCTCGTCGGCATCCGCATAGCCCCGCCGCTGCAGGCCTCCCCGTGCCTTGCCGCCTAGCCCAGGAGCTCCGCCGTCACCTCCTCGTTCTCCCCGTGTGCGGAATCGAGCCGCGGCGCTCGGAATCGGCCCCGCCGCGTTCTTCTTCTCCGCAGACGGTCGCCGGCCACCGGCTCAACGCCGCCGCTACGGGCCTCCTCCGCCCTCGCCGGCAAGCTCTCGAGCTCCGCGGTGAGCTCCTCGACCCGCCAGTGCTCTCGACCGCCTCTCTACCCCTCCGCAGCGCCCCTCCACATTCACCTGCCCGGCCGCCGCCGATCGTCGTCGCCGGCCGCTCTCCGGCGACCGTTCGGGAGCGGCGCCACCACCAGGCGACTCGCCCTGGTCGCCCGCGTCGAACGCGCCAGGCCGCGCGTCCAGGGGAGCCCTCTGGCGCCGCCTCTGTGTGGTCACCGGCGCGGTCCGCCGGAGTTGACCACCGGCGGTTGACCCCCGTGGGGCCCGCGCCCCTTTTCTTTTCATTTTGTTTTATTTACGTAAATAGAAATACATTGACGAGTGGGGCCCCCTGTCAGATTTTTATTAATTTCAAAAACATTTAAGAAAAGAATAAATCTATGACATGTGGGTCCAAGTACTGTCGGGTTTTTATTAATTTCCGAAATTTTCGGAAAATGATTTAAAATGATTAAATCTTTTAAAATTCATAAGTAATTCATTTTAAATCAGAAAAATATGTATAATATATCGAAATTTTCAGAAAAATGAGATCTACAATTTGGTTACACAATCATGCATTGTTAAACAACTTTGAATCCTAGTTGTTTTAGAAGAACTAATTGTACCCCTCTGAGGGCTCCGGAACTACTAACCCTAGTCCCGTTGAACCTCAGTTAAATTGATGATGTCTTAGGCTTAATTCAGTACCTAATTAACATGTCATGTCATCATCCTTGTATGTGCATTGCATAAATGCCATGTGTTGATTGTTGCCCTACCTTTCCGGTGTTTGCTTCTTCGCGATCGATAGAGCAAGTGCCGAGACGATGAAGATCGACAGCACCGAAGGTCAATGTCTGTCCACCGACGAACAAGTCAAGCATGGGATCTCCGAATATCCATATCGGTTTGTCAGGGACAAAGGCAAGCCCTAGCCTGGTTCATATTATGATTTCGAAATGCTTTTACTTCTGGTTCCTACATATTGCATTCGATTCCAATATGCTTTATCGGCGAGATATAGTTATCCTATGTGTGTTGCATTTACCATCCTTGTAGCCTAAATACTCGATCCACTCGCTCCCGGCGAAGACTAGGTTTGAGCTATGTGTGCATCGCTAGAGCCGATATATCAATTATGCTTAGCCATGCTTAGTTGACGAATTCTGATCCATCCGGTTGATGAATCAGAGCTGCGAATGAACCTAGTATGGCAGGATGACGTGGTAAGATCAGTGATGATAATAAACTTGTTTAAAGGCTTGGATGGGCCGCCACATGGGGATGTGGTGATTTGACTCGTTCTCGCCGATACTAGGACCTGAGGTTCTCGCCTTCGGAACCAAGGCGAGCGTACGGCCACACGGGGCCCATGGGAACCCCTTGGCCCGAACTTGCCTAGCTTACCCATGAGTCAATTAGTTTGCGAGTTCCATTTGGCATTCTGCATGGCGAAGGCGTGGAAAAGGTTTTCAAAGGTGCATCATACATGGCGTGGCCGGGGTGAAGGATGCTGGAGGCATTGAACTGGATCCCCTGCGCACAATGGCCGGGACCGCCTCGGAGAATGGCTACCTACGATGACGGAGCTCCCCAGTTAGTTTGACTCATGGAATAGGCGAAGTAAGGGAAAGGTTTTGGTCGACCACCCTCTGCTAGGCACACCAAGGAAGTGTTTTAATCATGTGGCGTTAAGAGTCGGTCGGCGCGTGTGGGTAAAGTTGTACACCCCTGCAGGGTTAAATCTTTTCGAAAAGCCGTGTCCACGGTTATGGACGACTTGGGGAAGGACGTGTTGATCATAGAGAACTTTAACCTAATCATAAAACTTGGAATCAATGTGTGATAAGGATCCCTCCTCAGGGTATCGAGGGGGTGCTCCTAGTTGATAGGTTCAGCTGATGATGAAGATTTGGTGGATTCAATATGATGATCAGTAGAGCTAGAGATATCGCTCTCTTATCCCCTTTTGAAAATGATCTGAATAGACGAGCTTCTGCTCCCTCTTGTTTACAAAGGAAAACGCGGCTTTCCGCAAAATAAGCTCCACATAAAGCCTCGCATACCGGCTTTGCTAAAAGGTTGTACTAAGTCTTGCTGAGTCCCCGTACTCGGCTTTGCATGCTTTGTTTCGAAGAAGTCGCTCCAACAAATGATGGTTTCTAGGTCGACATCGACGAGTAGCTTGGGATTCCCGAGTGGCGGCCCGGAATCTATGGGCTGGGACGTCGCCGTTATGCTCCTGGCCTCTTAGGCCTTTTGCTCTCTTGCTATTTAGAATAGCATAACCTCGCTTCCGTTGATTGATGAAATGCCAGGTCAGTGACCTCTGCTTGTAATACTTTGGTTCTTCGCTCAGTTATGAGCTTGTATTACTCTGAGTCGTAGAGTCACTGTTGTGTTACCGATTCTCACCCTGTAGGCCCTAGAGATCTAGGTTAGGCTTATGCCAGATGGTGATCTGGGTTTGTCTAGCCTACGACCCCCGGGGTCGCCACAGGTTTTGGTATCAGAGCAGGACTGCCTGTAGGAAACCCTTTCTATTGGTCGATGTTGAGTCTAGTGTTTGTGAAAACTATTTGAAAGCTAAAAATATTTGAGAAAATCTGATTAGGATTCTTTTTATTCCTTATCTGGTATCGCTCTAATTCAGAGTCACCTTACCTTGTGTTGATTTGAAAAGGTTTTATTATCTCTTCTGGTCTTTCAAAACTTAGGTGCCTCAAGGGCAGGTCGTTTCTTAACCAGTTGACCTAGTGTTGAGTTTTCTAAAGTCTTGCTTGTTCTTTGTTCTCTCTTTGTTTAGTTTTAATCGAGAGATTTCTTTCCATCATGATCTCTCTAGTTTGTAGGTTCCACAATGTTTGATCTAGGCTTCGAGGTTTCCTTTCGCCTTGGACTCCTCCTTTCCTTTTTTGTTTGGTTACTTCTGAAGCTAGGTATGGCTTCTCGAAAGTGACCTTGTGATTACTACCTCGTAGTGTCCTTTGTGTCACTTAGATAGTAATTACTCCTTTTTCAGTGTTTTAACCCTTGGACTTTAACCGAAGGTCCCGGATTGTGCTGGGTTCTTTTGAACCTCAGTACATGATGCTGACCTTTAACCCAAGATCCATTCCGTTGACTCCTGTTGTCAATGGTCAAACCATACATCAGGATGGCTAATTTCAAATCCACCTAGCCTTCAAGCTTGTAGTTATAGTCGTGATTGAATTGCGGCAACAAAAGATCTTTCCTACCATTAGCTATGGCAGAGGTTCTTTTATGGAATCAAATGGATCACGACAAGAGTTCTCTTTGTGAGTCTCACATCTATGTCCGTGACTCTGCCGCACCTCCCTTTTCAGCATGAGTTTCACAAGAGTGATGTCTTGTGCATCTACATCTCAGGATTTCTAATTCTGATTATGTTCCTCCTCTTTAGTTTCTTTCCGACCTTTGTCTGCTAGTTAGCAGCCAAGTGTTAAAGGTGCATTGGTGTTTTCCAGTGCATATTACCTTGTGGTCTTCCAAGACATTCACTCCGAGATGTCAGGAGAAACAAACTCCAGTACCTCGTCCATTTCTAGGACCCGGTCAAAGTGTTGTAATCCGCAGATTAAAAGGCTTATGTAGCTTCTATTCTGTGTTACCTTAGAGTATCACACTCTTCTATATCTATAGGTCGTGCTGAGTCTCATGACCTTATTGATGAAGTGATGCTCTTACATATCTTTACTCGCCCTTCCTCCGAGCTGTCCTTTCTTGGGAATGTTGGGGTGTTTGTATTGATGTGGCCATCCGAGATTCTTAGCAATTCTCATTGCTTTGAAATCCAAGGACGTTTGTGTCATTCTTAGCATGATTATTTAACCAATCACTAAGCGAAGTTTGACTGTTCTCCCAAGTCCGTTGTTCATGTGCATCGTCTTCGGTCAAAGAGTTAGGTTCACGCCGAAGCTCTCAAGACCACATCAGTTGCTTTGTAAAGCAAGCTTCCCTCTCGAACTTAGTGATATACCTGTGTTACGCGATGTTCTGGATGTCTTCTAGAAGTATCGCCATGTTGTCACATGACCGTGTTGTCAAGTTCGTGCGTACGTTGGTTCTCTGAATCACTCCTTCTCCTAGAAATCATACTCGAAACCCTGGACTAGCTGGTTGAGCTTAAGCAACAACTTGGAGAGTTGAAAGACAAAGCTCTATCAGACTTGTTCCTTCTTAAAGGGACATCTAGTTCTATTCGTTCTGAAGTAAGGAAGTATATCCTTGATGGATATGCTATCTTCCCAAATCTTTGATTTGAGCTTGGGCTATCGTCAAATCAAATTTAGTTCCGAGGACTATCTTAATGATGTTTTTACTAATGGTGTTTCGCCTGAATGCATCTTCATGTCCTTTGGTCTAACCAATACTCTTGCCTTGTTCGTGCAACATGTGAGTCTCTTATTGGAGTATCTTGATAAGTTTGTTGTTGAGCCCATTGATGACATTCTTATTCCCTCCATGTCTAAAGAGGTTCCTATTGAACAGTTGGCACTAATGTTGGAAACTTTTAAGAACCATCTTTGTATTACCACGAAGTATGTGTTCTGGATGCTGGAAGTGACTTTCTCTGGTTCACGTGCATTTGCTGAAAGATGTCGCCGTGAATCCGATTAGAATTCCCTTTGTTATCTTCAGGAATCATCGCAAGTCGGTCATGCATGTGCATAATATTCTTGAGATGGAAGGTTGTTACCTCCATTCCTTGAAACATTCATCTATGCACACTAAGCCACTGCCTCGTTTGTTTAAGAAAGAGAAGAAGCTTAATAACTTCATTATCTTCTTTGATGTCCCCACCATGACTCAAGTGTGTTACATTGCAAGCTCATGTGCACGTAATTGCCTCTTGGCAATCGCAACCACATGGATTACGCAATCCAGCTCCATCTTTTGGAGCTTGACATGCATTGTAGTCTACATCTTGAGAATATAGCGACTTTACCTTGGTGGTAACTATTGCAAAATTTCTATTCGAACATGTTGATTCTGAAATATCTTTACACATAACCTAAGCTGAATCTCAAGCAGCAACGATGGTTAGTGTTACTCAAGGATTCATGACATAAGCCTCTTTGTAAATCCGACAAGATTGATGTCGTGGTTCACACAATTAGTCGGAAGTCCTAATGCCAAGATTTCTTGAAACAACAAGAATAACCACTCTCCATAAGGATCTTGTGCGACTTATTCTAGGAGTTACCCTTAAGATGTCTTTTCAATCCGAAAGTCTGACCCTCACTTGATGACTTGTTGAAGGCTTCTCAATCGCCTGATATAGGTGTCTAGAACATCAAGGAGAACATTAGAAGCAGAGTTGCTGAATGTCTCTCGGTCAATCTCTTGATACCATTTCTCCGGTGATAACAACTCAGTGAGATGAAATTTCACACCCCGGTGATTCTACTACGTCTTTCGACAATGCTTTTCCCCTTCCTTTGGATTTTACCTGAAGATCTCTTAAATTCACACGTTGTGTGAATTAGTCAGCCATATGTGACCCCAGTACTTTTGAGTAGGCTTTAACCGACTGGCACTCCTCTTGTCATATTCGAAATTCAAAGCCTCAGAGAAGTATCCTTTCTTAGGATGTCAAACATCCGTTGTCTATTCGTTCAAGTAACATGAAGCTATATCATGAACATTGGCACTTTAGTAGCCAATGCTCTTTCCCATCTTTTGGGTTGTACCTGAAGTTCTAATCAATTCACACGTTGTGTGAATTCGTCAGTCATCTAGGGCCCCAACCTTTTGAGTAGATTTTCAATCGTTCATTTGGCCATACCAAAAGAGTGACTATGATTTTTAAATCCAAAGTTGCTCTCGTTGGATAATCATTCTTGCTTCTACGAGTCACCCTCTCTAAGAGTGCCTCGTCATGGTATCAAAGGCAGTTCAACTCCTCGCTATCTTGTCCCTTTATGTTTTGTAAATCGTGGAGCAATTGCCTACCAAAATTTGAAACTTCTTCCGTCTCCTCCGTTACCTTGAAGTGTTTCATGTTTGTCAGCTCAAGAGTTGTTTCTAAGCACTCCTTCCATGAGTTGACCTTGAGATACTCGATCTTCGTGAAGATCCATCATTCCAGAGTTATTCCCTCTTTCCTTTCGAGTGAAGAAAGCAAAACGAAGAGCTCTTCATTGTGTTAAAGATCAACCTCTTCGTGGTGAGGTGGATCAACTTCATTCATGATGTCGTGAATCAACCTCTTCAAGAAGGAAGACCGTCGTGGTATCGATAAGATCGTTGAAGACCGGTGTAGTTCTTGTTACCTTCTCTATTCCTACCTTGGAATCTCGGGACGAGATTCTTTTAAGGGGGATAGATCTGTAACACCCCTGTTTTAATAAATCCCGATTAGGGTTGTTTGTGCATCATGAGCATCATGATATTTTTCCCAAGAAAATTGCATCAATGAATTGTCTTCGAAAACCCTAAGTGTTGGTTTGAATCTTTCCCTCTCGTATTCAACTCGCTTAATGTATTTCAAATCTTTTCCAAAGTAAACATACATGGCACTTTGTAAAATATTTGACAAGCCAAGTTTATGTTGAAAGTTTTAGAAAATTTGAAGTTTCCAAATCATTTCCAAAATGCAAAAGAGTTTGAATACAAATTTGAAAACAAAATTCAGAAAAAGAGAGAAGAGAGCTCCTCCTCAGTCTTGGGCCGCAGCCCATCTATCCTCTTTCCCTCTCCACTCTGCGCAGCCCAAAGTGGCCCAACAGCAGGCCAACTCAGCCCAGCAGAAAACCCAGGGGGTTTTCTGCAAAATCGTCATCTTCCCCGCGCCTCCAAGCTGCTCGCTGGCGAGCTGCCGGCCGCCCGATGCGCCGCCGCGCGGAGATGCCCGCCGCCGCCCCCGGCGGTTATAAAGCCACTGCGCCGCCGCCAGTGAACCCTAGCGCCCAGTTTCCCTTCTCCCTCTCTTCCTCGTGCATTTCTCCGCGCAGACCTAACCCTACCTCGTCGGCATCCGCATAGCCCCGCCGCTGCAGGCCTCCCCGTGCCTTGCCGCCTAGCCCAGGAGCTCCGCCGTCACCTCCTCGTTCTCCCCGTGTGCGGAATCGAGCCGCGGCGCTCGGAATCGGCCCCGCCGCGTTCTTCTTCTCCGCAGACGGTCGCCGGCCACCGGCTCAACGCCGCCGCTACGGGCCTCCTCCGCCCTCGCCGGCAAGCTCTCGAGCTCCGAGGTGAGCTCCTCGACCCGCCAGTGCTCTCGGCCGCCTCTCTACCCCTCTGTAGCGCCCCCTCCACGTTCACCTGCCCCGGCCGCCGCCAGTCGTCGTCGCCGGCCGCTCTCCGGCGACCGTTCGGGAGCGGCGCCACCACCAGGCGACTCGCCCTAGTCGCCCGCGTCGAACGCGCCAGGCCACGCGTCCAGGGGAGCCCTCTGGCGCCGCCTCTGTGTGGTCACCGGCGCGGTCCGCCGGAGTTGACCACCGGCGGTTGACCCCCGTGGGGCCCGCGCCCCTTTTCTTTTCATTTTGTTTTATTTCTGTAAATAGAAATACATTGACAGGTGGGGCCCCCTGTCAGATTTTTATTAATTTCAAAAACATTTAAGAAAAGAATAAATCTATGACATGTGGGTCCAAGTCTGTCAGGTTTTTATTAATTTCCAGAAATTTTCAGAAAATGATTTAAAATGATTAAATCTTTTAAAATTCATAAGTAATTCATTTTAAATCAGAAAAATATGTATAATATATCGAAATTTTCAGAAATGAGATCTACAATTTGGTTACACAATCATGCATTGTTAAACAACTTTGAATCCTAGTTGTTTTAGAAGAACTAATTGTACCCCTCTGAGGGCTCCGGAACTACTAACCCTAGTCCCGTCGAACCTCAGTTAAATTGATGATGTCTTAGGCTTAATTCAGTACCTAATTAACATGTCATGTCATCATCCTTGTATGTGCATTGCATAAATGCCATGTGTTGATTGTTGCCCTACCTTTCCGGTGTTTGCTTCTTCGCGATCGATAGAGCAAGTGCCGAGACGATGAAGATCGACGAGCACCGAAGGTCAATGTCCGTCCACTCGACGAACAAGTCAAGCATGGGATCTCCGAAGATCCATATCGGTTTGTCGTGGACAAAGGCAAGCCCTAGCCTCGGTTCATATTATGATTTCGAAATGCTTTTACTTCGGTTCCTACATATTGCATTCGATTCCAATATGCTTTATCTGCAGATATAGTTATCCTATGTGTGTTGCATTTACCATCCTTGTAGCCTAAATACTCCGATCCACTGCTCCCGAGCAAGACTAGGTTTGAGCTATGTGTGCATCGCTAGAGCCGATATATCGATTATGCTTAGCCATGCTTAGTTGACGAATTCTGATCCATCCGGTTGATGAATCAGAGCTGCGAATGAACCTAGTATGGCAGGATGACGTGGTAAGATCAGTGATGATAATAAACTTGTTTAAAGGCTTGGATGGGCCGCCACATGGGGATGTGGTGATTTGACTCGTTCTCGCCGATACTAGGACCCGAGGTTCTCGCCTTCGGAACCAAGACCGAGCGTACAGCCACACGGGGCCCATGGGAACCCCTTGGCCCGAACTTGCCTAGCTTACCCATGAGTCAATTAGTTTGCGAGTTCCATTTGGCATTCTGCATGGCGAAGGCGTGGAAAAGGTTTTCAAAGGTGCATCATACAGGGCGTGGCTGGGGTGAAGGATGCTGGAGGCATTGAACTGGATCCCCTGCGCACAATGGCCGGGACCGCCTCGGAGAATGGCTACCTACGATGACGGAGCTCCCCAGTTAGTTTGACTCATGGAATAGGCGAAGTAAGGGAAAGGTTTTGGTCGACCACCCTCTCGCAGGCACACCAAGGAAGTGTGTTAATCATGTGGCGTTAAGAGTCGGTCGGCGCGTGTGGGTAAAGTTGTACACCCCTGCGAGGTTAAATCTTTTCGAAAAGCCGTGTCCACGGTTATGGACGACTTGGGGAAGGACGTGTTGATCATAGAGAACTTTAACCTAATCGTAAAACTTGGAATCAATGTGTGATAAGGATCCCTCCTCAGGGTATCGAGGGGGTGCTCCTAGTTGATAGGTTCAGCTGATGATGAAGATTTGGTGGATTCAATATGATGATCAGTAGAGCTAGAGATATCGCTCTCTTATCCCCTTTTGAAAATGATCTGAATAGACGAGCTTCTGCTCCCTCTTGTTTACAAAGGAAAACTGGCTTTCCGCAAAATAAGCTCCACATAAAGCCTCGCATACCAGCTTTGCTAAAAGGTTGTACTAAGTCTTGCTGAGTCCCTGTACTCAGCTTTGCATGCTTTGTTTCAGAAGAAGTCGCTCCAACAAATGATGGTTTCTAGGTCGACATCGACGAGTAGCTTGGGATTCCCAGGTGGCAGCCTGGAATCTATGGGCTGGGACGTCGCCGTTATGCTCCTCGCCTCTTAGGCCTTTTGCTATCTTGCTATTTAGAATAGCATAACCTCGCTTCCGTTGATTGATGAAATGCCAGGTCAGTGACCTCTGCTTGTAATACTTTGGTTCTTCGCTCAGTTATGAGCTTGTATTACTCTTTGAGTCGTAGAGTCACTGTTGTGTTACCGATTCTCACCCTGTAGGCCCTAGAGATCTAGGTTAGGCTTATGCCAGATGGTGATCTGGGTTTGTCTAGCCTACGACCCCCGGGGTCGCCACAAAGTTTCAGTTTTGGACATATATCCTCAATCTCATATGAGAACATTAATTGTTGCTATATGCTTATGCATTAAAGAGGAGTCCATTATCTGTTGTCTATGTTGTCCCGGTATGGATGTCTAAGTTGAGAATAATCAAAAGCGAGAAATCCCAAATGCGAGCTTTCTCCTTAGACCTTTGTACAAGCGGCATAGAGGTACCCCTTTGTGACACTTGGTTAAAACATGTGTATTGCGATGATCCCGGTAATCCAAGCTAATTAGGACAAGGTGCGGGCACTATTAGTATACTATGCATGAGGCTTGCAACTTGTAAGATATAATTTACATGATACATATGCTTTATTACTACCGTTGACAAAATTGTTTCTTGTTTTCAAAATCAAAGCTCTAGCACAAATATAGCAATCAATGCTTCCCTCTGCGAAGGGCCTTTCTTTTACTTTTATGTTGAGTCAGTTCACCTATCTCTTTCCACCTCAAGAAGCAAACACTTGTGTGAACTGTGCATTGATTCCTACATACTTGCATATTGCACTTGTTATATTACTCTATGTTGACAATATCCATGAGATACACATGTTACAAGTTGAAAGCAACCGCTGAAACTTACTCTTCCTTTGTGTTGCTTCAATGCCTTTACTATGAATTTATTGCTTTATGAGTTAACACTTATGCAAGACTTATTGATGCTTGTCTTGAAGTACTATTCATGAAAAGTCTTTGCTTTATGATTCAGTTGTTTACTCATGTCATTACCATTGTTTTGATCGCTGCATGCATTACATATGCTTACAATAGTATGATCAAGGTTATGATGGCATGTCACTCCAGAAATTATCTTTGTTATCGTTTACTCGCTCGGGACGAGCGAGAACTAAGCTTGGGGATGCTGATACGTCTCCGACGTATCGATAATTTCTTATGTTCCATGCCACATTATTGATGATATCTACATGTTTTATAGACATTATATGTCGTATTTATGCATTTTTCGGCACTAACCTATTAACGAGATGCCGAAGAGCCGATTCTTGCTTTTCTGCTGTTTTTGGTTTCGGAAATCCTACAAAGGAAATATTCTCGAATTGGACGAAATCAACGCCCGGGGTCCTATTTTTGCACGAAGCTTCCGGAAGACCGAGGGGAAAGGAAGTGGGGCCACGAGGCGCCGACACAACAGGGCGGCGCGGCCCGGCCCTTGGCCGCGCGGCCCTGGCGTGTGGGGCCCTCGTGTGGCCCCCGCGTTGCCCTTCCGCCTACTTAAAGCCTTCGTCGCGAAACCCCCGATACCGAGAGCCACGATACGGAAAACCTTATCGAGACGCCGCCGCCGCCAATCCCATCTCGGGGATTCTGGAGATCACCTCCGGCACCCTGCCGGAGAGGGGAATCATCTCCCGGAGGACTCTTCACCGCCATGGTCGCCTCCGGAGTGATGAGTGAGTAGTTCAGCCCTGGACTATGGGTCCATAGCAGTAGCTAGATGGTTGTCTTCTCCTCATGTGCTTCATTGTCGGATCTTGTGAGCTGCCTAACATGATCAAGATCATCTATCTGTAATTCTATATGTTGTGTTTGTCGGGATCCGATGGATAGAGAATACTATGTTATGTTGATTATCAATCTATTACCTATGTGTTGTTTATGATCTTGCATGCTCTCCGTTAATAGTAGAGGCTCGGCCAAGTTTTTACTCTTAACTCCAAGAGGGAGTATTTATGCTCGATAGTGGGTTCATGCCTCCATTAAATCTGGGACGATGCGATGAAAGTTCTAAGGTTGTGGATGTGCTCGTTGCCACTAGGGATAAAACATTGATGCTATGTCCGAGGATGTAGTTATTGATTACATTACGCACCATACTTAATGCAATTGTCTCGTTGTTTGCAACTTAATACCGGAAGGGGTTCGGATGATAACCTGAAGGTGGACTTTTTAGGCATAGATGCATGCTGGATAGCGGTCTATGTACTTTGTCGTAATGCCCAATTAAATCTCACAATACTCATCATATCATGTATGTGCATTGTCATGCTCTCTCTATTTGTCAATTGCTCGACTGTAATTTGTTCACCCAACATGCTATTTATCTTATGGGAGAGACACCTCTAGTGAACTGTGGACCCCGGTCCATTCTTTACATCTGAAATACAAATCTGTTGCTATTGTTCTTTACTTGTTCTTTGCAAACAATCATCATCCACACTATACATCTAATCCTTTGTTACAGCAAGCCGGTGAGATTGACAACCTCACTCGTTTCGTTGGGGCAAAGTACTTTGGTTGTGTTGTGCAGGTTCCATGTTGGCGCCGGAATCTCCGGTGTTGCGCCGCACTACATCTCGCCGCCATCAACCTTCAACGTGCTTCTTGGCTCCTCCTGGTTCGATAAACCTTGGTTTCTTTCTGAGGGAAAACTTGCCGCTGTACGCATCACACCTTCCTCTTGGGGTTCCCAACGGACGCGTGCTGTACGCGTATCAAACATCAATTACGTCATCAGTGATGTCGTGAAGCTCGCTTGAGGTATCCGAAGAAAAACCAAAACCATCGGGTGGTCAACTTAAGTCTACGCACATATTGCAAGCATCCGTACCTAGACTCGGGGGCTACTCCCATCGGGAGCGCTGGACGCGCACCCGATAAAACTTGGACTCGAAGACTTTCCTACAAAGAAGGGCGTGAAGAAATATCTGAAAAAAAGGACGGAATGTTCGGCTCGAGTCTGCACCCGGTCACAAGCGCCCGTGCCCAGACTCGGGGGATACTCCCATCGGGAGCGCTGGACGCGCACCCGACAAAATTTTTTGCACTCCAGGATCATGCCCGGGGACTTGATTCTGTGTAGGGTAACGTTGTTTTGCCACCGGCAGTTAACCAGCAAAGCTGGGCACGTTACTCAATATCCTTTATGCATTAAACCTTACTTTAAAAAAAACTGAAGCTCCGATGCAAATGCATCGGATGACCTATGAGGACTTACAGAAAGCTTTAGCAGAAGAAGGCATTCGAGTGACACAACTTGAGTCTATGCACGGATTGCAAGCATCCGTACCTAGACTCGGGGGCTACTCCCATCGGGAGCGCTGGACGCGCACCCGATAGAAGAAGATGATGTTGTTACAAGGTGAACGAGAATTATCAAGAGAGAAGAACATTCAGTGGAGGCATGCTTTAGTCTCTACCCGAAGTATCTTCGGCTAGACACTCGGGGGCTACTGACGTGGGCATTACCCTTGGGGTAACTGTTATTGCCCTATCCTGTACGGCCCAACTGGAGGCCCATGAAGACACCCGATGGCAAGGTGGGCCACTACGTCGGTGCCTGATGGCGTGTAACTCACACGTTCGTTGGGAACCCCAAGAGGAAGGTATGATGCGCACAGCAGCAAGTTTTCCCTCAGAAAGAAACCAAGGTTTATCGAACCGAGGAGGAGCCAAGAAGCACGTTGAAGGTTGATGGCGGCGGGATGTAGTGCGGCGCAACACCGGGGATTCCGGCGCCAACGTGGAACCTGCACAACACAACCAAAGTACTTTGCCCCAACGAAACGGTGAGGTTGTCAATCTCACCGGCTTGCTGTAACAAAGGATTAACCGTATTGTGTGGAAGATGATTGTTTGCAAGAAAACAAGTAAAGAACAAGTATTGCAGCAGATTTGTATTTCAAGTATAAAAGAATGGACCGGGGTCCACAGCTCACTAGAGGTGTCTCTCCCATAAGATAAAAGCATGTTGGGTGAACAAATTACAGTCGGGCAATTGACAAATAGAGAGGGCATAACAATGCACATACATGTCATGATAAATATAGTGAGATTTAATTGGGCATTACGACAAAGTACATAGACCGCCATCCAACTGCATCTATGCCTAAAAAGTCCACCTTCAGGTTATCATCCGAACCCCTTCCAAGTATTAAGTTGTAAAACAACAGACAATTGCATTAAGTATGGTGCGTAATGTAATCAACAACTACATCCTTAGACATAGCATCAATGTTTTATCCCTAGTGGCAACAGCACAACACAACCTTAGAACTTTCTGTCACTGTCCCAGGTATCAATGGAGGCATGAACCCACTATCGAGCATAAATACTCCCTCTTGGAGTTAAGAGCAAAAACTTGGCCAGAGCCTCTACTAATAACAGAGAGCATGAAAGATCATAAAAAACACATAGATAATAACTTGATAATTAACATAACATAGTATTCTCTATCCATCGGATCCCGACAAACACAACATATAGCATTACAGATAGATGATCTTGATCATGTTAGGCAGCTCACAAGATCCAACAATGAAGCACAATGAGGAGAAGACAACCATCTAGCTACTGCTATGGACCCATAGTCCAGGGGTGAACTACTCACTCATCACTCCGGAGGCGACCATGGCGGTGAAGAGTCCTCCGGGAGATGAATCCCCTCTCCAGGCAGGGTGCCGGAGGAGATCTCCCGTAATCCCCGAGATGGGATTGGCGGCGACGGCATCTCCGGAAGGTTTTCCGTATCGTGGCTCTCGGTGACCGGGGGTTTCGCGACGGAGGCTTTAAGTAGGCGAAAGGGCAACGTGGGGGGCCACACGAGGGCCCCACGCCATAGGTCGGCGCGGCCGGGGCTCGGGCCGCGCCGCCCTATGGTGGCGGCGCCTCGTGGCCCCACTTCGACTCCTCTTCGGTCTTCCGGAAGCTTCGTGGCAAAATAGGACCCCGGGCGTTGATTTCGTCCAATTCCGAGAATATTTCGTTACTAAGATTTCGAAACCAAAAACAGCAGAAAACAGCAACTGGCTCTTCGACATCTTGTTAATAGGTTAGTTCCATAAAATGCACGAATATGACATAAAGTGTGCATAAAACATGTAGATATCATCAATAATGTGGCATGGAACATAAGAAATTATCGATACGTCGGAGACGTATCAGCATCCCCAAGCTTAGTTCTCGCTCGTCCCGAGCAGGTAAAACGATAACAAAGATAATTTCTGAAGTGACATGCCATCATAATCTTGATCATACTATTTGTAAACATATGTAATGAATGCAGCGATCAAAACAATGGTAATGACATGAGTAAACAAGTGAATCATAAAGCAAAGACTTTTCATGAATAGTACTTCAAGACAAGCATCAATAAGTCTTGCATAAGAGTTAACTCATAAAGCAATAAATCAAAGTAAAGGTATTGAAACAACACAAAGGAAGATTAAGTTTCAGCGGTTGCTTTCAACTTGTAACATGTATATCTCATGGATAATTGTCAACATAGAGTAATATAACAAGTGCAGTATGCAAGTATGTAGGAATCAATGCACAGTTCACACAAGTGTTTGCTTCTTGAGGTGGAGAGAAATAGGTGAACTGACTCAACATAAAAGTAAAAAGAATGGTCCTTCAAAGAGGAAAACATCGATTGCTATATTTGTGCTAGAGCTTTTATTTTGAAAACATGAAACAATTTTGTCAACGGTAGTAATAAAGCATATGAGTTATGTAAATTATATCTTACAAGTTGCAAGCCTCATGCATAGTATACTAATAGTGCCCGCACCTTGTCCTAATTAGCTTGGACTACCGGATCATCGCAATACACATGTTTTAACCAAGTGTCACAATGGGGTACCTCCATGCCGCCCGTACAAAGGTCTAAGGAGAAAGCTCGCATTTTGGATTTCTCGCTTTTGATTATTCTCAACTTAGACATCCATACCGAGACAACATGGACAACAGATAATGGACTCCTCTTTAATGCATAAGCATGTGGCAACAATTATTATTCTCATATGAGATTGAGGATATATGTCCAAAATCGAAACTTCCACCATGAATCATGGCTTTAGTTAGCGGCCCAATGTTCTTCTCTAACAATATGTATGCTCCAACCATTAAGGTGGTAGATCTCTCTTACTTCGGACAAGACGGACATGCATAGCAACTCACATGATATTCAACAAAGAATAGTTGATGGCGTCCCAGAAGCATGGTTATCGCACAACAAGCAACTTAATAAGAGATAAAGTGCATAAGTACATATTCAATACCACAATAGTTTTTAAGCTATTTGTCCCATGAGCTATATATTGCAAAGGTGAATGATGGAATTTTAAACGTAGCACTCAAGCAATTTACTTTGGAATGGCGGAGAAATACCATGTAGTAGGTAGGTATGGTGGACACAAATGGCATAGTGGTTGGCTCAAGGATTTTGGATGCACGAGAAGTATTCCCTCTCGATACAAGGTTTAGGCTAGCAAGGTTATTTGAAACAAACACAAGGATGAACGGTGCAGCAAAACTCACATAAAAGACATATTGTAAACATTATAAGACTCTACACCGTCTTTCTTGTTGTTCAAAACCCAATACTAGATATTATCTAGACTCTAGAGAAACCAAATATGCAAACCAAATTAGCAAGCTCTAAGTGTTTCTTCATTAATGGGTGCAAAGTATATGATGCAAGAGCTTAAACATGAGCACAACAATTGCCAAGTATCAAATTATCCAAGACATTTTAGAATTACTACATGTAGCATTTTCCAATTCCAACCATATAACAATTTAACGAAGAAGAAACTTCGCCATGAATACTATGAGTAGAGCCTAAGGACATACTTGTCCATATGCTACAGCGGAGCGTGTCTCTCTCCCATACAGTGAATGCTAGGATCCATTTTATTCAAACAAAAACAAAAACAAAACAAACCAACGCTCCAAGCAAAGCACATAAGATGTGGCCGAATAAAAATATAGTTTCAGGGGAGGAACCTGATAATGTTGTCGATGAAGAAGGGGATGCCTTGGGCATCCCCAAGCTTAGACGCTTGAGTCTTCTTAGAATATGCAGGGGTGAACCACCGGGGCATCCCCAAGCTTAGAGCTTTCACTCTCCTTGATTATATTGTATCATACTCCTCTCTTGATCCTTGAAAACTTCCTCCACACCAAACTCGAAACAACTCATTAGAGGGTTAGTGCACAATAAAAATTAACATGTTCAGGAGGTGACACAATCATTCTTAACACTTCTGGACATTGCATAAAGCTACTTGGACATTAATGGATCAAGGAAATTCATCCAACATAGCAAAAGAGGCAATGCGAAATAAAAGGCAGAATCTGTCAAAACGAAACAGATCCGTAAAGATGGATTTAATTGAGGCACCAGACTTGCTCAAATGAAAATTCCCAAATTTAATGAAAGTTGCGTACATATCCGAGGATCACTCACGTAAATTGGCTTAATTTTCTGAGTTACCTACAGAGAATTAGACCCAGATTCGTGACAGCAAAGAAATCTGTTTCTGCGCAATAATCCAAATCTAGTATTTACTTTACTATCAAAGACTTTACTTGGCACAACAAAACACAAAACTAAGATAAGGAGAGGTTGCTACAGTAGTAAACAACTTCCAAGACTCAAATATAAAACAAAAATACTGTAGTAAAAACATGGGATTTCTATTTTCGTGCCCTCAGGTCCTTAGTTGTACTCAGTTTTCCCCAGCTCCTTAGTTTTTCCTCAGTTTTCCCCAAGCCCTTGTCTGAACCGCAGAAGGAGCTCGGACGGAAGGAATCCGTTAAGTTGACCGTTCCGTGCTGACGAGTGGGGTCGTGTCGTTTGTGGGGTCGCGTCGTGTGGGACCGCGTCGTGTGGGGCTGGTAGGAAGGGACCGCGTGGGACAGGACGAGGCCGTGTTTGTGTGGTCGTAGCGTGTAGGGCCGTAGCGTGTGGAGCCGTGTGGGTCCGGGACGGGGGCACGAGTGGTTTCTGTCTCTTTCGCCCAGATTAGCAGTTTTCAATGTACCTTTTTCCTCTCTATCGCTCGATCTCATTCATATTTGATAGCCCAAATTGGTAGCAAATCTAGAGCAGCTTCTCCTTCGTTTTTTAACGCCATTCATTTCTTTATGCCTTCGTTTTTACCCAATCAGGTAGGAAATCTAGGGCACAAATCCGGAGAAAAAATATAGGATAAGCTGCATACAGGCAACCAACATAGCATAGATATATTCAGGACAGATCCAAAAGTAGTACCGATAGATCCAACATAAGCTACATTTTACATGAAATTAAGCTGCTCTACGGATAGAGCAATCACATACGAAGAGTGCAAGTAGGCACGTTCAACGCCTCCGGGTAGCGCGTGTGACTCGCTTGGAGGTTGCGCAGTGAATCCCAAGTGCTTTGTGTTTGGCCATGTACGCATGCACGTTCACGGTCCTTCCAACTCTAGCGCCACATCCGCCAATGGATTCAGCATGGTTCACCAGGGAGTTGAAGTCGGTGGCGCGGAGCTTCCTGTTGCAGAAGGGGCACTTGTAAATGCCTCGAGCAAAAGGGCCATCGTAATGGCCGGACTGCAGCCTCCTGAGGACGTGACGAGTATTGGTGTGGAAGGACTCGTCGTCGCTGTCGACGTCGCTGCTCGCACCTGTCACGTAGCACCAAAGATCGTGCAAAAAACACGGAGTCAATTGCAACGATGATGGAACAGAGAGTGAACAAAAAATCATGCATGATAATATGGGCTCGAAAAAAAGAGGTAGCCTCGCTTACATTGGACACACTTATATCCGAGGATTTGAGTCGAGCAAACCAAAGATCATGCACAACAAATTTGTACACACCAATTGTTTACTGACCAAACCCTCGAATCAATTTATGCCCAAATATTCATCATCATCGGCACAAATCTTAAACAAAAGCAAATCACAAACACTAATAACGCAAGATCTAACACAAAAGGATCGAACTAGGAACGGACGAACAGTAATAACGCAAGATCTAACAAAAAAGGATTGAACTAGGAATGGATCGAACCGTAATAACGGTAGATCTAACACAAAATGATTGAAATGAGATAAGAACAAGGGAACAAAGGGTTACCTCCGGCTCGTTGTCGACGATGGTGGTGTCGTAGGGGTTCTCCGGCGCGTCGTACTGCACTGGTTCGTACGGGTCCCAATCAACGGGGGACTAGACGGTGGCGGCGGCCGATGCGCCGGCTGCTACGTTGGAAGCAGCGACAGGGGCCTGGACGGGGGCGGCGGCCGATGCGCCGGCTGCTACGTTGGAAGCAGCCGACAGGGGCACTGGACGGGGGCGGCGGCCGATGCGCCGGCTGCTACGATGGAAGCAGCGACAGGGGGCCCGGACGGGGCGGCGGCTGATGTGCCGACAATGGGCATCTCATTCTTCTCCATCGCCGGCGGTTTTCTTCGGGGTTTTTTCTTCGGTTGTGGAGAAGATGATGGGACAGGAGAGGCGGTTGCGAGTGAGCCGGTGAGAACGTGCGTCGAGGGAGAGAAAGAGGGGCTCTATAAAGACGAAGGTGGCGTGTACCGCAACACGCGTCCGCTATGCACGGCAACACGCGTCCGCTATGCACGGCTGCAGCGTGCACCGCTACCCGAGTCTAACCCCGGGACGTTTGGTGTACTCGGTTATAACCTCGGGCCTTATACGAAATTTTATCCGTACTCAGTTTTCCCCTCGAGGACTTAGACCGGCAAGTGCAATATACTCAGTTTTACCCTCAAGTAGCTGGTCAACGAGAGAGTCAACAAATGAGATTAACATAGCTAATTGAGTCATTTCATGCGCAAAAAAATCCAAAAAAATAAAAACATAGTGGCAACTACTCATGGAGTCTTCCTACGCAACCTGCCACCTAGAAAACCTTAACAAACATATATAAAGCAAGTTTTACCACAAATTGCCACTTCTCAGAATCACTAGTGTAGCTATGAAGATGCATGGTTTTCCACCCAAACCCCTTTGCAAAACATCTTTCCCAAAACATAGTTTGTCTAAATGAGGCCATAATTGTCACACTCATGTATATTTGAATTGCAAATAATTTGATGTAGCCCAATATGAATTATATTGTACAAAACACACATTTTTCATTTTGTAATTCTTTTGTTTGAATCCCTTAGTCTATTTACTATTTATGTGCCCTTGGATTCTTAGTACTACTCAGTTTTGCCCTCAAGTACTGTCACAAATGCTCGAGAAGCCCAAACTTATCCTGATTGGTTGAGCCGTTGTCACACGGATCGACTCCACGAACCGTTGATCCACTGATCTAACGGGCAGTATACCCCTATCCGTCTCTTCGTGGCAACCTCTCTCTCTCTCTCTCTCTCTCTCTCTCTCTCTCTCTCTCTTCGTGGCCACCCATCTCTCTCTCTCTCTCTGTCGGTGGAGAATGCAATGACGAGTTTGCCACTTAATATATAGTATTGGTATAAACATGAGGCATACATATTTGCGGATTTCGGTGATTGCATTATTTGTCGGCCCTCTAACAATTATCAACTATCTTGAGCTGTCCCTTTCTTTTAGGGAATATAGTTTGGGATATAGTATTGGTATTTTGAAACGGCCTAAAAGTGGTATAATTTTGTTATAAACATGAGGCATACATTTTTGCGGATTTCGGCGATTGCATTATTTGTCACCCCTCTAACAATTATCAACTATCTTTAGCTGTCCTTTTCTTTTAGGGAATATAGTTTGGGATATGGTATTGGTATTTTGGAAAGGCCTAAAAGTGGTATAATTTTGGTATAAACATGAGGCATACATTTTTGCGGATTTCGGCGATTGCATTATTTTTCACCCCTCTAACAATTATCAACTATCTTTAGCTGTCCTTTTCTTTTAGGGAATATAGTTTGGGATATGGTATTGGTATTTTGGAAAGGCCTAAAAGTGGTATAATTTTGGTATAAACATGAGGCATACATATTTGCGGATTTCGGGGATTGCATTATTTGTCACCCCTCTAACAATTATCAACTATCTTGAGCTGTCCTTTTCTTTTAGGGAATATAGTTTGGGATATAGTATTGGTATTTTGAAACGGCCTAAAAGTGGTATAATTTTGTTATAAACATGAGGCATACATTTTTGCAAATTTCGGCGATTGCATTATTTGTCACCCCTCTAACAATTATCAACTATCTTTAGCTGTCCTTTTCTTTTAGGGAATATAGTTTGGTAATTTCGGTGAATGCACACACTAACTTTGAAAACAACTACAAGTACATGTAACTCGAATAATGGATTTGTAACTAGGTATCCCTTGTAACAACTTCTAGCGCCCGGTGAGCAATGATAAGAATCCGATCGTAATTATACAACAAAAAAAACAACCAGCCATCGGATTAGCTTGCTTCTTCAACTCGATCGACTGCCTTAATCGCTTGTTCATTTTCTTCAGTTCTCCCTTCACTTCCACCAGTTCCGCATTGGGAGCATTAGGCATAATCGGAAGGTCCCTAATCGGAACGGCTCCTCTCTCCGCCGCATTCTCTACAGCAAGTCCCCCCTCCCAAATTGCGCCCCCAATAGCGCCAATTGATTCCTCGCAATCGAAGCCTCCGAACGTACACATCGATCCACTCGAAATGCCCGCATTTCTTCAAGATCCGAAAACAACAACGTGAACCCTAAATCCCAAATTCGAGGGAATAACAAGAAAATCGAGAGAAAACAGAGAAATTGGAGCGAGATCTAACCTTATCCCCCTCTCTATATGGCAAGCTCTCGCATGCAACGAACTCACGTCCACGGTTGCCGTTCTCGTCCGTCTTACGGATCGACCGCTTCGAGGCTCCCGGCGTGGGCGGTCGGGGCATCTTGTCAAAGGCACGGGTCCATACTCGCGGCCATGAAGAACGGGAGGTCGAAGAGAAACTAGACATCACCCGCGTGCCGGAGAAGGGCTGCCGCGGCGGAGAAGAAGAACAATGGGGCGCGGAGAAAGAAAGGGGAAGCAATGGCACGGGCACGGCGCGGGGCTAGCTCGGGCTCCCATTTTGCAACGGTCACCTGGGTAAGCTGTGGGTCCGGCGTGCTCACGTGGACAAGTTGTGGGTCCCACGATGATCCGGATAAGTGGAGACGTGTCCACTGCGGGGCACCAACAGCGGCCCCACTTGCCGGCACCAACCAACGTCAACTAAACGGGATTCCTTCCGTCCGAGCTCTTTCTGCGGGTTATAGACAAGAAGTTGGGGAAAACTGAGGAAAAACTAAGGAGCTGGGGAAAACTGAGTACAACTAAGGACCCGAGGGCACGAAAATAGAAATCCCTAAAAACATGGGTTGTCTCCCATAAGCGCTTTTCTTTAACGCCTTTCAGCTAGGCGCAGAAAGTGTATATCAAGTATTATCGAGGGATGGAGCATTGATATCATAAGCTCCCCCATCTGTAGTGGTACTAAGGGCTTTGTCAATTTTAGGCCTATAATAATATTTCTTTGGTTTAGGCACTTTAGAGACATACATAAACTTTTGCTCCTTTCCCACATAAGCTTTCTCTCTAAATTGTAAAGATGAAAAGGTTGAACCCAAGGTTCCCATAGCTTTTTCAAGTTCGCCAATCCTATTAATTTGATTATCATGGTCAACAGAAGTTCCTAGGACACTAATTCTTTCATCAATTCCTCCTAAGGATTTATCAAGTTCATCAGTTTTATCAAGTAACATCTCCAACTTAGTTTCAACACTCGGAAATTTTTTCTCTATGGTTTCCAATTTTTTCATAACATCCTCAAGGGGGGTTCAATTTTAGTTTCATTATCATGTGGTGTTCCAAATAAACTCTCAATAATGCAACTAGCTTCTAAAGCGGGAGCACCTAGGAAGTTACCTCCCGCGAGACAATCAAGAACATATCTATTCCAGCTAGAGATACCAACATAAAAATTCCTGAGTAGGATAGTGGTGGAGTGTTTCTTAGTGCACCTATTATGGGCATCACTAATTCTATACCAAGCATCTTTTAAACATTCTCCCCCTTGTTGCTTAAACGAACGAACTTCAACTTCAGGATTACTCATTTTAGCAGTAGTAAATAAAGCAAACTAGATAAAGTAAATGCAAGTAACTAATTTTTTTTGTGTTTTTGATATAGAGAACAAGATAGTAAATAAAGTAAAGCTAGCAACTAATTTTTTTGTGTTTTGATATAATGCAGCAAACAAAGTAGTAAATAAAATAAAGCAAGACAAAAACAAAGTAAAGAGATTGGGAAGTGGAGACTCCCCTTGCGAAGTGTGTCTTGATCTCCCGGCAACGGCGCCAGAAAAAGAGCTTGATGGCGTGTAACTCACACGTTCGTTGGGAACCACAAGAGGAAGGTATGATGCGCACAGCAGCAAGTTTTCCCTCAGAAAGAAACCAAGGTTTATCGAACCAGGAGGAGCCAAGAAGCACGTTGAAGGTTGATGGCGGCGGGATGTAGTGCGGCACAACACCAGGGATTCCGGCGCCAACGTGGAACCTGCACAACACAACCAAAGTACTTTGCCCCAACGAAACAGTGAGGTTGTCAATCTCACCGGCTTGATGTAACAAAGGATTAACCGTATTGTGTGGAAGATGATTGTTTGCAAGAAAACATTAAAGAACAAGTATTGCAGCAGATTTGTATTTCAGTATAAAAGAATGGACCGGGGTCCACAGTTCACTAGAGGTGTCTCTCCCATAAGATAAAAGCATGTTGGGTGAACAAATTACAGTCGGGCAATTGACAAATAGAGAGGGCATAACAATGCACATACATGTCATGATAAATATAGTGAGATTTAATTGGGCATTACGACAAAGTACATAGACCGCCATCCAACTGCATCTATGCCTAAAAGTCCACCTTCGAGGTTATCATCCGAACCCCTTCCAGTATTAAGTTGTAAAACAACGGACAATTGCATTAAGTATGGTGCGTAATGTAATCAACAACTACATCCTTAGACATAACATCAATGTTTTATCCCTAGTGGCAACGAGCACAACACAACCTTAGAACTTTCTCATCATCGTCCCGGTATCAATGGAGGCATGAACCCACTATCGAGCATAAATACTCCCTCTTGGAGTTAAGAGCAAAAACTTGCCGCGAGCCTCTACTAATAACGGAGAGCATGCAAGATCATAAACAACACATAGGTAATAACTTGATAATTAACATAACATAGTATTCTCTATCCATCGGATCCCGACAAACACAACATATAGCATTACGGATAGATGATCTTGATCATGTTAGGCAGCTCACAAGATCCAACAATGAAGCACAATGAGGAGAAGACAACCATCTAGCTACTGCTATGGACCCATAGTCCAGGGGTGAACTACTCACTCATCACTCCGGAGGCGACCATGGCGGTGAAGAGTCCTCCGGGAGATGAATCCCCTCTCCGGCAGGGTGCCGGAGGAGATCTCCAGAATCCCCCGAGATGGGATTGGCGGCGGCGGCGTCTCTGGAAGGTTTTCCGTATCGTGGCTCTCGGTACGGGGGTTTCGCGACGGAGGCTTTAAGTAGGCGAAAGGGCAACGTGGGGGGCCACACGAGGGCCCCACGCCATAGGTCGGCGCGGCCGGGGCCCGGGCCGCGCCGCCCTATGGTGGCGGCGCCTCGTGGCCCCACTTCGACTCCTCTTCGGTCTTCTGGAAGCTTCGTGGCAAAATAGGACCCTGGGCGTTGATTTCGTCCAATTCCGAGAATATTTTGTTACTAGGATTTCTGAAACCAAAAACAGCAGAAAACATCAACTAGCTCTTCGGCATCTTGTTAATAGGTTAGTTCCAGAAAATGCACGAATATGACATAAAGTGTGCATAAAACATGTAGATATCATCAATAATGTGGCATGGAACATAAGAAATTATCGATACGTCGGAGACGTATCAGTGCCGAAGAAGATTCCTTGACGAATAAGACGAAGAGGAATCGAACATGGAAAGTTTAGAGCTAGGGTCTTTTGTAACCTAGTCGTACCCGGACAGATATCTTGAGACCTGGCCCCCTATATAAGGGCCAGGAGAGGGGCTGCCGAGAGGCAATAAAACTTAGCAACTTTAGCCACCATAAGTCCAGAGCTAGGTCCCTATAGCACTTAGCCTCTCGACGAGATCACAGCCGAAACCTTCGGCACCCCATTGTAACCCGATATTTTCATAATCAAGATCAGACAGACAGGACGTAAGGGTTTATCTCATCGAGGGCCCCGAACCTGGGTAAATCGCTCTCCCCGCTTGTCTGTTAACCGATGTCTCATGTCAGCCTACAGGATTCTTTTGTAACTATGATGAGGTGGTATATACTAACCCCTCAGGTGATGGTGAACTTGCGGTGTTAGGATGACACCCAGTTTTGTTGTGGTGGTAGGATGACACCATGGTAGTGTAGGATGAACTTGTGATCCACTTTTGGAATGGTCATGCATGCCCCTGTTAGTTTATCATTTGATGTCAACACTTGTGTTGTTATATTGATCTGTTATGAATTGCTTCATGGTTGTGATCGATTACTTGTTCTTCTCATGCCGTGCTAGTGGTATGTGGTGTTCCGCGGACGGGTTCGAGGAATCTACAACTCATGGAGAGTCTGTCAAGACTAGGTCAATGGCTATTCCAACAACAGCTACCGAGGGTATGAAACATTGGTGGAGGCACAATAAGAGTACCTCACCTTCCTCGAAGAGGAGTTCCTGCAAGATCAGGCCATCGATGAGGCAGTGCCATTAGCACAGCTACCGCCGGAGGAAGTACATGCTCTACAAGGAGCACCACCGATGGTACGTCCCAGTCGGGTCAAAGATTACATCATCGGCTTCCTCATCGTGGTGATCGTGAGGATCTTGTTCTTCTGAGTGGTGTCTGATCGTATGTAACATGCTATGGCATGGTAATCTCACCCTATTTGAATTGTGGTAAGGACATGGAACTGTGATGTGAGCAACCAAACAGCTGATTTCTGTTTTCCTGCGTGCAACTTGGGCTGGAAATGGGCAACCAAATGATGGGCATGGCTTCCTTCTCCGGCACACAAAAGGCCGCCTAGGCTACCAAACGACCCACGTTTCATGCACCATGGCCTCTGCGCGACGCGCAGGGAGTCCAATCTCGCGGTGCAAGAATCCTATGCAGGCTATCAAATGTGCCCATAGTATTCCGCTCCAAAACATCGAGACCGAGCAGCTACGGGTGCGTTTGGTAGGCTGCATGCCCCTTAGCTCGCATTAGGCCAGCAATTTTCGGTTCGTTTGGCTGCCTGGACCGACTCGCGTTCTTGTACGCATCGGTTCTCAAAGCACCCTCACGCAAGGCCCTGGAGGAACGCCCGGTTCGGCAGTTTCCAGCGGTGAACGCAAATCTCCATGGCGGTTGATGCAAAAGGGAATCTTCGGCGCAAGCGCGGAGATGCCAATGGAGATGGCGGGAGCTGCGGCGCGCATCGGCGGAAAGATAAAAGGGGCGGGAAGGATTCCGTCACCTCCCGCCGCGCCCCATGGCTTATTTATACCCCCTCCTCCACTATCCCCCAAATTTTCGAGCTCCTCCTCCCGTCGGCAAGCAGGTAAGAGGCGCACGCATATCCAGTCGGCGATGGTTGCCGCAGCGGCGGCGAGCACATCTGGGCTGCTTCATCTACTTCCTGGTGCACATCATCTTCACCTCCGGCGATGATTGTAAGGCAGCCCTTATCACGGTCCCATGGTAATTTTTAGATCTAGGTTAGGAGTTGTCAGATCTTGTCTAGGGTTTGGTCTTGTAGCAGGGGTTAGTTCGGATTGTGGTGAGTGATACGTCTCAAACGTATCTATAATTTCTTATGTTCCATGCTACTTTTATGATGATACACACATGTTTTATACACATTATATGTCATTATTATGTGTTTTCCGGAACTAACCTATTGACGAGATGCCGAAGGGCCGCTTGTCTTGTTTTCTGTTGTTTTTGGTTTCAGAAATCCTAGCAAGGAAATATTCTCGGAATCGGACGAAATCAACGCCCAGCATCTTAGAATCACACGAAGCTTCCATAACACCCGAGAGCCGCCAGAGGAGGGCCCTGTGGGCCCCAGATGATAGGTTGGCGCGGCCAGGGGGTGGGCCGCGCCCCCCTACTGTGTCGTCGCCTCGTCAGCCCTCCGACTCCGCCTCTTCGCCTATTTAAAGGTCCCTGACCTAAAACCTCGATAGGGAAAAGCCACGGTACGAGAAACCTTCCAGAGCCGCCGCCATCGCGAAGCCAAGATCTGGGGGATAGGAGTCTCTGTTCCGGCATGCCGCCGGGACGGGGAAGTGCCCCCGGAAGGCTCCTCCATCGGCACCACCGCCAACTCCATCAACGCTGTTGTCTCCCATGAGGAGGGAGTAGTTCTCCATCGAGGCTCGGGGCTGTACCGGTAGCTATGTGGTTAATCTCTCTCCTATGTACTTCAATACAATGATCTCATGAGCTGCCTTACATGATTGAGATTCATATGAGTTTTGTATCACTATTCATCTATGTGTTACTCTAGTGATGTTATTAAAGTACTCTATTCCTCCTCCACGGTGTAATGGTGACAAGTGTGTGCATCGTGTAGTACTTGGCGTAGGTTATGATTGTAAGCTCTTGTAGATTATGAAGTTAATTATTGCTATGATAGTATTGATGTGATCTATTCCTCCTTCATAGTGTGATGGTGACAGTGTGCATGCTATGTTAGTTCTCGGTTTAAATTGCAATGATCTATCATGCACTCTAAGGTTATTTAAATATGAACATTGAATGTTGTGGAGCTTGTTAACTCCGGCATTGAGGTGCTCTTGTAGCCCTACGCAATTAGTGGTGTTCATCATCCAACAAGAGAGTGTAGAGTGGTTTTATTATGTGATCAATGTTGAGAGTGTCCACTAGTGAAAGTATGATCCCCAGTGCCTTGTTTCTAAGCATCGAAACTCCGTTTATTTACTCGTTTTGTTGCATGTTTACTCGCTGCCATATTTTATTCAGATTGCTATTACCACTCATATACATCCATACTACTTGTATTTCACTATCTCTTCGCCGAACTAGTGCACCTATACATCCGACAAGTGTATTAGGTGTGTTGGGGACACAAGAGACTTCTTGTATCGTGATTGCGGGGTTGCTTGAGAGGGATATCTTTGACCTCTTCCTCCCTGAGTTCGATAAACCTTGGGTGATCCACTTAAGGGAAACTTGCTGCTGTTCTACAAACCTCTGCTCTTGGAGGCCCAACACTGTCTACAAGAATAGAAGCACCCGTAGACATCAGTGAGCTATCATGATCTTCCTAGGGTTCGACATTTCCGGTAGCTTGTTTGTCCCAAATGTGCTCACCTACAATGATCTTGCAAGAGTTTGTGCTATTCACAGTTGCAATGAACTGCTTGTCTGATTTAGGATGATTATTGGTATGGTTTGTGCTATTCACATGTCTTTGCTTTGAAGTACATTCACGTTATATGTACTACGATGTGTGTAGGACTCCTTCTGTGATGACTTTAGCCAGGCGCTTGTCTGTGTTGGGAACTCTCAGATCCCTACGCAAGTTCCCGATTCACAACCCGCCTATGACACCAAGGTGGCGGTCACCCCTCTGCCTGTATCTGACCTGGTGGCTCAGGTAGCGGCAGAGGTCGCGGCTAGGTTGGCCACCACAAAGAAGAACAAGAACCGCAAGGAAGCGGACATGGCCTTGAAGTCCGGGCAGAAAGGGACTGACACCATGAAATGGCTTCCATTCATGTCCAACTTCGTGTTGGAGAAGATGTGCGGCTTGATCAAGACCGGAGTGAGAACTGACAAAGGATTCAAGGAAGTCCATCTGATTGGTGTGGCGAAGGGCCTGTTTGACCACTGTGGTGTCTCCGTGTGTTCCACTCAGGTGTACAACCACCTGAGGAAGTGGAGGCAGATGTGGCTCACCATTAGAAGACTCCGCGATCTAAGCAGGGCCCAGTGGTGCGAGGATATGATGATCCACAAGTATAGGGGATCGCAACAGTCTTTGAGAGAAGTAAAACCCAAATTTATTGATTCGATACAAGGGGAGCCAAAGTATATTTATAAGCTTTAACAGTTGAGTTGTCAATTCAGCTGCATCTAGAAATAGACTTGCTCGCAATAGTTTATCAGTATTAACAGTTTTATAGCAGTGGTAGTAGTGAAGTAACAACAGTAATGAAATAAAAACAGTAGTAGCAATGATTGCAGTAGATAGCATGATTAAAATACTGTAGGCACAGGGATGGATGAACGGGCGCTGCATGGATGAGATAGTTCATATAATAAGCAAGACGTGGGCATTGCAAGTAATAATAATAAAAAACATCCTACTATAAAATAACCATAGGCGTGTGTTCCTATTTAGTCGTGCGTGCTCGCAATGAGAAACTTGCATGACATCTTTTGTCCTACCATCCCGTTTGCAGCGGGGCCTCAAGGGAATCTACTGGTAATTAAGGTACTCCTTTTAATAGAGTACCGGAGCAAAGCATTAACACTCCATGAACATACGTGATCCTCACATCAAAGCCATCACCTCCGGTTATCCCAATTATTGTCACTTTGGGGCCTCGGGTTCCGAACAACGATATGTGTATACAACAGGTATGATCAAAAACAATAGTTATTCTCATGAGTCAATAACATGTTCAGATCTGAGATCATGGCGCTCGGGCCCAAAGTGACAAGCATTAACCATAAAAAGTTGCAACAATGTCAAAAATACTAACAACATATACTAGACACTATGCCCATAACAATCTTATAGCTATTACATGAACAATCTCATCCAATCCCTACCATCCCCTACAGCCTACAGCGGGGAATTACTCACACATGGATGGGGGAATCATGGATGGTTGATGGAGAGGCGTTGGTGATGGCGATGTCAATGATCTCCTTCAATTCCCCGTCTCGGCCGGGTGCCAGAACGGAGTTTCTGGTTCCCGGATTGAGGTTTCTGGTGGCGACGGAGCAGCGGAAATCTTTCTAGAAAAACGTCGAACCCCCTCTCTGTTTTTAGGGTCAGGGGCTTAATATAGTCGGGAGGAGAGGTCGAGGAGGTGGCCGAGGCGGCCACACCACCCCTAGGTGCGGCCAAGCCTGGCCCGCGCCTAGGCCAGGTGTGGGCCTCTCGTGGCCCTTCTCCGTCTCGTCTTCTGGCTCCGTGAGTCTTCGGGTGAAATATGGATTTTGCGATATTTTCCGGGAATTTTCCTGAAAGTTGGATTTCTGCACAAAAACGAGACACCAGAGCAATTCTGCTAAAAACATAGTTAGTCCGTGTTAGTTGCATTCAAAACACACAAATTAGAGGTCAAACAATAGCAAAAGTGTTCGGGAAAGTAGATATGTTTTGGACGTATCATGATACCAAATGCATCATCCTTGAGGGTGAACACTATTGCGGGCACGTCGCGGTGAGCACGCTCAGTCCACCTCACTAACTCTTTTGATCAGCCACTAGCAGAACTAACATCATTGTCCCTTCGTATCGTAGGATAACCCAAAAGACGCGGAGTTCATGAATGTGCCCATTGCCAACTACGACGAGATGCATACCATCTTCTCTTTTGGCCTCGCCACCGGCAAGTACGCCATGGGATCCATTGATCCCCTAGGCTCGGCGGCAGCAATTCCTTCACCTAAGGATGCTGAAACCCAGGAGTCTGACACAATCAACCTCGATGGGCCACCTGAGAAGGCTGGCGACGCGCCTGAGAAGCTGACCCCCGGCAAGAGGAAGAGAGGCGCCTTCGCTGACGACGAGCTGGTGGCCTTCACCAACATGACTATTGCTGTGAAGGACGTCGCACAGGCCATCAGGGACAATAAGCCCACATACATGCACCCTGACCTGTACAATGTGGTCATGGACATGCTTGGCTTCATCGAGGATGATCTCATGGCCGCCCTAAGCCACCTCGTCGACCACAAGGCCCAGGGTTCCAGCTTTGTCGGCATGATCGAGCCACACCGCGTCCTCTGGCTAAGGAACAACTGATAAGGGGTGGCCCGATCTTCTCAGTAAGCAATGGTGGTGATGATGATCATGGGATGAACACAGCGGATGAACACGACGATGTAGTGGATGATAACTTGTATGACGCAACGAGATCTCTCGATTGGTCCCTGTCGCCAATGCAACAGCTCTCAACCCTGCAAGATATTCGCAACTCCACACACTTGCGCACGTAGCCGCCGACCACGAAGCGGTAAGTTGCAATCTACTAATTCCCAATGGAACAACAGATCACACAAGACTTTCAGGGATTCCACACCAAATCAATGCAATTGGATGTAGAAATTCAATAGAGTTGCAAAGCAAACAACTATGAACTAGGGTTTATCTTAAACGTGGTCTCAAGCAACTTTGGGGGCGTCCTGGGCACTTATATAGGAGTTCAGGACGACCTCAGGTCAAAAAAGTACGAAAATAACCGACCTAGAATAGATCTGGTCGAGACAGACTCGGACACGGCCGGCGTGGCGGCCGGTTGACCGGGCCTGGGACCGGGCTGGCCGGTTCAAATCGGGCCAGGGACCGGGTGCTGACCGGGCGCGGGAAGTATCGCGCAGTAACCCGCCCGGTTGGCATCAGCTGGGCGCCCGGTTGGTGCCGGGGTGGATCCAGCGGACCGCCCGGTTGGACCGGGCCAGGGACCGGGCGCGGCGGCGTGGCGGCCGGTCTGGCCGGGTGCTGGGCCGGCCTGGACTTTGGCTTCTCCTCTCGCGCATGCCTCCCGCTCCTCCCTCGCGCGTCCATGAGATATCTTCATGTCCAGCTTCACGTCCATCTTCACGTCCAGCTGCTCCTCTCCTCCTCGTGCGATGCTTGTCTCCTCTTCATACCTGATCATACATAAGTAATAGCACTTAGGCAGTATAAAGTTCTCATCAATCAAAGTATCGTTCAGGAACAAGTTCACCTGTTGTTTAAGTAGCTTCGCACGAGCCCTTGTAATAGGTCCAATCCTAACTTCATTGGACTTGAGCTTCACAGCAGCTTCATCTTTATCTTGCAATGACGGAGGTAGTGTTGTGGTAGGGATGTCCTCATCATCTCCCCCCCTTCAAAAGGCGTCGACCTCGACGCTCCAAGGTTTTCTCTGTCATATGGTGTCAAATCAGCTACGTTGAAATAATTGCTGACACCAAACTCATCAAGTGGAAGATCTATCGAGTATGCATTATCATTGATCTTGGCAAGCAATTTGTAAGGACCAGCACCACGAGGAAGCAACTTGGACTTCCGCAGCTTCGGGAACCTATCCTTGCGAAAATGTACCCAGACCATATCACCATGCTTGAACAACATCTCCTTGCGCTTCTTGTTCATCCTTGCAGCATTGCTCATTTCCTTTCTTTCCTATCAACTCTTTAGTCTTCACATGTATCTTCCGTACAAAATCTGCCCTCTTGGATGCCTACATATTAACTCTCTCATGTATGGGCAAAGGCAACAAGTCAAGTGGAGTAATGGGTTTGAAACCATACACCACCTCAAAAGGACACAACTCCGTGGTAGAATGTACCGCCCTGTTGTAAGCAAACTCCACATGCGGCAAACATTCTTTCCACTCCTTCTGGTTCTTTTTGATCATGGATCTCAATAGTTGTGACAAGGTTCGATTCACCACCTCAGTTTGACCATCAGTTTGGGGATGACAAGTAGTACTGAAAAGTAACTTTGTCCCCAGCTTTCCCCAAAGTGTCTTCCAGACGTAGCTCATGAACTTCACATCATGATCAGAAACAATAGTCTTCGGGACTCCATGTAGTCGTACAATCTCCCTGAAAACAGGTTAGCAATATGCGACACATCGTCGCTCTTGTGGCAGGCAATAAAATGTGACATCTTGGAAAATCTATCCACTACCACAAATATAGAATCATGGCCTCTTTTACTACGCGGCAAACCCAACACAAAATCCATACTAATATCCTCCCAAGGTGTAGTAGGTGCCGGTAAAGGAGTATACAAACCGTGAGGCTTCAGCTTGGACTTGGACTTGTTGCACGTAATGCATCTCTTCACATACCTGTCCACATCCCGCCTCATCTTTGGCCAATAAAAGTGGTCAGCTAGCATGAGTAGCGTTTTCTCATGCCCAAAGTGACCCATCAAACCTCCAACATGCGATTCCTGCAATAAGAGCAAACGTACAGACGATTCTGGAACACATAGTTTGTTAGCTCTAAACAAGAACCCATCATGTATGTGATATTTTTCCCATGCTTTACCAAGAGCACATAAGCGATATGGTTCAGCAAAATCATGATCAGTGGCATACAAATCACATAGTATCTCTAAACCAGGAATTTTAACATCAAGTTGAGTTAACAACATATTCTTCCTAGATAGAGCATCAGCAACAATATTATCTTTTCCCTTCTTATGCTTAATAATGTATGGAAAAGATTCAATGAACTCAACCCACTTAGCTAGACGCTTATGCAAAGTAGATTGGGCTTTCAGTTTAAAGCTTCATGATCAGAATGTATGATAAATTCTTTTGGCCACAAGTAATGTAGCCAAACCTCAAGAACTCTAATTAATTAAAGCATACAATTCTTTATCATATATAGGATAGTTCAACTTAGCACCAGACAGTTTCTCAGAAAAATATGCAATTGGGTGACCCTCTTGTATCAACACACCACCAATTCCAATACCACTAGCATCACATTCAATCTCAAATTGCTTATTAAAATCAGGAAGTGCAAGCAACGGTGCAGAAGTTAACAATCGTTTCAGTTCATCAAATGCATGATCTTGAGCTGCGTCCCACTCAAAAATAACACCCTTTTTAGTTAAGTCATTCAAAGGTGCGGCAATAGTACTAAAATTGGGCACAAATCTTCTATAAAACCCAGCTAGACCATGAAAACTTCTTACTTGACTCACATTCATGGGAGTAGGCCAATTTTGAATAGCTTCAATTTTAGACACATCTACTTCTACTCCATGCTTAGAGACAACATAACCCAGAAATATGACCTTATCTTTGCAAAATGTGCACTTCTCAAGATTACCATACAGTTTATTATCACGCAACACTGGCAAAACATGTCGAATATGTATAGTATGATCAGATTCATTGCAGTTGTAGATTAATATGTCATCAAAGTACACAACCACAAACTTGCCAATAAAATCACGCAAAACATGGTTCATCAGTCTCATGAAAGTGCTAGGTGCATTAGTTAAACCAAAAGGCATTACTAACCACTCATATAAACCAAATTTTGTTTTAAAGGTTGTTTTCCATTCATCCCCTTCTTTCATCCTAATTTGATGATAACCACTACGCAAATCAATTTTAGAGAACACAGCAACACCACTCAATTCATCTAGCATATCCTCTAAACGTGGAATAGGATGACGATATCGAATAGTAATGTTGTTTATAGCTCTACAATCTACGCACATACGCCATGTACCATCTTTCTTAGGAACTAGAATAACAGGAACAACACAAGGACTAAGGCTTATGCGGATATAACCTTTGTCGAGTAGCGCTTGTACTTGCTTGTGTATCTCCTTTCGTCTCTTCGGGGTTCGTTCTATATGGCGCCCTATTGGGCAGCGAAGCTCCGGGAATCTAGTCAATTTGATGCTCAATACCTCGCAATGGTGGTAGTCCTGCGGGTACCTCCTCCGGAAACACGTCGCCGAATTCCTGCAAAACATTAGAAACACCAAGAGGAAGAGGGGTCATGTCATTAGAAACCAAAACCGTACCCCTGTACAAAAGCACAAGAGGCATGGCCGTAGGATCCTCACTAAATTATCTCATGTCTTCTTTGGTGGCTAATGAAACTAAGGAATTCACTCGCTCACTTTTCGTTATATAACTCACAATATTACAATTCTCTCGCCTATCTAAAGGCGCATCCTCCAAGTTTACTTCAATTTTATGACGAGATTCATTGACAATCTGTTGTGGTGACATAGGCTGTAAGTTGATTTTCTTGCCCTTGTACTCCAAGTGATATGTATTGGCACGGCCATTGTGTTGCACAGAACGGTCATAGAGCCAAGGCCGACCCAATAATAGGTGACACACCGTCATAGGAACCACATCAAAGTCAATGCAATCCTTATACGGTCCAATCTCAAACTCAACCCGCACCATGTGGTTTACCTTCATGTCACCATTGTCGCTCAACCACTGAATATAGTATGGATGTGGGTGCAGTAAGTACTTCAACTTCAGCTTGGTACACAACTCCTTGCTTGCTAAATTGCGACAACTCCCGCCATCAATAATGACCTTGCAAGCCTTATCAGGATCAACTAAAGCCTTTGTTTGGAACAAATTGCAGCGCTGAGTAGATGCACTAGGCAACACATTAAGAGCACGCTGCAACACAACAATGGTGCGAGCATCAGACGGATATGCATCTTCACCATCAGTGTCATAGTCATCATCTTCTGGAGCATTAGGATCAACATCATCTCCAGTCTCATACTCATTGTCCTCATTGATAATCATAACTTTGCGGTTAGGACAATCTCTCTTGAAGTGACCCTTGCCACCACATGTATGACAAGCCGAATCACGGTTGCGCGCAGTAGACATGCTAGAACCACTCGTACTTGCAGCAGATTTGGACTTCTTTGCGTTAGACCCATTGGAGACCGGCTTGCTAGGCGGAGTAGAGTAAGGTGCGGAGCGCGTCGATGGCACCGGCGCCGTAGGTGGGGGCGCGCGAGGCGTGAAGTGCCCAGCTCCCGTAGCACGACCTTTAACCTTTGCTTCTTCAGCCATTTGTGATTCAGCTTCTCTTGCATGATGTAACAATTGATTCATATTGGTGTAACTGTAGTGACAAACAATGCCTTTGATATCATAATTCAATCCGTTGAGAAAATGCTAAATTGTCATCTCTAGAGACTCACGGACACGGCCACGCTGCATAAGCAACTCCATCTCCATGTAGTATTCATCCACAGTCTTCACACCTTGCCTCAATAAGGTCAACTTATCATATATTGTACGCAAATAATTAGTGGGAACAAAACGAGAATTCATCGCCTCCTTCATAGCACGCCATGTGATAATAGGTGGCTCACCATCCTCCTGTCGATTACGAACAAGTGCATCCCACCAACGTAATGCATAGCCATCAAATTCGGAAGAAGCAAGCTTTATCTTCCTGTCTTCAGTGTAATTCGGATGTAAGTTCCATAACTTCTCAATCTTGAGCTCCCAAGTGAGGTATTCTTCAACATCAACTCCTCCTTCAAACTTGGGTATGGAGAACTTAGGCTTACCCAATCCATCTTCTTCATCATGTCCACGACAATGGCGTCCAAGTTCAGCCCAACCACGAGGACGGTTACCACGTCCAACACCACGACCAGGGACTGCATCCTATGGATCAAGGTCTTCATCCTCTTGTTGATGTTGATTTGTAAGATTTTCAACAGACATTTGCAAAGTTTGAAGAGCACGTTGGATATCCATCATTTGATCTTTCATTGTAGTGACGGTTTCATTAGTAGCATCCAGCTTCTGGGAGATCCCTTGGACCATTCCCCTTAGCTCATCACCTTGAGCGCGGAATTCACGTCGCATCTCATTACGAAGAGCTTCATACTCCCTCCATGTGATGATATCTGCGGAATCCTTGTTTTCCTGGTTAACAAGCTTATGATCACTAGCAGACATGATTAGTAGGTTAGTGCACTGAATCCAAAAATATATGGTGGTACTCTCACAACTCACTCAAAAAACTGATAAGAAAAGGAGATCTTACCGTTCCAAAGTAAATTAGTATTGCTTACCACTTGTAGTAACAACTAGTGCACGGATGTAGCGAAGCGAATATCAAAGGTATAAGAACAATCACACGGCAAAGCAGGATATATGTGGGGCTGTAGGTAGGCTACCTATTTGCACCAATAACAAGCTCTAGCGCTGACCGTAGACAACCAAAGATACTCACACAAGGCGATAAATGTGTCAATGCAACTATATGGAAGAAAGGTTGCAATGCACTGGAGAGACACTAGCAAAGCTCAACAAAACAGGCACAAGATTGCTCAACTACAGGTGCAGAAAAGTAAACTAGGCATTTACTTGATCTTAGTAGCACTTCACACTTTTTCTTTTTGTAAGACACACAGCTATGTAGCTCTTTTTGCGTCTTTTCTATTTTCTCTTTTTTTTGATTTTATGACACAACTCCTTGATAACACGGCCAACAAAGTATGCAAAGCACCAAAACCCTAATGAGCAGCCTGTCGAGCGGTAAAACTAGTCTCTTCTGGGGAAGCTCCTAGTCACGTATATCGAAAGGCTGTAGCTATGGTTTGGACAAACACAATGTACGCTATGTGGACTCGGAGTAACAAAAACTGAAAAACTAGATGATAGCAGAGACTCCAACCCTAACAATACTAGATGAAAGATAAAGAGACGCAAAAACAACTACGAAAAGCAACTAAAACTCGAAATTAGTGCAATCTAAAGCTATGGCAAACCCTAACCCTAATTTTTTTTTGGCTTTTTCTGGATAGGAAAACACTCACAACTCAACTATGGGGTGGATTGTGGATGGCTTACCGAGGAAACCCGAGAATCTGATACCAAGATGATAAGGGGTGGCCCAATCTTCTCAGTAAGCAACGATGGTGATGATGATCATGGGATGAACACAACGGATGAACACGGCGATGTAGTGGATGATAACTTGTATGACGCAACGAGATCTCTCGATTGGTCCCTGTCGCCAATGCAACAGCTCTCAACCCTGCAAGATATTCGCAACTCCACACACTTGCGCACGTAGCCGCCGACCATGAAGCGGTAAGTTGCAATCTACTAATTCCCAATGGAACAACAGATCACACAAGACTTTCAGGGATTCCACACCAAATCAATGCAATTGGATGTAGAAATTCAATAGAGTTGCAAAGCAAACAACTATGAACTAGGGTTTATCTTAAACGTGGTCTCAAGAAACTTTGGGGGAGTCCTGGGCACTTATATAGGAGTTCAGGACGACCTCAGGTCGAAAAAGTACGATAATAACCGACCTAGAATAGATCTGGTCGAGACAGACTCGGACACGGCCGGCGTGGCGGCCGGTTCACCGGGCCTGGGACCGGGCTGGCCGGTTCAAACCGGGCCAGGGACCAGGTGCTGACCGGGCGCGGGAAGTGTCGCGCAGTAACCCGCCCGGTTGGCATCAGCTGGGAGCCCGGTTGGTGCCGGGGTGGATCCGGCGGACCGCCCGGTTGGACCGGGCCAGGGACCGGGCGCGCCGGCGTGGCGGCCGGGTGCTGGGCCGGCCTAGACTTTAGCTTCTCCTCTCGCGCATGCCTCCCGCTCCTCCCTCGCGCTTCCATGAGATATCTTCATGTCCAGCTCCACGTCCAGCTTCAAGTCCATCTTCACGTCCAGCTGCTCCTCTCCTCCTCATGCGATGCTTGTCTCCTCTTCATACCTGATCATACATAAGTAATAGCACTTAGGCAGTATAAAGTTCTCATCAATCAAAGTATCGTTCAGGAACAAGTTCACCTGTTGTTTAAGTAGCTTCGCACGAGCCCTTGTAATAGGCCCAATCCTAACTTCATTGGACTTGAGCTTCACAGCAGCTTCATCTTTATCTTGCAATGACGGAGGTAGTGTTGTGGTAGGGGTGTCCTCATCAACAACCTTGGCTAGTACCACTCAAAGGCGGAGTGGTGCCCTTGAGGGGGTGGTTCAGGGGATGCATGCATGGAGCTGGTGATGATGATGATGTACATTTTGGCAGAAGCTAGGGTCAAAAAACATTTGATGGCCCCCTTTTGTAACTATGATGAGGTGGTACATACTAACCCCTCAGGTGATGGTGAACTTGCGGTATTAGGATGACACCCACTTTTGTTGTGGTGGTAGGATGACACCATGGTAGTGTAGGTGAACTTGTGATCCACTTTTGGAATGATCATGCATGCCCCTGTTAGTTTATCATTTGCTGTCAACACTTGTGTTGTTTTATTGCTGTGTTATGAATTGCTTCATGGTTGTGATCAGTTACATGCACTACAAGAAATCTACCATAATTTGAAAAAATAGAGGTGTCACTGAAACGTCAATAATGGCTACTTGTGACGTTACGGTGACGCTTTTCAAAACGTCGAAAGCTGGGAGTCAGCAGTGACTGCTTAAGACGTTCCACTTGAAAACGTCGTAGGGCTTTGTGACGTTTTAAAATGTCACTGACGGCATGACGTTCCCAAAACGTCATGGGCACTCGCCCCGAGTCCAGCGTGGCAATCCGACGTGGCAAAATTATGATGAAACCAAAACGTCTTAATTCGAAATCAGCCCAGTCCAATTCTGTATTCTACATGGGCCGAGCCCAATAATTCCAGCCTTTTACCGTAAGCATTGGCCTTTGTTTTGGTCCATTTCTGTTTTGGGCCTTAGCTGTTTTGCACCCTTTTTCTATTTTGGGCCTCACCATTTTTCCAGCCTTTCTCTATTTGGGCCTTAGCCTTTTACGATCCATTTATTCTTGGGTTGGTCAGGTTTATATTAACAAGATTAGACAATATATAAACATCAACACATGATGAAATCATCCATATAAGAGCAAGAATCGAATATATTACAATATTTCCACAAATCAGATATATATACAAGAAAGACACCGACAACGAGATTCATATTTGTACTACAGTGACCCATTGCATTGTAGTGATCTCTCGCTCAGTACTTGTTATTGTGTCCGAGTGCCACCCCAAAGACATCCTGGGTAAAACGAGCAGTTCCAGATTCGGCTCTAGATTCACATTACAGGGACATTCAGTTCCAGATTCACATTACAAGGAATTGTCCGCACCTGCTCGCGGTCGTCCACAGCCAAGCAGCAGGATGGCATTGGAAGCAGCGTCCTCCTCCCGGCGACATCAGCAACGCGCTGGCTGCCGCAAAGGCGTGAACCCAGGCAGCCAGGGTGACACACCATTACAACCTGCGCTGCAGCAGAAGGTCCCAATTATCGGTAGCTGATCTAACCTGATGAAAGGAATGACACCAAAATTCAATCAGTAAACACCTAACTCAATCGAATATCTACTAATCAGGGCATGATTAACTGTCAAACAGCAAGAAACAACAAATTGCAGTAGGCAGCCCAGCGCAACATTAGCATGATCACGAGAGACAAATGTTCCCCAAATTAGAATGGCCTTCAACATACAAAGAGGACCAAGTGCATTTTTTAATATTCAGCTAGGAATTCTACAAAATATTTTCAGTCTATAAAAGTTCCAGCTCTGAAAGGTTACAAAATAAAATGTGCATCTCAACAATGGAATAAGCTTAAAGATGGATACACATATCGCAGGAAAACTGTTTCATGGTCCACTTTAAAATGCATAAAGAAAGTTGCTGTCCATTAATTAAATTTGAGCATGGCATCTTCAAATTTCATAATACAACTTTTGTCGTTATTTTAAACTAGGGATGCCATGACAAGATAATATGCATCATTAGAACGAAATCACATTTGAAGACAATCCAATTATTTTATTTCTAACACATCTAGGTTTAATTGCAACACACACAAAAAACAAGCCTTATGCTGCCTGTTTAATCGCAGTTGCAACACAAAATAAAGAGAAGAAATGTAAAACAAGTTGCTGCTTATTATAGATGGCATATAATACAATAGAAGGAATTAAATAGCAGAAAGAACTGAAACTGCATGGATTGTATAGTAGTAGACTATTTTTGCACCCAACAAACATCACCAGCATAAGCACAGCTGGCATTATGAAATGTCTAATGACACCGGCCCGTCCTGAATTACTCTCGTGGTTACATCGTTTATATGGTTCGAATACTATGCATGCAAACCAATCTGTATTTGAACAGAGTATTCTGTACGTTTCACCAAGATGGAGTCAGCAATTATGTTACTGCTAGGTCAATGGTTCTGTTCTACAGCGAAGAACTATCAAGTATAGTTACCTGAATATTCTAACATCACTTAAGCGCCAGCAATTATAGAGACAACCCTTCTGATAGTGTTACATATGAACTATCAATCACTGAATTATTGAGTATGGTATACTGAATTACAGCCAACAACAAGCTAAAACAACGTTTTAACTTTTAAATACACTAATTCAGTTGACATTTGTGCAAGAAAATCCAGAAGCCATAAATCATAACTGTACAGAGTAAATCTTATTCGTTTAATTGGTTACACTAAGGAAACAAAGCGGACATTGCATCAACACTTAGTCTCCAACATGCTCAAACTTCATTGCATCAGCTAGGTCAAGCATACATTCAATGGCATACCTGGCTTTTAGGAGCAAAAGAATGGTGAAGACCTCAAGGCTGTTGAACCCACGATCCACAAAGTCACCCTGCAAGAAGCCAAGAGAAACTCAGTTCAGGAAACCAGGGAGAGGCCACAACCAACCAACCCAAAGACACCAAACCACCAGCAGAGGAGCCAGAGACCATAAATATGTAGTTGGTCTCGGGGACATGGCCTCCCGTGGCGAAGAGCTTCATCAGGTCGTGGAACTGGCCGTGGATGTCGCCGCACACCGTCACGGGGCTGTTGACCGGCTGCACGTTGGACTCCTCGATAAGGATCTCCAAGGATGCCCTGATTAGGATTTGAAACAAGGATGCCCTGATTAGCAGTAGATGACAACAGAATTAGGGTTTCACCATTTCAGTAGGGGTAACGAGGCTTGCCCTCGTGACCATGGAGGGCCTTGTCCCTGGTCACCGCATGCAATGCTCATAACAATCAGGCCTGGGCAATTCTCTTCATCTTTTGTTGAGCCAAAATGATACACAAAAAAATCCCTTTGTATAACATGGAAAGCCCTAATAAACCAAATTGAATCATAACTCAACTAACAACATTTAGCTAACTTTTGAAAAGTATAAGCTAACTTAAGGAAATGGATAGCTGTAGCTCTGGCCCCAAAAATGTCCATAGCATTGCAATCGTGATAATCGCTTATCAACAACTCTAACTGCAATAATTGGTTCATGCGCCTCAACAACTGCGGTCTGATACATCATACTCCCTCCGTTCCATATTAGTTATCGCTGATTTTAGTACAAAGTTGTGCTAACAGCGACAACTAATATGGAATGGAGGGAGTACATCCTATATGGCCAATGTTTCATTTGTAATCATTAAACCATTCAACACAGAAAATACAGTGAAGGCATGCATTATGCTTGCCTGCAAAGAACAAAAGGTTTTCTTTGCTCCAATTGGGTGTACAATTTGCAGAGGAGCAAACCTACTAAATTAAAGAGCTCTTATGCTCCTAAGTTGTTAACAGTGGCAGCCTCTATCAAATTAAGGAGCAGGTGAGCATAAACCCTCCAGTAAAAAATCAAATAACCAACAAAACTGCGTGGAAATACCACAGGTGCTAAGCTGATACCTAGTCTCCAGCAGAACAAAAGACACAATCTATATAGGCTATACCAATTCCCCTGAGGAAATCTGTCTTACTTCCAAAAATGACACAAGTGTTCATACTTCTACTCATATAAAAATTGTATGGAAGGTTCAATTGTGAGAACATAATCAATCTTCAGGTCAAAACAAGGCACCACTGATCAGGTATAACCCTAATGCTTAACACGCTATAAACCTAAAAGCTTCCTTGCACAGAGTGGCTTGCTTGAGCAAACCAATCAATAGTAGCAGTTCAAGAATCAACACAACAAGAGCTGATTTGCATGAGCATGACTACCCTGAATAAAATGTATTAACTATGCTAATGTGACTTAACGCTCTAAGCACATTCGCTCCGCTTGCCCTTTGATTGTAAGAAGAAATTAAACCGACGGATAATACCTGCCCTTTTGGATCTCCCTGCGCATGCTCTCGATCTGGATACAAACGTTCTCTGCCTTGGCCGCCTCGCTCTGCGCGCGCCCTACCTACTCGCGGAGGACGCGGAGCCTGTCCGTGAGCTCGGTGCGCGAGCCGGCTAGCACCCGCACGTCGGCGTGGACCTGGTCGACCTCCGCACGCGCGGCGGCGACCCGTGCGAACGCTAGGTGTACCCCGCGCCGTCGGCGGCGAGCTCGGTGGTGATGTCGTCGTCGTTGAAGGGGTGGGAGGCCGTGCGCGGGAGCTCGTCGGCGCCGTCGTCGTCGGCGAAGAAGGGGTCCATGGCGGCCGGCCGGTGGTGGGAGAGGCGGAGGTTTCTTGGGCGGTGCGGCTTTGGATTTGCAGATTCGCCGGAGTTGGCCGGGATCTAGGCCGGAGAGGAGGGGCGGCGGAAGGGAAATGGGGGAAATGGCGGAAGGGATTGGGCGGTCTGGGTCGGTTTTGTTGGAGTGGTTTGGTCGGTCGCTCGTGGTTTGAACTGGTCGTCGCGCGCGTGCCCAAAATATTTAGGCGCCAATGGGAAAATCCAGCGCAGCAATTTCGGTTCATGTTTGGTGTGTTGGATGCATTGGACGGTTGAGATCCAAGTCTGGGGCTGATCCTTGGTAGGTTGTTTCCTGCCTTCTGATTGGCTAGATTTTTTTTGGCCTGCTAATGACGTTTTGACCTAAATTGCCAATGACGTTTTTGTCCAATAACGTCACAATTTTCTAGGGTTTTCCCTCCCCCCGAGTGGCCAAGGACGGTCAAAGCTAGGAACGTCATAAATCTATGACATTTTGATTTCCAGTCATAAAAAAAACGTCATATTATGGCAGATTTCTTGTAGTGATGTTCTTCTTATGCCGTGCTAGTGGTATGTGGTGTTCCGCGGACGGGTTCGAGGAATCTACAACTCATGGAGAGTCTGTCAAGACCAGGTCAATGGCTAATCCAACAACAGCTACCGAGGTTATGAAACATTGGAGGAGGCACAACAAAAGTACCTCACCTTTCTTGAAGAGGAGTTCCTGCAAGATCATTGACATCGATGAGGCAGTGCCATTAGCACAGCTGCTGCCGAAGGAATTACACGCTCTACAAGGAGCACCACCGATGGTACGTCCCAGTCGGGTCAAAGATTACATCATCGTTTTCCTCATCGTGGTGATCGTTAGGATCTTGTTCTTCTGAGTGGTGTCTGATCGTATGTAACATGCTATATCATGATAATCTCATCCTATTTGAATTGTGATAAGGATATGGAGCTGTGATTTGAGCAACCAAACAGCTGATTCCTGTTTCGTACGTGCAACTAGGGCTGGAAACGGGCAACCAAACAATAGGGCGTGGTTTTCATCTCCGGCGCACAAAAGGCCGCTCAGACTATCAAACGACCCGCGTTTCATAGCCCATAGCCCGTTCGCGACGAGCAGAGAGATCCATTTCACTGGCGCAGTGGTGCAAGAATCCTATGCAGACTACCAAACACGTCCTATATAAATCCGGGCCTGATCTGGCGCTAGGGATTAGCCGGGCTGACAGCCGTCGGATGACTCGACTCGATCTCTTTCTTCGGATGTTGCGCGCTCCGCGTTGCTTTTAGGCTTTGCCTTGCATTCCGGCCGGCCGAGTGATGTTTCCTTTCCTCGCGTTTGTGCATGTGTGCGTAGCAGGGACGTACGTGACTATCCCTCACAATTCACCCGATGTAGGGTAGGCGCTCATTCTATCCCATCTCTATGCTATTAGGCCATCTTTGGTCGCGTCTTCTAAAACACGCCGCATAGTTTTGGGAATGTTGTTTTTTCATGCCGCGTTTGTGGCGTGTTCGTTCCCAACCGCGTCCACTAAAACCATTCCAAACATAAATTTAAGGGATTTCTATTTCTGTTCCCTCGGGTCCTTAGTTATGCTCAGTTTTTCCCAGCTTCTTAGTTTTTTCTCAGTTTTCATCAAGTCCTTGTTTGAAACCCGCAGAAGCAGCTCAGACGGCAGGATTCCCGTTTAGTTGACCGTTCCGTGCTGACGTGTGGGGCCGCGTCGTGTGGGCCCGCGTCGCATGGGGCTGGTAAAAAGGGACCGCGTGGGACAGGATGAGATACCGTTTGGTTGCACGTGAGCAGGAGCTGGGTTTTGTCTCTCTGGGCCCGAATTGGCATTTTCCCTTTTAAGAGTACCTTTTCCGCCTCCTTCTCTCTGTCTTTTTTCACCTAACTAGTATCAAATCTAGAGAAGCTTGCATTTTTGTCTTTCTTCAATTATTATTTGTGCCTTTGGCCCTCGTTGTTTGCCCAATATGGCAGCAAATCTAGTAGGGAGCCCAATCTAGTACTCCATCTGGTCCATATGTATGTAGTTAAATGTAGAAGAAAATCTACAGGGAATGTACGATAAATTCACACAGTCATATAGTAGAATAGGGATAGATAATAGAGATCCCTCCCTAGATAATAAGCTGCATACAGCAGCCAAACATAGTAATAGGTTCGAGGTTCTTCACAGCACCATCATACTAACAACATAACAACAAGGGATCCCTAGCTAACAACAAAATAGGAGGCAGCAGCAGCACACGTCCAGGACTCCGCCTACCCCATCTGCCTCTGCCTCCACTTGTTGCTCCCCTTGGGAGCCTTCGGCTTGAGCGGAGGCATGCGCCCGCCGGAGATCTCCACCCGCTGGAAGCTGCGGAGGTGCATGCCGAGCGCGTTGTGCTTGGCGCGGAAGGAGTGGGGGTTCACCTTCACGCCGACCTTGGGGAAGGTGTTGCCGATGTTCTCGGCATGCGTGAGGAGGCAGTTGAAGTCAGTGCCGCCGAGCCTCCTAGTGCAGAAGGGGCACCTGTAGACACCCTTGGCGAAGTAGGAGACGTACTGGCCGACCTGCAGCCTCCGTAGCACCTGGCGAGTCTTGATGTCATGGTGCTCGTCGTCGCTGCCGACGTCGCTGCCAGGCAGCTGATCCATATCAAACGGGAACTATTAGTGAATGAGTTGCAACGGTGACTAACGTGCATGATAACAAAGTTAGGAAAAACAGAGGCAGCCTTAGTTAGAGTGGACACGATTATATGTCTACAGGGAAGGTGTTAGCGAACCAAAGCTCATGCACAACAGATTTGTACACAGCAATGGTTCGCTAAACCCTCCCTGTAAAAATTTGTGCCCACCGATTCATCATAGGCAAACAAACAGATTCCAGATCTGAACTTGAACACATTTCAGATTATTTGAAAAATTAAACGGTTGATATCTTTTGATTCGTGCATAAAATAACTGATTGAGATCCCATGATTACTTGCACAAATTAACTGATTGAGATCCCATTATTACTTGCATAAATTAACCGAACGGCCGAACCCCAAATCTGAAACGAAATCAAGAAGGGATAAAAAAATTGGAATAAAATCGGCGCAAATATTAGCGCAATACTCATCCATCTACAGATCCATCTACACCAGCAAAAATAGGGTTCAAAAGGAATGGGGAACAAAAAAGGAAGCAAACCGTAGTTACGTCGCTCCATGCGTCGTCCATGGAGGTGTCGTAGGGGTTCGGGGGCGGGACGTACGGCACATCCTTGTAGGGGTCATATCCCGGCGGGATCTGACCGCGACCGGCGGCAGCAGCCTCCGATGCACCGGCGGAGGAGGCGGCGACGTCCGTTGAGGGGACGGCGGCGACGTGCGTTGAGGGGACGGCGTCGAAGAGGGAGGCGTCGCGCTTGGAGCCGACGGCCTCATGGACGATGGGATTGGCATTCTCCTTGTCCATCTCGCCGGCAGAGGAGAGGGAGAGGGAGAGGGTTTTTTGCTTTGGAGAAGACGATGGGACGTGAGAGAGGCGGCGTTGCGTGGGCGAGTGAGAGTGACAGAGATAGTGGGAGGAGGCGTCTATAAAGGCGAGGGGTGGTTAATGCGACCCGCGTCCTACGCGTCCACCGTTGCACGTCTGCACGTCTTGGACTTCTGCAACGCGACACGCGTCCACGATTGCACGTCTACGACTGTTCGACATCTGCACCGCGACCCGCGTCTACGCGTCAACAATTGCACGTCTTCCATTTCTGCACCGCAACACGCGTCCTCGAGTCTAACCCTAGAAATTTAGATATACTCAGGTATAACCTCGAGTATTATACTACTCCCTCCGGTTCATATTAATTGACTTCAATATGAATGTATCTAGAACTAAAATATGTCTAGATACATTCATTTTAGAGTCAATTAATATGAATCGGAGGGAGTAGCATTTTTTGTGTGCTCAGTTTTCCCCTTGAGTGCTAATACTGGCTAGTGCAATATGCTTAGTTTTATCCTCAAGTGGCTGGTCAACAGAGAGTCAACAAATGGAATTAACTAGTTAAATGAGTCATTTAATGTGCAAAAAATTCCGAAAAATAGTGGCACTTACTCATGGAGTCTTTACCACAAACTGCCACTTCTCAAAACATAGATAAGTCATAGATAAATCAAGTTTTACCACAAATTGCCACTTCTCAAATCACCTAGTAGCTATGAAGGTGCATGGTTTTCCACAATAAGCCCTTCCCAAAACAGCTTTCCCCAAAACATACTTTGTCTAAATGAGGCCACAATTCTCACACTCATGTATATTTGTATTGCAAATTGTTTGAGGTAGGCCAAGATGGGTTTCATTGTACAAAACACGCATTTTCCATTTTTTAAATCTCATATTTGAATCCCTTAGTCTGTTTATTACACAGGTGCCCTTGGTTTCTTGATACTACTCAGTTTTGCCCTCTCCCTCCACAAATTCTCGCAGACGTGCAACATTGCCCTGATTGGTCTAGCCCATGTCACGCGGATCATGCCCGCCGACCGTTGATCGTATGATCTAACGAGCAGGATAACCCCTCTCTCTGTCGGCGGTTACCTTCCACTCTCTAAGTATGCTAAAGGGCAGTTTTCTGTATTATTTTTCACGCGCTAAAAATTATAAACTCTTTTAGGCATTACTTTTGACGCAAAAAATGATAAATCATCACCGATTTGTTGTAGCAATTAATTTTCACGGAAAAATGATAAACCATCACCGATTTGTTGTATCCATTACTTTTCACGCAAAAAAATGATAAACCATCACCGATTTCTTGTAGCCATTACTATTCATGGTAAAAATGATAAACGAAACAATCTATCTATCTCTGTATTTGAAGTTTGGAAGGGTTCACCATCTACTTATGTTAACATTCGAGGTTTTGACCTGAAAATCAAATGGGTATTATAAAGGGAAATAAAAGTTCAAAAAAATGTAAAAACAAAACAATCTACCTATCTTTGTATAGAAGATCGTCTGTATGATTTTTGAGGTCATTTAGAGAAGGTAGAAAAAATCCCTTTTGAGAAGGTCGAAAAAACCTAACTTGTTACAAAAGCTGGTTTCAGTGAGACCTAACCAAATTTGGCATACATGATGCCATACCTATAACAACAAGAAATATCTAAAAGGAAAAGTTTCACAAATTTGAAATTTAGGGCGAAAATGATGCCATACATGATGCTGTTTTTCGAGGTTTTGACCTGAAAATCAATTGGGTATTATAAAGGGAAATAAAAAGTTCGAAAAATGTAAAAACGAAACAATCTATCTATCTATGTATAGAAGATCTGCTGTATGAAATTTGAGGTCATTTAGAGAAGGTAGAAAAAATCACCTTGTTAGAAAAGCTGGTTTCAGTGAGACGAAACGGCATGCGTTTAAGCAAAGTGATTTTTCGAACATCTCCAAATGACCCCAAATTTGCCATACATGATGCCATACGTGTAACAACAAGGAACCCTCTCTAAAAAGTGTCAAAAAAGTTTGCCCAACCGTATAGCTCTATCAAAAAGAACCTCACCATGGCGCTAGTATAATTTTGGGCCTAGTTACAAACTTTCGTTACCTAACCTTCAACACAAAACTTATTTCAAATTCATTTTGGCGTACAAGAAAAAATCCCAAACTGATTCGAGCACCACAGCCTCCAAACGATGCCGATGCCGATATCGGCATGGTCAGAACGGCTATGCTCGCCGCCACTGCTAGGTCACCGTCGGGATGCACCCTCAATCCCGTCACCTCATTCAATCACTGACACACCAGAGATACCGCCGAGATCAATGCCGAACGTACATGCTGATGCCAATGCCGAACATGCATGCACGCCGCTGTGGGCACGGCCACGCCGCCCCGCTATGCTGGACGCCACAGACCACCGCGAGGTCTTTCCCTTCGCCACCACACTCTTCTAGCATCCATCTATACACGCCAGAAAGGAGAGACACTAGTTTTCTCTACATTGGTCGCGTTCGTGTCGGACACGGTCAGTCAAAGTTTTGAGGTAGTTGTCGATGTCGTCGACCATTTCTTCTCTTCTTTGCATGGTTAAACGCGTCTAGTTCATATCTATCTAATGCGTCTGGTCCCGCCTCATGCAGTTCTTTGTGGACGTCGATCTCATCTCGGCACCCCGCAGGCCACCTCCTCCATGCCATCGCTGTAGAGCTCCGTTTAAAAATTTATTCCTACCCGTGTATTGCCCCTTGTATCAGCGTCATGGCCCCACTTGTCATTCGATATACCGAAGCCCCACTCGTGCGCGTTTTGGTCACGGATACAGCGATGCTTACGGTCAAACAAAGATGGATGGTCTGATGTGTCTTTGCGGGCTCTACGTGGCCCCACTAGACAGAAGATAACGGTCAACCGTCGGGCAACCGGCCGTTACAACACCTGTGATGGTTTCAGACAAGGTCTTGGGGAAAACTGAGGAAAAACTAAGGAGTTGGGGAAAACTGAGCACAACTAAGGACCCGAGGCCACGAAAATAGAAAGCCCTAAATTTAAATAGTTTAAATTCAAAAGAGATTGTTTTCGTCGAAGTAGTCGCGATCAAAGTAGCCGCGATCAAAGTACAGCATATTACAGATCGGGTTGCAAATTGAACATAATTTAGGAGAAGGGGTTCGGCGACATCGTCTGTGCATCCTGAGTCGACGTAGGCCCGTTGAGCACAACGATCTCATCGCAACAACACATGCGGCCAGCACGGCCTTCTGATGCACAAGCGATGTCGCCGTCTTCTTCGCCTGCTCCACCACCCGCCGCCCCCTCCGCTCCGCCATCGATAACTTGCGCCGCATGCATTCTTCCTGCCACCTTTCTTCGGTCTAGTTGTCCGGCTTCATCTTCGCCGCCGGCGCCTTCCGCGGCTTTGCGAAGGGCGCCTTCGGCCCCTTCGTCACTGCCTCCTTGGCCGGTGGCTTGGTGGCCGATTTCTTGGCCATTTTTTGGGGCCTGTCGGCGCCATGGCTGGGAGACAGTAGCGGCGACAGAAGGGAGAAATGAATCGGCGGGAGGGGTGAAATATTTTGGCAGGGTAGAGAAATGTGCGGCTGGCGGCAGGAAGTGGCGGGAGGGCGCAATGTGGCGGGATACTGGTTATATTTCAATGGGTCAATGATGCGTCGGGCCTGCTACTCCCGCCTCACTTCTCGCTCTGTCCGGTGCGCCCGGAGCGTCCCCGTGGAGCGTGGACAGGCTTGGGGCACCGGACAACATATTGAGCCGCGCGGGGCGAAAGGGGAGTTTGGGGCACGCGTCTGAAGCCGGAAAAATGTCCGGCGTGCCCCAAAAACCTTTGGGGGACACGACTGGAGTTGCTCTTAGCACCAGCTATTGAGACATAATATGTAGTAAAGAAGTATGTACTCCTATGATCTGAATTATTTGTCGTGGATTCAGGCAACCTAAATGTATTCAATCCGCGACAATTAATTTAGATCAGATGTAGTAACAATTTTCTCTAGCATCCATCTATACACGCCAGAAAGGAGAGACACTAGTTTTCTCTACATTGCTCGCGTTCGTGTCGGACACGGTCAGTCAAAGTTTTGAGGTAGTCGTCGATGTCGTCGACCATTTCTTCTCTTCTTTGCATGGTTAAACGCGTCTAGTTCATATCTATCTAATGCGTCTGGTCCAGCCTCATGCAGTTCTTTGTGGACGTTGATCTCATCTAGGCACCCCGCAGGCCACCTCCTCCGTGCCATTGCTGTAGAGCTCCGTTTAAAAATTTATTCCTACCTGTGTATTGCCCCTTGTATCAGCGTCATGGCGCCACTTGTCATTCGATATACCGAAGCCCCACTCGTGCGTGTTTTGGTCACGGATACAGCGATGCTTACGGTCAAACAAAAATGGATGGTCTGACGTGTCTTTGCGGGCTCTACGTGACCCCACTAGTCAGAAGATAACGGTCAACCGTCGGGCAACCGGCCGTTACAACACCTGTGATGGTTTCAGACAAGGTCTTGGGGAAAACTGAGGAAAAACTAAGGAGCTGGGGAAAACTGAGCACAACTAAGGACCCGAGGCCACGAAAATAGAAAGCCCTAAATTTAAATAGTTTAAATTCAAAAGAGATTGTTTTCGTCGAAGTAGTTGCGATCAAACTACATCATATTACAGATCAGGTTGCAAATTGAACATAATTTAGGAGAAGGGGTTCGGCGACATCGACTGTGCATCCTGAGTCGACGTAGGCCCGTTGAGCACAACGACATCGTCGCAACAACACATGCGGCCAGCACGGCCTTCTGATGCGCAAGCGATGTCGCCGTCTTCTTCGCCTGCTCCACCACCCGCCGCCCCCTCCGCTCCGCCATCGACAACCTGCGTCGCATGCATTCTTCCTGCCACCTTTCTTCGGTCTAGTTGTCCGGCTTCATCTTCGCTGCCGGCGCCTTCCGCGGCTTCGCGAAGGGCACCTTCGGCCCCTTCGCCACTACCTCCTTGACCGGTGGCTTGGTGGCCGATTTCTTGGCCTTTTTTTGGGGCCTGTCGGTGCCATGGCTGGGAGAGAGTAGCGGCGACTGGAGGGAGAAATGAATCGGCGGGAGGGGTGAAATATTTTGGCAGGGTAGAGAAATGTGCGGCTGGCGGCATGAAGTGGCGGGAGGGCGTGATGTGGCGGTATACTGGTTATATTTCAATGGGTCAATGATGCGTCGGGCCTGCTACTCCCGCCTCACTTCTCGCTCTGTCCGGTGCACCCGGAGCGTCCCCGTGGAGCGTGGACGGGCTTGGGGCTCCAGACAACATATTGAGCCGCGCGGGGCGAAAGGGGAGTTTGGGGCACGCGTCTGAAGCCGGAAAAATGTCCGGCGTGCCCCAAAAACCTTTGGGGGACACGACTGGAGTTGCTCTTAGCACTAGCTATTGAGACATAATATGTAGTAAAGAAGTATGTACTACTATTTAGTCGCAGCAATTTTTTAGGTTAAAGTGTTGAACTGCGTAAAAATGATGCAACACTTTTGACACATTTATGTAGAAAAACAAAAGACCATTATTTGATTACAAATGTTGGAAGATCCCATATCATTGCTGCGAAAAATATCTAGCTTAATATTTTTCCCGTGTAATATAAAAAACCAGCGAGGCATGAGCCGACTATAAAAAGCCACCCAGCCACTGCCTTTACGACCGTCGGATCAACTTAGGTGAGCGAACTCGACGCATCCAATCGTGGTACAAAAATGATTCGTATGTACCATTTTTTTCATAGTATGTAACACCGGTCTCCAAATTTTTCATTTATTCGCGAAATAATGGTACAAAAAATACTGAGTGCAATATTTTTTATCCATGTATGTAATATTTTAAAAAACTCGATATTTTTGTACAACATTCTTTGCAATGCATCCAACATTTTGGTCTAATTTATCCAACATTATACGATAACATATGTAATATTGGTGAAAATCTCTCTGTACCATATCCATGGAGATAACACCATGCCCGATTAAGGCCGCGAAAAATTGTTGTAGCATTTTAAACACACCAATGTAGCAAAAAAAAGGCTATCCAACAAATTACAAGGTTGCAGGAAAAATGTTGGTAAGGTGTGCCATTGTTTGTACAAAATATATTAATGCATCCAACATATATGATTAAGGCATCCAACATTTCAAAACATGTCTACAACATTAGAAAACTATTCTAGCGTAAATCAAAATTAACATCGCAACATTTTACATGTGGATACACACAAAAAAAAAAATAAGTTTGTAGCAAATCACAACATCATATGCAACATCGATAAATCCCAAAAAATTGACCTTTATCATTGACCATGCACAAGCGTCAAATCAACCTCACCGGCAACGAGCACTCGTGAGAGCTTTTTATTTTTCAACAAGTGAGGGGTCTAGAAGGACCCTGATGAAATCTGTTAACAACCTGCCAGGTACGGTTTACATAGAGACCCTTTCACAACACTCACACAAAGAACGCAAAAATTTGAAGTAAGGGCCTCTGAATTTCCAGAAAACACCATAGCACAAAAGAAGATCAAGAAATCCAGTGCCTGAGTGCCACCGCCACCAAACGCCGGCGATCTCAAGGTGAAGCTGCCGAGATTCAAGGGATGAGTGCTCGAAAGCCCCATTCCGACGAAGAGTCTCTGCCGCCGGCCGTTGAACTGCCATCGGCGATGAACCACTTGGAAGCAGCACAAGGCCGAGCTCTAGGGCAGAGAACCGATCAAGGCTTCCACGATGGAGGTAGAGATTGGGACGCCCAGCCAGCCAAGGATCACTGCGTCGAACATCTACGGCATGTGTTCCGCACAAAGGAGCTTGCTGAGCACAGCTCCATAGCACCTCGCAGGCAGACGCCGAGGCGGATCACTAAGAGAAGCCACCCTGCCGTCGAACTCCTCCTCGCCACCATAGCAGGCTAGGGAAGATAGCAGCCAAGAGCTTCTCCAACAGAAGCAACGCCGACGAGGAATACAAGATCAAAGGCCTAGCTCCAAAAGTGGCGAACCGCTCTTCCGCGCCTCCTCACCACCACAGGCGGCCGGGAGAGAAGAAAGAAAGCACCTTGCTACTCCAGAACGGCGCTCCCCCTCGCTGCCATAGCCGGTTAGGAGCTTTATCCTTTTTGTAGCAAAAACTAGGAAAATCAGATCTTGGAGCCACCACTTTATTGATGAAGGCGGCTCGCCAGTCCCCAAACCATGCTCCAACCAGAGGCGCAGCAGCTGGGCAAGCAACAACCCTAAGACGCCATGGATCCAGCGGCCGAGATCTAGAGCTCCGCCTACTCTACGGGGCATACGTCCAAACACCGGCATAAGCCAAAAAAACAAGAAGAACTACAAATCTAAACCCAAGACTACTCCGACGCCTAGCCTAAACCAACTCCGGCCAGCTATTCCGACGGAGTGGTTGTCGGTGGCCTGATCAAAGGCGAACGACCCTCAAGGTCAGTGTAGCAGGAGGAGAGGGAGGGAGGGGGAAAGTGAGTTGAGAGCACTCGTGACTCGTGGGAGCTAGCTAGCTATTTTCTACGGACATACAATGTATTCATTTAAACTACAACACTCCACAACATAATACGAAGGAAGCTAGCTTGATACAATATCAAAGAGAAAAAAGTAATTTTTTTCCAACTGATCCCCATGGATCGATTTTCATTACCAAAGAGATAATGAAAAACATAGTAACAAGGCCTGGGGCCAAAAGAAAAAGCAGCAGGGGGAGAGCGCCGTCTACTGCTAGCGTTCGAGAAGGGAGGGAGTTAGGAGTTTTACAAACTTGCAACCACAAACTATCTATGATTATAGAACCTTCCATGAAACTACGTAACAAAACAATGCAACAGCCCACAAGCAAACCAAAGAGATCAAGCATTTGCAGCATCACGACATCCGTTTCCATATCTCCAGCTTCATCGTCGATTCTCCCCGCATCCATCAAGCGAATAGGTTGGTGTTGATCAGTAGCCGATCGATTTCCACCAGTGTTGTCAGCAGTACCAGCAAGCCTCAGTAAACCATCAGCACCAGCACGAATGTCCTTCGCGTCTTTCTCATTGTGTAAACCTGCCTAGTGTTTCATGAACATAGTAGAATAGTTTATTAGTTTAAAAGGAGTTTTTATCAATTTGTGTTCAAAACAAGCTTTGTTCCCGAGTTTCCAGATAGCCCAGCAAACATCAGCTAACCCTGCAATCTGGGTGTTTCTGCTAGCAGGAATGAATTAAGGGAACCACCCAAAAAACTGGGTGAAGGATCTAGGTCTCGTTGGAGCTCCAATTGCCTGAGCAACAACACTCCAAACAAATTTAGCAGCTGGACAACTAAAGAAGAGATGAGAGATGGATTCATCTTTATTACAAAATTGATATGCAAAGTTCCCAAGCCAGTTCCGTTTCAACAGACTATCCTTTGTTGCAATAGAATCATGCCAAATAAGCCACAACCAGATTTTGATTTTGAGAGGTATCTTACTTTACATAAGTGTTTGAAAGTTCTATCCAAACCACATCCACACATGTGCTTGTAGATAGAATTTCACGGTAAATTTGCCTCCCTTTTCCCATTTCCACAAGGGTTTGTCTGTCTCTTCACTGAGATTAGTTTGAGACACAATTTGAGTCACCCCATGGATCTGCATAGCAACATACGGTGTCATCCATCTCCCGAAAGAGAATCACTAGTTCAAAGATGCTGCCTCAGCCACTATAACAGATTGTTCAACACAAATCTCATAAATATTAGGAAACCCATCTTTCAAAGGACACTGATCATACCAAGCACCCCCCATAAACTGGTGTTTCTGCCATCACATACCTGCATCCTTCTGCCACTCAGATATATGTGTTTAACCTGTAACATATCTTTCCAGAGGGGAGAGTCACTAGGTCTGTTCTTTGTATAAAAAACACCTCCGCCCCTCAAGTATTTCTATCTCATCAGATTTTTCCATGGGCCAGAGCCATTCTCAAGCTTCCACCACCACTTGAACATCACGCTAGTATTAAAATTGTATAGATTCTTCAAACCCAAACCCCCTTTTTTCTTGGGTTTACAGATCCATTTCCATTTAATAAAATGATATTTCTTTTTATCAGCACTCCCAGCCCAGAAAAAGGACCTGATGGGCTAGGCAACCTCTTAAATATTTATTTTATGTAACAATCTCATAGACATCTGGTAAACAACAATGCTAGATAGACAGGCATCAATTTTAAGCACTTTCTCACCAATAGACATAGAGTTTCCAACCCAACCACTCATTTTCTTCTTTGTTTTCTCACCAAGGAAACCCATCTCTGCCACAGTCGGTCTCCTTGCACACACAGGGGTACCCAAGTATTTTATGGGCCAAACCCCTTGCTGACAATTAAATAAAGCAGCAAAATCTAGTGCTTTTGCATCATCCTCAAGCACCATTATCACTTCACTTTTTTCAAAATTGATTTTCAACCCAGACATAGATTAGAAAATGTACAACATGAGTTTCAAATTTATAGCTTGCTCTTCACTATCTTGAATCAGGAGAATGGTGTCATAAGCATATTGAAGCACAACCACCCCTTTATCCACCAAGTTACTAGCCAATCCACTAACTAGACCATTTTGTTGTGCCAAAGAAACCATTTTGGACAAACTATTAGCTGCCATGTTGAACAGGAAATGGGCAAAAGGGTCACCCTGTCTAACTCCTTTGCAGCTAGCAAAATAGGGACCAACATTATCATTGAATTTCACGCTCAAGGTGCCTTCTGTGACCACCTTTTTTTTTATCCAAATGAGCCAATTATCACCGAACCCTTTCTCTGAGCAACAGTCAAAAAAAATCCAGTTGACTTTAGCACGAGCTTTTTCAAAATCACTTTTCAGGACTACCCCCGTTGCTTCCTGAATTTTCTCTCTCCAAAAACTTCTTGAAGCAGCATAATCCCATCAGTAATGAATCTTCCTTTGACAAAGGATGTTTAACACGGGGACAAAACCTTGTCCATAGGCGGCACAACTCTGACAGTGAGAGTTTTGTGAAGATTTCGAACAAAACTTGCAACAAAACAGATGGATCTAAATTTTTGAATTTTGTCTGCTTCATCACTCTTTGGAATCAAGGTGATAACACCATAATTGATTCTATCATGGTCAATCTTGTGGTCATAAAAATCATGAAACACAACCATCAAATCATTTTTGATTATATCCCAACACTCTTGATAAAATTCAATGGGAATTCCATCAGGGCCTGCAACTTTATTCTTCTCCATTTGGTCTATCACATTTTTGACTTCTTCCTCTGTGAATCTCCTACTCATATTCTCCCTGTCAATATCATTTAATTTTACATCAGTATTCCAAATGTCACCATTTAATCGGACTCCAGTGTCCTCCATAGGCCCAAAGAGATTTTTATAAAATTAAGTAGCATGTTTCAAGAGATCCTCATCTCCTTGAATCACTGAATCACCATGTTTCAGAGAGAAAATAGTACTTTTTTTTGTTGCAACCATTAGAATCCTATGAAAATATGCAGTATTGCTGTCCTCCTGGAGCAGCCAATTTTCTCTTGACCTTTGGCGCTAGAAACTTTCCTCTTTATCAAGAATATCAAGCAACTTTTGTTGAATTTGAGCCCTCCTCCTAATGTCAACAGAAAGAGATCTAGCAAGCTACTATAGTTACTATTTGCATCGTGGTTGGCTAAAATGTACAAAGCTAGCTAGGAGTAACGAACAAGCTAGGAGAGATAGTAACATGAACGTGCAGGTGCAGGCTGTGCTGGTGAGGTGGGGCTACACCCATCTGCTGCGTTGACGAGGAAACAGGTACTACGTGAAGGGAGAGGTGGGCCTACGCGCGGTACATGGACGGCAACGCGCCACGTGATGAACCGGCTGATCGCTACAGACATAAGTAAATCCGTCACCTAGACATCAAATCCAGAGATTCGGTTCATCTTCTCTAAAAATCAAGTTGCAGATCTTCACCAAGCCTCTTTCTTTGCTGTTGCTGTTGTTTGAGCAGTGTAGACACAGTATCAATCTTTTGTCACCGGTTAAAATTGAGAGGGAGGATGACAGAGTACGTGTTTGTCTAGTATACGTATCGGTAACTTGTATTGTAATCTATGTTGTATCCTTGTCTATATAATGAAAGAGGAGAGAGCCAGCCGAACATGCTGTGCAACCAAACCAATCTATTCCGCATTTTAACGCACACAAAAACTACAGAGCCACATGGAGGCTCCCGCGGGCAAAGCTGCATGCAGCAAGCACATCGTCCTGGTGCACGGCGCATGCCACGGCGGCTGGTCCTGGTACAAGGTGGCCACGCGGCTCAGGTCAGCCGGGCACCGCGTCAGCACGCCTGACCTCGCGGCGTCGGGCATCGACCCCAGGCCGCTGCGCGAGGTGCCGACGTTCCGCGACTACAGCAAGCCGCTGCTGGACCTCCTGGAGTCCCTCCCTGCCGAGGAGAAGGTCGTGCTCGTCGGCCACAGTCTCGGCGGCGTGAGCATCGCCCTGGCCTCCGAGCTGTTCCCGGAGAAGGTCGCCGCCGCGGTGTTCGTCACCGCCTTCATGCCGGACCACAGCTCGCCGCCGTCGTACGTGCTTGAAAAGGTACATACAGCATGGCATTATGATATCTGCATTTTTTCGATGGAGGTGTTCTCCCCCATTTCGAAAAAAATATCTGTAGAGGTTCTCCATGTCCATGATCTGTCTAGCAGTAGCAGTATTCCGATACTACCCAGTTTGCTTGTCCTTTTCTTGTCTGGGAGTATAAATTCGGACGCAGGAACAAGTAACTTCACGGTCCGTAACAACACCAGCTTGATCATATCCCAAACTGTCTACTTTTTGTACTTCCTTTGTTCGTAAAAGGATGTCACTATTTATTGTGTAGATAAATTTAAACTTACACAAACCTCTGATATTTTTTTATAGACGGAGGAAGTACTTGTGATTACTGAATGATTGCTTGATCTATTTTTTTCGCTATAAAAGTTCGTGGAGGGGAGGACGGCCGAGGACTGGATGGACACGGAGTTCAAGCCTCAAGATCCTGACGGCAAGCTGCCTATTTCCTTTCTGTTCGGTCCGCTGGTCACACGAGCAAAATTGTATCAGCTGTGCTCGCCGGAGGTACCCGTTGCTTTGTTATCTATACACCCTATTTGAGCATCAGTTGACTAGAACATAGCATATGAGAATCGATCAGATGTTCCTCGATCCTAATCTGTACACTGAGATTATTCACCAAAAAGAGAGTTTCGGAAATTATGTGATGTTCTTTTATAGAGTGATTATACTAGTACCACAAATGAGACGTTCCTTGTACCAATTCTCATGGTAGGACATAACGCTCGGAAGATCCCTGATGAGAGTGAGTTCGATGTTCCTGGACGACCTGAGACTGCAGCAGCCGTACAGCGAGGCTCGCTACGGGTCGGTGCGTAAGGTGTTCATCGTTTGCAAGGACGACCTCGCCATTGACGAGGGCTTCCAGAGGTGGATGATAGAAAACTACCCCGTCGATAAGGTGATGGAAATAGACGGCGCAGACCACTTGGCGTTGTTCTCGACGCCGGCTGAGCTCGCTAGCCGTCTCGCTGACATCGCGGAAAAATATGCTTGATGGTGGTGTGGCCGTACGTCGCTTGCTGATCTATTGGTTTGGCGTTGACATTTGTGATTAGTCCCGTTCATTATGTATTCCGTGGATTTTATTGCAATCAATTTAGACGGATGATCTTTCGACGTCGTGGCGTGACTTGTCGCTGTCTCATAATGTAGGTAAGTGTCGCCGTGGTATGACATGTTGCTGTGTAACAGTACCAAGATAAATATGGATGGTATCTATGTTCACACATAATATAATCACGGTATATAAACGTTGATCTCTTCCACGCGCCCGGCTTTCTCACCGGCGGCAGGCGGACTGAATGGTTGAGCAGGGGTCAGGATCCAGGGGGTTTCGTCCAAGCCGCGCTGGAGCGGGAACACGCTCTGCCATAGAAGTTGTACCGCAAAATTATGATCCTGCAGGCGAGGCTCCACGCCACCGGAGGAGCGAGTCCTGATGGCGGAGTTGCTGCCGGAGGTACCCGTAGCGGATCTGCACCAGAACATCCAATATCTTCAGAGCGCCTGTGGACCTCCTCCACCATGAATGGGGCTTCCCCTCGCATGTTACAAACTAGCGTGTAGCGTACACGACTATTATTGAATAATTAGGCAATAATTTTATAATTAATTCTAGATGTATAAATCAATATAAACAGCAGCAGCAGAGCATATGTTAGAACAACCATCACAAAACAGATTGGAATATGCCACACGCATCGGTAGGTTGTACTCCCCCATCCCACGAAGGTTGTCTGAGATTTGTTAAAGTTTAGATGTATGCAGTGGCGGAGCTTGACAGAAAATAAGGGGGGGGGGGGGGCAAAAGGCAAAATATCAGCTTTTGATCAGCATTTGGGGGGGGGGGGCAAAACGCTAAAAATTTCCTTCTTAAGCTGTTCAAAAATGAAAGTCTTCAGCATTTCGTACAAAGCTGGAGGGGGCGGCGGCCCCCCCGACTTGCACTAAGCTACGCCATTGGATGTATGTACATGCTACATACGTCCAACTTTAGACAAATCTCAGAATATCTTCATGGGACAGAGGGAGTATATGAAGTTATTGTCGATGCAACGTTATATTATTGACGCAAAGTTGACGAAGACTGGTCGAAGCAGATGGTACGCAATACCGCCCGACTTGTCAGGAAGACGGCCCCTGATGAAGACCGTGAGCAGTCCCACGGAACGCTTCCCAAAAACTTAATTCACACTCTCTCATACAATACCATAAAGGAGATTTGTTCCGGAGACATGCTCTTCCGTTCCCCGGTGCACACCAGCGGGCTAGATGGAGTAGACTTCAAAAGTGTCGCAAGTAGGGAGAGGTGGAAAAATCTAACATGTTTCTGCGGTAGCTGTGCAAGAGTTTATATAGACATGCTCATGAAAGCCTTGCTTGAGGCTCAATCCCGCTAACGGCAGTGCACGTGGAGGCAAGGCGAGCGTGTGGAGGAGTGCATGTAACACTTCTCTTCTCACTCTCTTACCCAGTGTCACTAAGCTAGTACAAACTCGCTACTTAGAGACGGCCCCTCGAGCCGGTTTACCATGAAAACAAAACAAAATGGCTCTGCTCAATTACCTCAGACGGTCAAGATTTGAGACCTGTCTCTAAAACTATCAGAGCCGGCTCGGCTTGCTTTATTTAAAAACCATTTTAAGAGACTCACTAGTAGGAAAACCATTATAGTTAGGAATATATTAAGTGGCGCACGTAAAAAATATGCTCCACAAAAATTATATATGTTGCGCATAAAAAATATGCTCCACAAAAAATTCTAATTTATGTGGCCCATGTTCGACTGGTGCGCCATAGAACTTTAACTTTCTGTGGCGCATGTGGATGGATGTGCCACAGAATCTCCATAGGGCCCACGTGGGGTTCAGCACTGCACATGGGCGAATGGAATTCTGTGGCGCATCTGCCACATGCGCCATAGAAAGTCAAAATTATGTGGCGCATATCCCCACATGCGCCACAGAAAGTCAAAATTCGGTGGCGCATATGGGCATATCCAAAGAGCATTAGTACCGAACCGGATACGAACCCAGATAAAAGGGTGCATTAGCACCGGTTCGAGAGGCCGGAGTTTTAGCACCGGTTCGTGCGGGACCTTTAGCACCGGTTCGTGGCACGAACCGGTGCTAAAAGGTTTTCTGCTCCCCACGCACCTCCACCCCCCCCCCCGGATCGCTTTTTTAACTCTGTAAAATAGAAAAGAAAACGATAGAAGATTAAAAAAATAAAATATTTTGAGATTCATGTATGTTACGCAACCTACTATTAGGAAAAATTAACAAATTTTAATTTTAATTTTTTTGCATAAAAAATTAGAAAAAGGTAAAATGGCATTAACTTTTGCATACGACGTCAAAAAAAGCGTATAATATATCAAAATGATCATGGGAAATAGTTACATCCGAATTCACCCGGGTTGACCCGGTTAGAAAATTTTTAGATTATAAAAATTCCAAATTAAAATATGAAAGCAGAAAGATTTTAGTTTTTGCTACAAATTTAGGATTTTATATTTTTTTATTTTTTAAATATTAAAATTAATAATTGCATCCTGCATAAAGATTACTATTACTTTTAGCAAATTATAAGATTTCAAATTTTCAGGTTTTAGGTTTGGCAAAAAAAATATTTAACAAATTAAAAAGTTAATGTTTATTTATTTATTCAAGGTTATTACATCATTACTTTTGTTTATTAAAAGAATTATATGAAATTCAAACAATAAAAAATATGACATAGACCAACATGTTAATAGGATTGATATGATACTAGTATCACATACATGCACGGGAAGCACTTTGATGCGGGACGGGAAGGAACTCGAAAGTTAAGTGTGCTAGTGTTGTAGTAGTGGGAGGATGGGTGACCGAGCGGGAAGTTTGACCACGAGTAAGTAATTGAACTAGAGATAAGTGTAGTTAGAGACTAAACTTGTGAAATAACTAAAATATTAAAAATTCTGAAAAAAAGAGGGAGTGGAAAATAATTCGAAAAAAATTGGATATAAAAAAGGCACCGGTAGCGGGGTTCTACCGCGGTAGCGTTTTGAGGCGTTTTCCTGCCGCGGCAAACCCTTTAACACCGGTTCATATTATGAACCGGTGCTAAAGGTCCTCTTGCTCGGGCGCTTTGCAGCCGGCAAGTGGTGCCCCTTTAGCACCGGTTCGTAACTGAACAGGTGCTAAAGGGGAGGGCCTTTAGCACCGGATACTTAGCACCGGTTGGGCAACCGTAAATAAGCCCCTTACCAACCGGTGCTAAGAGCATCTCCAGTCGCATCCCCCAAACGACGTCTGGCTAAAGCGCCGGATTAGTCGTTTGGGGGACGTCCGGACAAAATTTGCGTTTGGAGGAGGTCACTTTTCCAGCCACGTCCCCCAAACGCGACCTCCAAACAAAAAAGCAAGTGTAAAAGTCGTGTCCGGCGTCCATGATAGAGTCTCTATACACAGGGGATGGGCTAGGGACGCCGGACAATATTTGGGGCACATCCGGACCGAAGCGGCCTTTGGGGCACGCGACTGGGATGTTTTTTTGGCCGGCATCCCCAAATCCCTTTGGGGTACGCGACTGGAGATGCTCTAAAGGCCCGTTTTCCACTAGTGACATTCCGTATCAATACGAACGGGTATACATGGGCGGGATATGGGTTTCGGCGGACCCAACATAGGGGAAAAAAAACCAGCTGTGACCCTTCAACTTCGTTTAGGGGAGCACCGGAGCAGCCCTCTTTGTCGACGATGGTGTGTCACTTAAAGACGTTGAAAGGATCGTATGCCGCACCTAGAGGGGGGGTGAATAGGTGCTAACCAATTTTTAGTTCTTTTTCAATTTAGGTTTGACACAAAGGTAAATTCTCTAGATATGCAACTAAGTGAATTTACCTATATGACAAGTCTAACAACTAAGCACGATATAGCTACGCAATATATAGGAGATAGATTAGGATAGAGGTAACCGAGAGTGGAGCACGCGATGACACAGAGATGATTCCCGTAGTTCTCTTCCTTTGCAAGAAGGTACGTCTACGTTTGGAGGAGTGTGGTTGCTATGAAAGCCAAACCAACAGCCACGAAGGCTTCACTCAGATCTCCTATGGGCAACGCCACGAAGGCCTAGCCCACTTCCACTAAGGGATTTCCTCGAGGCGGAAACCGGGCCTTTACAAGGTTCTTGGGGCACACATCCACAACCGAATTGGAGGCTCCCAAATCTGTAACAATACAACAATCAACAACAACACATCAACAACAATCAACTAGGGAACCAAAGAGGAACACTAGCAAGAGGGCCCTCAAACAAATGAGGGGGAAATGTAAATCGCTTCGGTGAGGATGTAGATCGGTGTTTCTCCTTCGAATCTCCAAAGATCAAGAGATTTGGTTGGGGGAGGAAGAAGATCTTGCAAATCTTGAGTTCTTGAGGTGGCTCTAATGGTGGTGAGGCTTGGCAGAATTTCTTCAATGATTGAGCAAGGAGCAAGGTAGAAGAAGGGGGTATAAATACCCCCCCTCCAAATTCCAGCCGTTGGAGCTTCCGGGGGCCCAGATAATCCGGCCTAAGTTGGGGCCGGATAATCCGGCCCCTGGGAAAATCCGGCCAAATGTCCGGCCAAATGTCCGGCCCATGTCCACAGCTGCATCGCCTCAGGTCCTTAGCCGATTTTGGGGGGGGGGCCGGATATTTTGGAAATATCCGGCTCGGATTATCCGGCCCTGGGGAAAATCCGGGCAAATGTCCGAGCAATTATCCGGCCCATGTCCAGGGAGTACTGAGCCACAAATCCTCTAGTCCTTAGCCGAAAAATGGGGGCCGAATATTTTGGAAATATCCGGCCCGGAATATCCGGCCTGGTGATCCTGTTATAGCTTCTTCTTGACACGTCTTACCACATCCATCACACATATACATGTATCTATATAATCCCTGTACGACTTAATCAAACATTAGTGTATCACATACATTGACATCAAACACACAAAACATATTATGAGAGATGTTCTTTCAATCTCCCCCTTTTTGGTGTTTGATGACAATATACGGATTTGCAAGAGAATCACTATAGAGATCAAGCATGTTGGCAAAACATAGAGGCACTCCCCCTACATGGGTGCATACATGTAATTTGCATTTGAATACAAATACACAACACATAGGTGCGAGGTGCCTCAACACAAGAGGTATCCAACATGAGCTCTAACAAGAGACATACACAAATAAGAAGTTGAGATAAGGTGATAGAAATCATACCCATATGGAGATATATAATACAGAGATATAGCATCACACACAATATAATAACCTTGACCTCAACATATAGAAATCCGAAAACCTTAACAATGTCTCACACCACATATAGCACATAGTTTTAAATGGAACAAACCAAACCAAATAGGTCAAATAAGGGGGAACACAAGCAATAAAGGAATGATAAACGCATATGCTTGTGCCCAAACCATGCAAATCCCCGAGAGAAGTCCTAATAGAACACTTCTCCCCCTTTGGCATCGAGACGCCAAAAAGGGGAAAAGCGCGATGCTACTCGCCCCATGGAGATCACTCGGAGCCCTCTTCGTCCTCGGACTGGTACACCTCTTCCTCTTCTTCATCTTCAGTGCCAGGGGCACCCGGAGAGCGGCGAGTGTAGTTGGCCCTCTGAATGCAGTCCTCAAGATCATTCCACGAAACCTGTGAAGAATGCCACCCACTGTAACCTGGGTGAACTGGAGGCTGAGGCGGAGGTCCTTGCTCACCACTGAGCTTATGAAGAATGACCGCCTGAGTATGCTGAATCTCAGAACGCTCTCGGCTGGCCGCATAGTTCTCCTTATGAATATCAATATTCATGCATAGAATGTGACGCTGAAACCAACTAAGCTTCCTCACTTGCTTCTTCATGGCAGGAAGATCAGCATGGCGAGCAGGAGCAAAACCACTAGTGCGAGCATCTCCCATAAAGGAGTCAGGAGCAGGTGCAGCATGAGGAACCGGCTTAAGTTTGTAAGCCTTCTTGACAGTGTGATTCACTAATGGGAACCGGCTCAAGTCTTCATCCATGGCCACAGAGTTGTTGATGAGGAGCTGGATATATGGTGCATATGGCATGGTGGTCCGGGAGACCATGGCATCATGAATCTCATTAAAGATGAAGTCCGTGACATCAAGAGAGAAGTCATGTTCCTCATTACCATCACGAGCACACCTAAGGCTGAGGTGCATAAGATCCACAAGAGCTCCCCGGAGTGCATCATTGTTTCCACCACTTGGAGCAATGGTGGCTCGAAAGAAACGGAGCAACTGACCGTAGATGGGAAGCAGCCCCTTGGTAGTACCAACTGCTCCAGAAGAGTTATAGAGATCAAAGTGCACATTTTTATCCGTATTCTGAGGACCATGGAGGCGACGGCCTCCTTCTACAGGAAGTCCAAGGATAGAGGCAAACCGGCGCAAGGTTGCCTCACAGTGAGTGGAGCCAGACATCCATTCCATAGTGCGCTCAGCATCTTTCTTGATGGCCAGAGTAGCAAAGAATTGCTTAATCAACTCTGGACTATAGTCACACTGAATCTTCATCAGATCCTGCAAGCCCATCCTACCAGTCACCCAGATGGCATCCTCAAAATGATTATTGACTGCCAGAAGATCCACATTGATTGCTTGCATGGGTCGCACTTTCTTGGGCTCATAAATATCCTTGTAGATGAACTCCTGCTCCACACACCAGAAGCGCCTGCCCTCTATCTCATCATCCCTTGGAAGGTCTTCATACCAGTTCTTCATACGGATGGCTGCATAAGAGACAATGTCCATTGTCTTGTAGTTATCCCTAGGAGCCTTGTTCTTCTGCCTAGAAGCTGTGGACTTGCGCGGAGCATTCGGTGCGAATTCATCACTTGAACGATCATGCCTTGGGCGTCTCCGAGAAACCCGAGAAACACTACCTGTGAACAGCAAAGGCGGATAGCAAAGAGAAGATAATGCTCATAAGTCATGTATGATACAGTAATGTACTCTAGAAACATACTATAAGTCGGTAGAAGTCTAGACATGATAGATTGAATCAATACTGCAGCAGCGATGAAGCTCCAGGCCGGATAATCCGGTGTCCCCGAGGGGCGGATAATCCTCCAGACCGGATAATCCGGCCAGCGCGGGGGCCGGATAATCTGGCCCTGCGGATTTTGCAGAAATTGCAATCAAAAACAAGTCTACGACCAGATCGGCCTTATAGCATGCAAGAGGAGTATACTACACACGATTTGGAACAACTAGACACCATCTCCACCAAGAAAATAGCACATACAAACCACAACACCTAGGGTTAGGGATTGTGAGTCATACCCGCATCCATTGGGGAAGCCGCTTGGAGAAGATGATAGCTAGGGAGGAGAGGCACCCGATCCACCCAAAAACTCCGAGAGGGAGCGGACGGGGCGACTCCGGCGAGGAGGAGCTCCGGCGGCTATGGAGGAGAGAGAGGGCGCGTGGGGGGGGAACTGATTGCTGTGGCAACTGTCCACCCCACGGCCTCTCTAAATCCCCTCGCAACCAGCCCAGGCCGGATAATCCGGCCCAAAGTAAGGGCGGATAATCCATCCGGGCCGGATTTTCCGGGGTGCCACTAGGCCGGATTATCCGGTTTTCTGGAAATTTCCAGAACACCGGAAATCCTGCCTATCTTTAGTTGGTTATTTGCATAAACCCATATGAGATGCAATAATGTATCACGTCACATATAAGATGCATATTTACCAATAAGATGGGGCAACCTAGATCATCCGACCGAAAATCCTCAAACTCCAAGTTTTTACCAAAACATGACATATGAGCAAGATGGAAATGGCTTATAGATGAGTGTAGGCTTAGGTTTAGAAGGTACAAACTGTTAATGGTATATGATCACTCAAGTTTGCAAGATATGAGCGAATAAGGCCAAACTAGAGTGATTTCCCATAAGAACAAGGAGTTGTCAAATAAAAGGCGATAAGATCCAAATAACTCCAACTCTTCACAAAGAAGAGTGTGGTGGCCTAGGCCACCATATATGAGTGTTATGGCATGGCACCGCGAAGATATATCTTGGGTCCAAGTCACTACTCATCATTGAAGCTCACATATCAACATATGATATAAAGAGAATGATTTCTTAATGTTGGCATTATGGGGGGAGGGATAGCTCAATAATTTAAACCGCACTCCCCCTATTTCCATGCCCACATCTAAACCAAATAAAGTTTTGAGACAAAGGTGTGTTTGCAAGATGATCAAGCTATACTCCTTGAATCAATGATATTTAGCTCCATCAAGAGGCTTCGTGAATATATCGGCAAATTGATCTTTGGTAGGAATATAGATAAGCTCAATATCACCACGGGCAACATGATCCCTAATGAAATGATTCCGGATCTCAATATGCTTCGTTCTTGAATGTTGCACCGGATTATAGGCAATCTTGATGGCACTTTCATTGTCACATAATAGAGGCACTTTGTCACAAATGACACCGTATTCCTTTAAAGTTTGCCTCATCCATAACAATTGAGTGCATCCACTTGCGGCGGCAACATATTCGGCTTCGGCGGTGGAGAGAGATATACAATTTTGCTTCTTAGAAGACCAACACACCAAGGACCTACCAAGGAATTGGCAAGCCCCGGAAGTTGATTTCCTATCATCCTTGTCTCCCGCCCAATCCGCATCGGTGTATCCATTGAGAATAAAACTTGAGCCTTTGGGGTACCAAATACCATATCTTGGGGTAACTAAGTATCGAAAGATTCTTTTGAGAGCCAACATGTGACTCTCCTTAGGAGAAGCTTGATACCTTGCACACACACCAACACTCAACACTATGTCCGTTCTAGGTGCGCAAAGGTAAAGCAAGGATCCAATCATGGAGCGATATACCTTTTGATCCACCTCTTTACCATTGGGATCAAGTGCAAGATGACATTTAGTAACCATAGGAGTGGCCACACCCTTCATCTCGGTCATCTTGAACCTCTTGAGCATGTCTTGGAGATATTTTGCTTGATTGATGAAGGTCCCTTCTCTCAATTGCTTAACTTCATCTCTCCCATCATAGACATCGCAAACCTATCGGTCATAAGCTTTGAGAATTCATCATTGAAAGCTTTGTTAGTAGAGCCAAAGATAATATCATCAACATATAATTGGCAAACGAAAAGCTCCCCATTGACCCTCTTAGTAAAAAGAGTGCGATCGATTAGCCCAACATCAAATCCACGGTCTATCAACAATTCCTTAAGGTGCTCGTACCAAGCTCTAGGAGCTTGTTTGAGACCATAAAGTGCTTTATCAAGCTTATAGACGTGGTTAGGAAAGTTGAGATCCTCAAACCCCGGGGGTTGCTTAACATAAACCTCTTCATGCAAAGGACCATTAAGAAATGCACTTTTCACATCCATTTGTTGTAACTTAAAGTTATAATGCGATGCATAAGCAAGAAGGATACGGATGGACTCAAGGCGAGCCACTGGAGCATAGGTTTCTCCAAAGTCAATTCCCTCAACTTGAGAGAACCCTTGAGCCACCAATCTTGCCTTGTTCCTCACAACATTTCCAAACTCATCTTGCTTGTTCTTGAAAATCCATTTAGTGCCTATAACATTGCGGCACCCCTTTGGCTTCTCTACTAAGGTCCATACTTTGTTGCGCTTGAAGTTGTTGAGTTCTTCGTGCATAGCTTCCAACCAATCCGAATCTTCAAGGGATTCAAATACTTTCTTGGGTTCCACTAAGGAGATATAAGCATGATGATTTCTAAAGTTAGCCAATTGCCTTCTTGTGGTAACACTTGCCCTTAAATCACCAAGGACCTTGTCATGAGTGTGTCCACGAAGTTCAAGGTTCCTTTCTCTTCTTGCTAGATGACGGGCCTCGATCTCCTCCTTGGTTCTTCTTGGCCTTGGAGGTATCACTTGATCAACTTGATCATTTGGGTCCCCGTCTTGACCTTCAACTTGAGCTTCCTCAATTTCTTGAGATTGCTCATCCTCATGAGCTTGATCTTGAACATTATTCGGTGAATGACAAGAATTGAATGGATACTCATTGGAGCCATCATGAATGCTTGGTTGATCTTGTCCTTGATCTTGCACACAAGAGGGAGGGTCTTGTTCTTGTTCTTGGGTTGGTGCATCATTTGCTTCACTAGATGGGGTTTGTTGATGTTGAGAAGATGAGGGCTCCACCGTGGTAGAGCATAGTCCTTCCCGAGACGCCACACCGTGTCCCTCAATGGGGCGGAAAATTCCACACCCATTCTTACTATGGCATCTTGAGGTATTTCATCACCTGCACATACATCAACTTGCCCCACTTGGGAGACATCATTTTCTTCGAACCTCACACTACAAGATTCGATGATAATCCCGGAGGATACATCAAAGACTCTATAAGTGTGAGATTCGGCACCGTAACCAACAAATATACCCTCCAAAGCTTTAGGAGCAAATTTAGATAAACGAACTCCTTTGATTTTGTAGAAACACTTACACCCGAACACCTTGAAGTAAGAGATATTAGGCTTGTTCCCGGTGAGTATTTCATATGGAGTCTTGTTCAAGCCCTTGTGGAGATAGAGTCGGTTAGAAGAGTGGCAAGCGGTGGAGATGGCTTCGGCCCAAAAGTTATAGCGGGATTTATACTCCGCCATCATAGATCTTGCCATATCCATAAGAGTCCGGTTCTTCCTCTCCGCAACACCATTTTGTTGAGGGGTGTAAGCAGCGGAATATTGATGACGAATCCCCTCATCACTAAGAAAATCATTGAGTGTATAGTTCTTGAACTCGGAGCCGTTGTCACTTATTATTGCCATAATGAGGAGGTTGTGTTGGCGTTGCACCTCGGTAGCAAAGTCAATGAATATTTGTTGAGTCTCATCTTTCGTCTTGAGAAAGTAGACCCAAGTGTATCTTGAGTAGTCATCAACAATCACCAAGCAATGTTTCTTCGCACCAAGACTTGCATGAAAAACGGGACCAAAGAGATCCATGATGTCTACGGGAGCTTCTATTCTTGTAGACAGTGTTGGGCCTCCAAGAGCAGAGGTTTGTAGAACAGCAGCAAGTTTCCCTTAAGTGGATCACCCAAGGTTTATCGAACTCAGGGAGGAAGAGGTCAAAGATATCCCTCTCATGCAACCCCGCAACCACAAAGCAAGAAGTCTCTTGTGTCCCCAACACACCCAATAGGTGCACTAGTTCGGCGAAGAGATAGTGAAATACAGGTGGTATGAATAAGTAGTAGCAACGGCACCAGAAAAGTGCTTTGCCCGGGACGAGTAAACAAGCAAGTAGTAACGCAAGTAAAACAAGTAAACAAGCAGCGATAGCAGATATTTAGGAACAAGGCCTAGGGATTAGACTTTCACTAGTGGACACTCTCAACATTGATCACATAACAGAATAGATAAATGCATACTCTACACTCTTGTTGGATGATGAACACATTGCGTAGGATTACACGAACCCTCAATGCCGGAGTTAACAAGCTCCACAATAATGTTCATATTTAAATAACCTTAGAGTGCAAGAAAGATCAACACGACTAAACCAAGTACTAACACAGCATGCACACTGTCACCTTCACACTATGTAGGAGGAATAGATCACATCAATACTATCATAATGATAATTAACTCCACAATCTACAAGAGATCATGATCATAGCATATGCCAAGTACTAACACGGATGCACACACTTGTCACCATTACACCGTGCAGGAGGAATAAACTACTTTAATAACATCACTAGAGTAGCACATAGATAAATTGTGATACAAAACACATTGCAATCATAAAGAGATATAAATAAGCACTTCACTACGCCATTCATAACAGGTGAGTAAGTATTCTGTGAAATATAGCCTAAGAGACCCACACGGTGCACACACTCGTCACCTTTACACACGTGGGACAAGGAGTCTCCGGAGATCACATAAGTAAAACTCACTTGACTAGCATAGAGACATCTAGATTACAAGCATCATCATATGAATCTCAATCATGTAAGGCAGCTCATGAGATTATTGTATTGAAGTACATAGGAGAGAGATGAACCTGTTATCACCAGATTTTGGCTAAATCAGGAGGTGGGCCGCGATCAGGATGGGCTTGGAAGATTACACGTGGAGGATCTCTGAAGCGGCCCTGTTCGGTGAAGTTGGGCCAGATTGCCCATGTATCTTTAGTTATAGTAGATTGTATCTAGATTAAAAGTTAGAGTTTATCTCGTGCACGGTTTAGTGCACGCCCACATTAGAAAGTCCACTGGACTATAAATATGTACCTAGGGTTTATGGAATAAACAACAACCAACGTTCAACCACAAACAAATCTCGGCGCATCGCCAACTCCTTCGTCTCGAGGGTTTCTACCGGTAAGCATCATGCTGCCTAGATCGCATCTTGCGATCTAGGCAGCACAAGCCTGCCCACGTTGTTCATGCGTTGCTCGTATCGAAGCCTTTTTGATGGCGAGCAACGTAGTTATCTTAGACATGTTAGGGTTAGCATTGTTCTTCATATTACATGCTTTCGTAGTGCGACCCTCGCATGTCTAGCCGCCCTTACACCTATCTTAGGTGTAGGGCGGCACCCCGCTTGATCATAGTTTAGTAGATCTGATCCGTTACGATTGCTCCTTGTTCTACAAGGATTAGTTTAATATCTGCAATAGTTAGGCCTTACAAGGGGTCGGAGGATCCAGCGGCGTGTAGGGTGGCGTTTGCTAGTCCTAGAACGGATGTTCCGGGGATCAACCTCGTGTTGGTTTTAGGCCCTGTCTAGGATCGGCTTACGGTCACCGTGCGCGAGCGCGAGGCCCAATCCTGAGTAGGATGATCCGATTATGCGGTGAAAACCCTAAATCGTCGTAGATCTCATTAGCTTTACCTTGATCAAGCAGGACCACCATATATTCGGACACCCCGTCTGAATCATGGGTGGATCGGCTCTTTGAGCCGATTCACGGGATAACCTCGAGAGCCGATCGAGGCTCGTATTTAACGTTTACGTGTGTGCCCTGCAGGAAACTAAGCGAGGCATCATCCACACCTTCCCGACCAGGTATAGGTCGGTGGCACGCCCTTGTGATAAACATCGGCGCGTGCGACCAGGAGGCTTTGCGGGCCGTCGCTCTGAGGGACCGGGGCCAGCCGCAGCCCTAGTTGTTCCCGGCTCTACTGTGTTGCCCGTCTCTGCCCGCCAGGGGGTTTCTGACGTCAACACATTCTGGCACGCCCGGTGGGACTGCCTTCGACATCCACGACATCGCCATCTACATCCGAGATGGCGGAAAGCACTCCGGTCAAGTACGAGGACCTGCCTGATGACCTCAAGAAGAAGCATGACGAAATCAAGGCGGTCCTCGAAGCCGAACTCATCGGCTCCCTCCACCGAACCCGCTCCCATGGCGTCAGGTGGAAGGGTTCCACACCTGAAGGCGCACTCGATGGAGTGGACCTGTCCGCCCCGTCAGATGAACGCACCAGGTCGCTGAAGTACGAGGATCTGCCCGAGGAGCTCAAAAGGAAATATGACGAGATCAAGGCAACCCTCAAAGCCGAACTCATCGGCTCCTCTGAGAAGACCCGGCCTCACGTTATCAAGCTCGCTAGAGACTCAAGTCCGTCGCCTGGCGTCAATATGGTGGATCTCAGCCACTCCATAGGCCAGCCGAAGTCCTCCTTTGGTGTCAACATGGCAGGGCTTGCAAGCCGCCATGGCAAAGATGAAGCAGAAAGCAGCCACTCCCGTGGCAAAGATGAAGAGGAGGCCGATCCACGCGACCGGCCCCAAGATGATGACAGGCGGTACCTGGCAGGGGAGGGAATGAGAAGCGTGCGGTATCAACGTCCACTCTCCGAGCGCCTCCTCGACAAATATGAGCAGCAGCACGACCGACGTCGGCGCTACGACGTAGATGGTGAGAGGAATTGTCGGTCTGATGCAGAGGTCAGGAGGTACCGCCCACATGATAGAGGCGACGATGGGTACAATCGTCGCGCTGAAGGAAGGTCAAGGGGGCAGGATGACATGGATAGGCACTGGGACTGTCCGTTCTTCAAACATTGCTGGGACTCAGGAATGAGCCGATTGCCAACGATCGAGAACCGCCGGAATGCAGACAAAGGAAGAAGGATGCCGTTATCGTGTCCGTGTTCGAGCGTCTAGGGCCTCGCCCACCTCGGAACAAGCACGCTGAGTCCGCTCGGGTGGAAGATCTCGAGGAACTAGAGGACGATGATGAAGAAGATAAATATCATCGGCCCAGGTGGTGCCCTGATGGGCTCAGCCGTTCCCAAAAGCGAAGGGTTCAGCGTCTGCGTGGTTTGGAAGAAGCTGAAAGATTGTACCTGCACACGCTAAGGAGGGCACGGCCTGATCTGGCCGCCAAAATTAGGCGAACCCTGGGCGAAGAAGGTCGGCCACAAAGAAAAGAGTGGCGCCCCAAGCAGAGGAAAGCCGATGATGATACATCGGCTGGCACAAACATGGTCTTCATTCTTCCAACGGAGTTTAGCGCTCCAAGATTATATGAAGCACCTGTGGCGCAATTAGACTGCGGCCCACGGCCGGTCATCTTTGAGAAGCCAAAGGAAAGAAGTTACAGGCATCTGAAGGCCCTGTACTCGCGAGGCTACATCAATGGGCAGTCTGTCAACAAGATGTTGGTAGACACCGGGCGGCGATCCAACATTATGCCATACTCCATGCTACGTCGGTTGGGACGCTCCAGCTCGGATCCGATCAAGACCAACGTAACGCCGAGCGATTTCAACGGCCAAGCATCCGACGCGCAAGGTGTTCTGAATGTGGATCCGACCGTAGGAAGAAAAACTGTCCCTACGACGTTCTTTATCGTCGACGGCAAGAGTACCTACGTTGTCCTACTAGGGAGAGATTGGATCCACGCCAACTGTTGCATTCCATCCATGATGCACCAATGCCTGATACAGTGGGATGGAGATGAAGTAGAAGTCGTCCGTGCAGATGATTCAGTCGAGGTTTCAACAGCCGGCATGGACATTTGGGAGACATCAGGCCAAGAGCCGCTCTCAGGTATCAATTTGGACGACCGTGAGCGCATCGACGTGACAAAGAACGGGGTCGGAACTGGTTTTGTCCACAGGCCTGACTGTGTAACATGACAAACGTCGATAAACAAACGTGGCGAGACCGATCCTTGTAATCGGCTCCAAAAAGTTATGAAGGGACATCACAAAGCCTTCACCAAGCAAGCAAACGTGGAGGCCGGTTCCAGCAATCGGCCAAAATTATCCTCACCATCCATCCTGCCTGGGTTCAACACATGATCCAACGAGCCGATACCATCAATTCTCTTGACAGAATCGGCTCGGGGGCACATAGAAGGATAAAACACGAGGAAAAGCAGTCTCATCCTTTGATGATGGATATTGGAGTATGGGGGCCGATACACAAATCGGCCGAAAATTCAAAAAATTTCAAGCATAGCCGATGTGCAGACATCGACTTAAGAATCAATGGAGCAGGGGGTGGATCTTCCCTTCAAGGACCCCCCCAAGATCGGCGGCGTTAGCAGCGAAGGGAGCATATTTCTTCTAAGACCAGGAGAACCGCCGATGACGAAGCCATCGGCCGTCACGTTTTGACTCAGCAACTGTCACTTCCAGGGGAGAGTCTGGAAGGCGTCAGAAGTGCGGGGACATCTTCACCGGGAGATTGCTGCAGCCTGCCGAAGATAATGAGCCGATCTGGTCAGCAAGGCGCAAGGGTTGAACTGAAGAAGCTCGGGGGAGGGCGATTCGCCCTGAAATTGCATTACGAATGGGAAACCGAGGATGATCAACGTGGTCGGCTCGCTGCTATTCTCGCCCCGGTTGAGGCCCGGGGGGCAGCTCACCTTGAAGGTTCTCTGTTCTGGGGAGCCGATTTCGTTGGAATCGGCTAACTCTGCATCACAACTTGCCTGAAGAATGGTGCTGATGTTGCGAAATTATCAGCTTCCGTACGCAAGACGATCCAGCGACAAGCCCAGAACTGTGTTGAGGGCACCTACTCAGCGCCAGATTACTAGCCTGCTGAATCGGCTGTATAAACTGTCAACGGATGAAAGGTGATCAATTGACTGGCCACGCACGATAGCACTCTCGGTCATGGTTGAGCCCAGGCATGTTTGCCTGAATTACGGGTCCTCATCATTATTTTCACCCCGGCTGAGGCTCGGGGGGCAACTTGCTACGAGAGGTCCTTTGCTATAGGAAAGCCGATTTTGCTAAAATCGGTTGGCTTTGCATCTCAGTTTGATTTTGAGCAATGGTTGCTGAAAGAGAACAGAGCAGGGTTATAAAACGTCACCACAGAAGTGATGCCTGTCCTGCAGAAGTGGCAGCTTCGGCGTTTAAATTGATCCAGCAACAGTCCTAGGGCTCTTTTGAAGGAAAAGAGGATCTGGAAGGAAAGGATACGGCAGAAGAATGTCTGAAAGGCCTAGGGTTTACACGATTATGGCTTGGCCTCGTCTGACCAGGAGTTTGGGCCCGGATGGATCTATCTCGAAATTTATCGTGAAAGACCGATGCGATGCTATCGGCTTATTGGGCATTGACCAGTTTGGCAATCGGCAGAACTAGTACGAAAGACAATCGGCTAAATTATCATAGAGGGAATCGACAAAATCAAGAAAATTGGGGAATTTCTTCATTGATAAACCGGATTTCTTACATAGAAGAGCTGATTGCTCTCAAAAGAAAATGCTAGGGGATACATTGCCCCGTCTGCTACTGCTGGCCCTATGCTAAGGTCCTATCTAGGGGCCGCTGCTGCCCTTGTCGTCGTCGTCGCCGTCATCGCCACTGTCGGCGCTGCTCCCTACCGGCTCGTCATCGCTGCTCCAGCGGCCGCCGGCAGGACCCTCGTCGTCTTCGTCTTCTTCGTCAGCGTCGTCGTCACTGTCAACGTCGCTGAGGTTCCCGGGCCAGAGGTGGCGGCGTTTGGCCGGCGGCTCGTTGGAGGAGCTGTCTTCATTCTCCTCCTCCTCCTCCTCCTTCACCTCCTCGGAGGAGGTGAAGTCGTCCCAGGAGAAGCGATCGTCATCGCTCTCCTCCTCCGATTCCCCGTCGGCGAGGAAGCGGAGGTCGCTCTCCCCACTGGTCAAGGATTTATCGTCCTCGGACCAGATGGAGGAGGCGTGGTCTTCCAGGTCCCATTCTTCTGGTGCGCGAATGTCCGGCGGCGTCTCACGGGAGGAGGAGGACCCGAGGGAGAGTTCCGAGGAGGTGGAGGAAGAGGAAGACATGGTGCGCAGAAGGGTTTTTTGGGAGTACTAATGTGGGGAGGACGAAGAGGAGAACTGTTCGATGCAGTTAGATAAAGGGGATGGAGATTTAATTTGCGAACAGTTTTCGAGGGCGTGGTGCCAAAACTGTCAAATCGTGCAGAGGAGTTGGGAAGGCAAGTCGTCATGATGAAACATACTGCGACGATTCTGCTCTGCCACGACATGACCCTTCGAAGGAAAAACAGAGTGGTTTTGAAATTATCATTACCAAAAACAGGGGGGCATGTGTTATCACCAGATTTTGGCTAAATCAGGAGGTGGGCCGCGATCAGGATGGGCTTGGAAGATTACACGTGGAGGATCTCTGAAGCGGCCCTGTTCGGTGAAGTTGGGCCAGATTGCCCATGTATCTTTAGTTATAGTAGATTGTATCTAGATTAAAAGTTAGAGTTTATCTCGTGCACGGTTTAGTGCACGCCCACATTAGAAAGTCCACTGGACTATAAATATGTACCTAGGGTTTATGGAATAAACAACAACCAACGTTCAACCACAAACAAATCTCGGCGCATCGCCAACTCCTTCGTCTCGAGGGTTTCTACCGGTAAGCATCATGCTGCCTAGATCGCATCTTGCGATCTAGGCAGCACAAGCCTGCCCACGTTGTTCATGCGTTGCTCGTATCGAAGCCTTTTTGATGGCGAGCAACGTAGTTATCTTAGACATGTTAGGGTTAGCATTGTTCTTCATATTACATGCTTTCGTAGTGCGACCCTCGCATGTCTAGCCGCCCTTACACCTATCTTAGGTGTAGGGCGGCACCCCGCTTGATCATAGTTTAGTAGATCTGATCCGTTACGATTGCTCCTTGTTCTACAAGGATTAGTTTAATATCTGCAATAGTTAGGCCTTACAAGGGGTCGGAGGATCCAGCGGCGTGTAGGGTGGCGTTTGCTAGTCCAAGAACGGATGTTCCGGGGATCAACCTCGTGTTGGTTTTTAGGCCCTGTCTAGGATCGGCTTACGGTCACCGTGCGCGAGCGCGAGGCCCAATCCTGAGTAGGATGATCCGATTATGCGGTGAAAACCCTAAATCGTCGTAGATCTCATTAGCTTTACCTTGATCAAGCAGGACCACCATATATTCGGACACCCCGTCTGAATCATGGGTGGATCGGCTCTTTGAGCCGATTCACGGGATAACCCGAGAGCCGATCGAGGCTCGTATTTAACGTTTACGTGTGTGCCCCGCAGGAAACTAAGCGAGGCATCATCCACACCTTCCCGACCAGGTATAGGTCAGGTGGCACGCCCTTGTGATAAACATCGGCGCGTGCGACCAGGAGGCTTTGCGGGCCGTCGCTCGAGAGGACCGGGGCCAGCCGCAGCCCTAGTTGTTCCCGGCTCTACCGTGTTGCCCGTCTCGCCCGCCGGGGGTTTCGACGTCAACGGAACCACATAGCTACCGGTACAGCCCCGAGCCTCGATGGAGAACTACTCCCTCCTCATGGGAGCAGCAGCGGTGATGAAGATGGCGGTGGAGATGGCAGCGGTGTCGATGGAGAAGCCTTCCGGGGCACTTCCCGCTCCGGCAGGGTGCCGGAACAGTGACTCCTGTCCCCGCGATCTTGGCTTCGCGATGGCGGCGGCTCGGGAAGGTTTTCCGTATCGTGGTTCTTCGTATCGGGGTTTTCGCGACGGAGGCTTTAAATAGGCGGAAGGGCAGCCTCGAAGGGGGCTCGGGGGCCCACACCATAGGGCGGCGCGCCCCCTCCGGCCGCGCCGGGTGTGGTGTGGGGCCCCCAGGGCTTCCCTCTGGCGGCTCTCGGGTGTTCTGGAAGGCTCCGGGAAAAAGAGGACCCTGGGTCTTGATTTCGTCCAATTCCGAGAATATTTCGTTACTAGGATTTCTGAAACCAAAAACAACAGAAAACAGCAACTGGCACTTCGGCATCTTGTTAATAGGTTAGTTCCAGAAAATGCACGAATATGACATAAAGTGTGCATAAAACATGTAGGTATCATCAATAATATGGCATGGAACATAAGAAATTATCGATACGTCGGAGACGTATCAAGCATCCCCAAGCTTAGTTCTGCTCGTCCCGAGCAGGTAAAACGATAACAAAGATAATTTCTGAAGTGACATGCCATCATAAACTTGATCATACTATTTGTAAACATATGTAGTGGATGCAGCGATCAAAACAATGGTAATGACATGAGTAAACAGGTGAATCATAAAGCAAAGACTTTTCATGAATAGTACTTCAAGACAAGTATTAATAAGTCTTGCATAAGAGTTAACTCATAAAGCAATAAATCAAAGTAAAGGTATTGAAGCAACACAAAGGAAGATTAAGTTTCAGCGGTTGCTTTCAACTTATAACATGTATATCTCATAGATAATTGTCAACATAGAGTAATATAACAAGTGCCATATGCAAGTATGTAAGAATCAATGCACAGTTCACACAAGTGTTTGCTTCTTGAGGTGGAGAGAAATAGGTGAACTGACTCAACATAAAAGTAAAAAGAATGGTCCTTCAAAGAGGAAAGCATCGATTGCTATATTTGTGCTAGAGCTTTTATTTTGAAAACATGAAACAATTTTGTCAACGGTAGTAATAAAGCATATGAGTTATGTAAATTATATCTTACAAGTTGCAAGTCTCATGCATAGTATACTAATAGTGCCCGCACCTTGTCCTAATTAGCTTGGACTACCAGATCTTTGCAATGCACATGTTTTAACCAAGTGTCACAATGGGGTACCTCCATGCCGCCTGTACAAAGGTCTAAGGAGAAAGCTCGCATTTTGGATTTCTCGCTTTTGATTATTCTCAACTTAGACATCCATACCGGGACAACATGGACAACAGATAATGGACTCCTCTTTAATGCATAAGCATGTGGCAACAATTATTATTCTCATATGAGATTGAGGATATATGTCCAAAACTGAAACTTCCACCATGATTCATGGCTTTAGTTAGCGGCCCAATGTTCTTCTCTAACAATATGCATGCTCCAACCATTAAGGTGGTAGATCTCTCTTACTTCAGACAAGACGGACATGCATAGCAACTCACATGATATTCAACAAAGAATAGTTGATGGCGTCCCCAGAAGCATGGTTATCGCACAACAAGCAACTTAATAAGAGATAAAGTGCGTAAGTACATATTCAATACCACAATAGTTTTTAAGCTATTTGTCCCATGAGCTATATATTGCAAAGGTGAATGATGGAATTTTAAAGGTAGCACTCAAGCAGTTTACTTTGGAATGGCGGATAAATACCATGTAGTAGGTAGGTATGGTGGACACAATTGGCATAGTGTTTGGCTCAAGTATTTTGGATGCATGAGAAGTATTCCCTCTCGATACAAGGTTTAGGCTAGCAAGGTTATTTGAAACAAACACAAGGATGAACGGTACAGCAAAACTCACATAAAAGACATATTGTAAACATTATAAGACTCTACACCGTCTTCCTTGTTGTTCAAAACTCAATACTAGATATTATCTAGACTCTAGAGAAACCAAATATGCAAACCAAATTAGCAAGCTCTAAGTATTTCTTCATTAATGGGTGCAAAGTATATGATGCAAGAGCTTAAACATGAGCACAACAATTTCCAAGTATCAAATTATCCAAGACATTATAGCAATTTACTACATGTATCATTTTCCAATTCCAACCATATAACAATTTAACGAAGATGAAACTTTGCCATGAATACTATGAGTAGAGCCTAAGGACATACTTGTCCATATGCTACAGCGGAGCGTGTCTCTCTCCCACAAAGTGAATGCTAGGATCCATTTTATTCAAACAAAACAAAAACAAAAACAAACCGACGCTCCAAGCAAAGTGCATAAGATGTGACGGAATAAAAATATAGTTTCAGGGGAGGAACCTGATAATGTTGTCGATGAAGAAGGGGATGTCTTGGGCATCCCCAAGCTTAGATGCTTGAGTCCTCTTAGAATATGCAGGGGTGAACCACCGGGGCATCCCCAAGCTTAGAGCTTTCACTCTCCTTGATCATATTGTATCATACTCCTCTCTTGATCCTTGAAAACTTCCTCCACACCAAACTCGAAAGAACTCATTAGAGGGTTAGTGCACAATAAAAATTCACATGTTCAGAGGTGACACAATCATTCTTAACACTTCTGGACATTGCATAAAGCTACTGGACATTCATGGATCAAAGAAATTCATCCAACATAGCAAAAGAGGCAATGCGAAATAAAAGGCAGAATCTGTCAAAACAGAACAGTCCGTAAAGATGGATTTTATTAGGGCACCAGACTTGCTCAAATGAAAATTCCCAAATTGAATGAAAGTTGCGTACATATCTGAGGATCATGCACGTAAATTGGCTTAATTTTCTGAGCTACCTACAGGGAGGTAGACCCAGATTCGTGACAGCAAAGAAATCTGGAACTGCGCAGTAATCCAAATCTAGTACTTACTTTACTATCAAAGACTTTACTTGGAACAACAAAACTCAAAACTAAGATAAGGAGAGGTTTCTACAGTAGTAAACAACTTCCAAAACACAAATATAAAACAAAGTACTGTAGCAAAATAACACATGGGTTATCTCCCAAGAAGTTCTTTCTTTATAGCCATTAAGATGGGCTCAGCAGTTTTAATGATGCACTCGCAAGAGATAGTATTTGAAGAAAAAGAGAGCATCAAGAGGCAAATTCAAAACACATTTAAGTCTAACATGCTTCCTATGCATAGGAATCTTGTAAATAAACAAGTTCATGAGGAGCAAAGTAACAAGCATAGGAAGATAAAACAAGTGTAGCTTCAAAAATTTCAGCACATAGAGAGGCATTTTAGTAACATGAAAATTTCTACAACCATATTTTCCTCTCTCATAATAACTTTCAGTAGCATCATGAGCAAACTCAACCATATAACTATCACATAAAGCATTCTTATCATGAGTCTCATGCATAAAATTATTACTCTCCACATAGGCATAATCAATTTTATTAGTAATAGTGGGAGCAAATTCAACAAAGTAGCTATCATTATTATTCTCATCAAGTGTAGGAGGCATAGTACAATCACAATAAAATTTACTCTCCATAGTAGGTTGTACCAAAAGACCACTATTATAATCATCATAAATAGGAGGCAAAGTATCATCAAAGAAAATTTTCTCCTCAATGCTTGGGGGACTAAAAAGATCATGAAAACCAGCTTCCCCAAGCTTAGAACTTTCTATATTATTATCAACAATGGTGTTCAAAGCGTTCATACTAATATTACTACCAGCATGCAAATAAGATTTCATAGGTTTTTTAATTTTCGCATCAAACAATCCATGTCTTAAATCAGGAAATAGAATAAGAAGCTCATTGTTGTCCATTATGCCGTACTAGTGTAAACAAGAAACAAAAAGATGCAATTGCAGGATCTAAAGGAAATAGCTTCGAGCACAAACACAATGGCGCCGTAAAAGTACTCGTACCTGGAACCGGAGTATGAGTGCCTTTTTACCTTTCCTCCCCGGCAACGGCGCCGGAAAAGTGCTTGATGTCTACGGGAGCTTCTATTCTTGTAGACAGTGTTGGGCCTCCAAGAGCAGAGGTTTGTAGAACAGCAGCAAGTTTCCCTTAAGTGGATCACCCAAGGTTTATCGAACTCGGGGAGGAAGAGGTCAAAGATATCCCTCTCATGCAACCCTGCAACCACAAAGCAAGAAGTCTCTTGTGTCCCCAACACACCCAATAGGTGCACTAGTTCGGCGAAGAGATAGTGAAATACAGGTGGTATGAATAAGTAGTAGCAACGGCACCAGAAAAGTGCTTTGCCCAGGACGGTAAACAAGCAGTAGTAACGCAGCAGATAGTAACGCAGCAGTAGTAACGCAGTAGAAACAATAAACAAGCAGCGATAGCGTATTTAGGAACAAGGCCTAGGGATTAGACTTTCACTAGTGGACACTCTCAACATTGATCACATAACAGAATAGATAAATGCATACTCTACACTCTTGTTGGATGATGAACACATTGCGTAGGATTACACGAACCCTCAATGCTGGAGTTAACAAGCTCCACAATAATGTTCATATTTAAATAACCTTAGAGTGCAAGAAAGATCAACACGACTAAACCAAGTACTAACACAGCATGAACACTGTCACCTTCACACTATGTAGGAGGAATAGATCACATCAATACTATCATAATGATAATTAACTCCACAATCTACAAGAGATCATGATCATAGCATATGCCAAGTACTAACACGGATGCACACACTGTCACCATTACACCGTGCGGGAGGAATAAACTACTTTAATAACATCACTAGAGTAGCACATAGATAAATTGTGATACAAAACACATTGCAATCATAAAGAGATATAAATAAGCACTTCACTACGCCATTCATAACGGTGAGTAAGTATTCGTGAAATATAGCCTAAGAGACCCACACGGTGCACACACTCGTCACCTTTACACACGTGGGACAAGGAGTCTCCGGAGATCACATAAGTAAAACTCACTTGACTAGCATAGCGACATCTAGATTACAAGCATCATCATATGAATCTCAATCATGTAAGGCAGCTCATGAGATTATTGTATTGAAGTACATAGGAGAGAGATGAACCACATAGCTACCGGTACAACCCCGAGCCTCGATGGAGAACTACTCCCTCCTCATGGGAGCAGCAGCGGTGATGAAGATGGCGGTGGAGATGGCAGCGGTGTCGATGGAGAAGCCTTCCGGGGGCACTTCCCCGCTCCGGCAGGTGCCGGAACAGAGACTCCTGTCCCCCAGATCTTGGCTTCGCGATGGCGGCGGCTCTGGAAGGTTTTCCGTATCGTGGTTCTTCGTATCAGGGTTTTCGCGACGGAGGCTTTAAATAGGCGGAAGGGCAGCCTCGAAGGGGGCCTGGGGGGCCCACACCATAGGGCGGCGCGGCGCCCCCTCTGGCCGCGCTGGGTGTGGTGTGGGGCCCCCGGGCTTCTCTCTGGCGACTCTCGGGTGTTCTGGAAGGCTCCGGGAAAAATAGGACCCCGGGTCTTGATTTCGTCCAATTCCGAGAATATTTCGTTACTAGGATTTCGAAACCAAAAACAGCGAGAAAACAACAACCGGCACTTCGGCATCTTGTTAATAGGTTAGTTCCAGAAAATGCACGAATATGACATAAAGTGTGCATAAAACATGTAGGTATCATCAATAATATGGCATGGAACATAAGAAATTATCGATACGTCGGAGACGTATCAATCCACATGAAGGAGCTCTAAGATCCTCTTGGAAGAGATGATAGTCTTGCTTGGATGCGGAGAGTCATGCATTTTGCCTTCAACACAAGCCCTACAAACACGATCTTTGGCAAAAGACACATTTTCCATCAGTCCCACAATATGGTTCCCCTTGTGAAGACTTTGCAAAGTTCTCATGTTGACATGGGTCAAGCGGCGATGCCACAACCAACCCACATCCACCTTTCCGAATAGGCACATCACACTTGTCGTGGTGTTCCCCGAAAAGTCCACCACATACAAGTTGTGTTCGCGATACCCAACGAAAGCTACTTTTAGAGTCTTGCTCCACAAGAGGACCACAATATCATTATCAATAAATACGGCGAAACCCATCTTGCCAAGGGCGGAAACAGAAAGTAAATTGTAACCAATGGTTTTTACAAGCATGACATCCACAAGAGTAATGTTGTGTGCAACCACAACCTTGCCAAAACCCAATACCTCGGATGTAGAATTATCGCCAAAGGAGACGGTGATATTGTTTATGTTGGGCCTCAACTCCTTGACGAGGTCCTTGCCGCCGGTCATATGACTTGTACATCCACTATCCAGTACCCATTTTGAACCTCCGGCGGCATAGTCCTACATGAGATCAATTCTTGGATTTAGGTACCCATTTTTCAATGGGTCCTCTTTTGTTAGCAACAAGGGTCTTTGGGACCCAAATAGACCAAGCAACATAACCGTCATAAGGACCAACATACTTTGCATAAACATCACCATAATAATCTTTAAATAAAACATAGTGAGGATTATCAATTCCCGCATCATCATTATTAATGATATTGGCCCTAGGGGCGTCATCATTAGTGATAACCTTCTTTTGTGCGGGCTTGGCCTTTTTCTTGTTTGCCTTCTTTGCCTTGGTATTAAAACCAAGGCCCTCCTTCCCATTGTTTGACCTTTGCTTACTCAAAAGATCATCCAAGGAAAGTTTACTTTGGGGAGAGGAGGCGTTAGCAAGTTCATCCTTCAACCTAGCATTTTCCTCAACAATATTTGCATGATCACATGAAGGAGTAGAGGTACTAGGTATGCCATATGAAGCGAGCCTAATTTGAAGTTGCTCATTAGACTTGGAGAGGAGAGAGTATTCACTCTTCAAGGCTTTGTGACCTTGTCTAGTTCATCTAGATCCTTCACAAATTTCTCATGATCAACACCAAATTTGGCCTTTTCTTTTATAAGCACTTTAGTCTTAGCTCTAGCAAGATCTCTAGCTTTAGTGAGCTTGTTAATTTTATCTTGAGGCTCTTCAAGATTTTCTAGCCTCTCTTCAAGAGAAGCTATAGTTTCTTGACTTTCCTCAAGAGCATTTTTAAGAGCATGAATTTCAAGAGAGTCTTCTCTCTCTATTTGACATTTTTTCTCAAGAGTATCATTTAGTTGAGCCATACGAACCATGAGATTTGAAACATGCTTTTTAGTGTTGCCTTGTAAGTTAAGAATGAACTCATCAAACTCTAGCAATTCTTGTTTCACTTTTAGACTAGCAAGATCAACCCCTAGGTCATTTGATATGTTAGGCATAGAGGGGTTAGGAGATGATACCTCGGAAGATTTAGCCATGAGGCAACTTTCTTCCTCCACATGAATGACCTCATTGGGGGATTCACTTGGTGATGAAGGGTTAGTGGAGAGGGAGGCAAGAGAAAGCAATCCATTTGAGGTTGCATCTTCTTCATCATCAACATCATCATCTCCGGAGGTATATTCTTCTTGAGTTGATAGCACAATAGATGTGTCCAAGGAGGACCTTGCCATGAAGCAATGTGCATTCTTGATATGAGGATTCTCATTGGGGGATTCAAAGAGAGATGAAGAGGGAATGTTGGTACTGACAATGGCGGCCACTTCCTTTGAGCTTTCTTCTTCTTCATCATCACTACAACTTTCAACTTCATCGGAAGAATATTCTTCCTTAGTCACTAGCACAATCCTTGAGGGCCTCTTGCCCTTCTTGCTCTTGTTGTAGAATTTCTTGTTGGGGGCCTTTGAACACTTGCCCTTTGAGTCTTTGCTCTTGTCCTTGGGAATGAGCCTTCCACCATGAGTCTCCCTATTCTCATAGGGGCATTCGGCGATGAAATGGCGCTTGTCATCACAGTTGTAGCATGATCTTGTTCTTCGACCCATGCTAGAGAACCCACTTTTGTTGTTTCTCTTAATGTTGTCTTCCTTGGCCTTGGAAGGATCAACCCAAAAGGATTTTGCATTGGAAGGCCATGTGATCGTTTTATTGGAGTTCCAAGTCTTCCGGATAGGACATACTCCAAGATGCCCTATAAGATTCTTGAGGAATCACTTCTTCCACGGAGTTGACCGCCAAGGCAAGGTTGGACCCTTTTGACATCCCAAGAGCTCGATTGCGAGAATCATGAGAGTTTTGCTCAAGCACCTTGAGAGCTTGCATCTCGTGCACGGCTTGTTGAGAAGTGAGAGAGGAAAAGCATTCTCTCCCAACAAGAGTCTTGACATCAATGGGTTCAAACGGCATCATGCAATCGATGTACTTATCCTTGATCCAAGAGTCATTGATTTGGGTGGCACCCACATTCCGGAAGGCATCAGCAACGGTGAGAAGTCTTCCATACATGGCTTCATGATCTTCATCCGGTAGCCTCAAGAAACCTTCGGCTTTATTCCGAAGAGCATTATACTTGTTCCTTCTCATGCTCTCACTTCCAATGCAACTAGCGGCCAAACCATCCCAAGCTTCCTTGGCGGTGGTGAAATTCCGAACACGAGCCAAATCCTTTGTCCCCACACTAGTTTGGATCATGTGTAAGGCAGTGTTATTGAGTTGACTATCAATCGCTTCTCTTCTAGTCAACTTGTCGGGGTTGTAGGGCTTGAAGCCTTCCACGATGATTCTCCAAAGTTCATTGGAGGCACTGCGAACATGAGAGCTAAACTCAAATTGCCAAGTATCGAAATCATTAACGGAAAACTTAGGTGGGTCGCCCCGAATGTTTATATGAGGATGGGGAACCGGTATATCGGGAGATAGAAAAGGTGGAGGCACTCGATTGTAGCTCTTACCTCCACTAGTTCCCCTAGGAGATGCAATGGGAGATTTGATAGTGTTTAAGTTATCACCATCCACGGGTTTGGTAGAGGAGGGTAATGCCGAAGCTTCTCCCTCTTCTAACTCACCCGTGTCCTTTACCTCTACGATGGGAGCCTTGGGAGGGGCCGGAGTCAAAAGCTCGGAAATCATTTTTCTCATGCTTTCCATTTGAGCTTCCATGGAGGACCTCAACGAATTGAAATCATCCATGGAGACCATCTTAGCGGCTCCTTCCGGAGGCTCCTCGTCCGGCATACTCTTAGGCGGTTAAGCCCGAAATAAGAGCCGAGGCTCTGATACCAATTGAAAGGATCGTATGCCGCACCTAGAGGGGGGGGTGAATAGGTGGTAACCAATTTTTAGTTCTTTTTCAATTTAGGTTTGACACAAAGGTAAATTCTCTAGATATGCAACTAAGTGAATTTACCTATATGACAAGTCTAACAACTAAGCACGATATAGCTACGCAATATATAGGAGATAGAATATGATAGAGGTAACCGAGAGTGGAGCACGCGATAACATGGAGATGATTCCCGTAGTTTCCTTCCTTTGCAAGAAGGTACGTCTACGTTTGGAGGAGTGTGGTTGCTACGAAAGCCAAACCAACAGCCACAAAGGCTTCACTCAGATCTCCTATGGGCAACGCCACGAAGGCCTAGCCCACTTCCACTAAGGGATTTCCTCGAGGCGGAAACCGGGCCTTTACAAGGTTCTTGGGGCACACATCCACAACCGAATTGGAGGCTCCCAAATCTGTAACAATACAACAATCAACAACAACACATCAACAACAATCAACTAGGGAACCAAAGAGGAACACTAGGAAGAGGGCCCTCAAACAAATGAGGGGGAAATGTAAATCGCTTCGGTGAGGATGTAGATCGGTGTCTGATACGTCTCCGACGTATCGATAATTTCTTATGTTCCATGCCATATTATTGATGATACCAACATGTTTTATGCACACTTTATGTCATATTCGTGCATTTTCTGGAACTAACCTATTAACAAGATGCCGAAGTGCCGATTCTGTCATTCCGCTGTTTTTGGTTTCAGAAATCCTAGTAACGAAATATTCTCGGAATTGGACGAAATCAAGTCCCAGGGCCCTATTTTGCCACGAACCTTCCAGAAGACCGAAAGGGATACGAAGTGGGGCCACGAGGGGCTGCCACCATAGGGCGGCGCGGCCCAGCCCTTGGCCGCGCCGACCTGTGGTGTGGGGCCCCCGTGTGGCCCCCCACGCTGCCCTTCCGCCTACTTAAAGCCTCCGTCGCGAAACCCCTGAGGCGAAAAACCACGATACGGAAAACCTTCCAGAGACGCCGCCGCCGCCAATCCCATCTCGGGGGATTCTGGAGATCTCCTCCGGCACCCTTCCGGAGAGGGGATTCATCTCCCGGAGGACTCTACGCCGCCATGGTCGCCTCCGGAGCGATGAGTGAGTAGTTCACCCCTGGACTATGGGTCCATAGCGAGTAGCTAGATGGTTGTCTTCTCCTCATTGTGCTTCATTGTTGGATCTTGTGAGCTGCCTAACATGATCAAGATCATCTATCCGTAATACTCTATGTTGTGTTTGTCGGGATCCGATGGATAGAGAATACCATGTTATGTTAATTATCAAGTTATTACATATGTGTTGTTTATGATCTTGCATGCTCTCCGTTATTAGTAGAGGCTCTGGCCAAGTTTTTGCTCTTAACTCCAAGAGGGAGTATTTATGCTCGATAGTGGGTTCATGCCGCATTGACACCTGGGACAGTGACAGAAAGTTCTAAGGTTGTGTTGTGCTTGTTGCCACTAGGGATAAAACATTGGCGCTATGTCCGAGGATGTAGTTGTTGATTACATTACGCACCATACTTAATGCAATTGTCTGTTGCTTTGCAACTTAATACCTGGAAGGGGTTCGGACGATAACCTGAAGGTGGAATTTTTAGGCATAGATGCGGTTGGATGGCGGTCTATGTACTTTGTCGTAATGCCCAATTAAATCTCACCTGTACTTATCATGACATGTATGTGCATTGTTATGCCCTCTCTATTTGTCAATTGCCCGATCGTAATTTGTTCACCCAACATGCTTTTATCTTATGGGAGAGACACCTCTAGTGAACTGTGGACCCCGGTCCATTCTTTTAATACTCGAAATACAAATCTGCTGCAATACTTGTTTTACTGTTTTCTCTGCAAACAATCATCTTCCACACAATACGGTTAATCCTTTGTTACAGCAAGCCGGTGAGATTGACAACCTCACTGTTTCATTGGGGCAAAGTACTTTGGTTGTGTTGTGCAGGTTCCACGTTGGCACCGGAATCCCTGGTGTTGCGCCGCACTACATCCCGCCGCCATCAACCTTCAACGTGCTTCTTGGCTCCTCCTGGTTCGATAAACCTTGGTTTCTTTACGAGGGAAAACTTGCTGCTGTGCGCATCATACCTTCCTCTTGGGGTTCCCAACGAACGTGTGAAATACACGCCATCAAGCATATTTTCTGGCGCCGTTGCCGGGGAGATCAAGACACGCTGCAAGGGGAGTCTCCACTTCTCAACCTCTTTACTTTGTTTTTGTAATATCCCAGGTATTGGGGTTACAAAAATAGAGGAAACAGTTGTGTGCATTGCATTCATGCATAGAAAATCCGGGGAATTTTCGCGCTTTCAAGTAAAACTTGTCACAGTAATCGAAGTTTCACTTGACTTGCTGGAATTGAAGTAGATCATCAAGTTAAGCGTTATAAACTTCACTGTGATCTTCGCTTAAACCCATCAAGGAGATCGAGGTTTCTCTTACGTCGGTGGAATTGAGTTAGTACTCGACGTGAGTGCAATAAACTTCGACATGACCTTTGTTGAACTATTTAATTTTGGGGAACACAATTTGAATTCAATTCAAATATGAGTGATAAGAATTCAAATTGAAATTGAAATTGAAATTTGAATTCTAGACCATTATATAACATACAAGCATGTTTAATCAAACAAAATATAAAACTCAAAACAAATAAAGTATTTAACATTTAATTACATCATCCAATATTACAAGGTTTATAAAGACAAGTAATTCATGATTAAGGATATTCTACAACAAGGAAAATATTTCTTTATTGATATTCGCACAATAATACAATGTCTTTACAAATGAATAAAAGAATATTACAAATATAAATACAAGTTTTGAAAAAGAAAAGTAAAAGTCTAAATTAAGTCTTGATCATCTTCTTCTCCAATTGGTCACCTGCAAAACAAATAGGGAAGAATAGAAAGAAAGGAAATACCAAATGGCAGAGTTAAAATAGTGAAAAGGAGAGGCAGATCTTTTCATCAACTGATCTTATCCACGGAAACCTTGTAGCTAAGGCACCCAAGTTTCCAAGCAGCATAGTCACTAGGGGAGTCACCTAGCACCTGTCAATCAAAGGCAGTAGTAGTCCATCATATAAAAAGCAAGTCACTTTAGATCAAAACAACTGCTGAAGCCTCACGCCCATACACATCCATTGACCAGCTCAAGAACCTCAAGAACACATCTAAGATCAACAGCCAAAACCATAAATCATTTCCAGGCAGTCACTTAGGAAATCAATAGACTATATGAAGATCACAGCCAAAGCTGCAACCAGAGCCATGTTGATATAATATCCTAGATGGAGCAGGTTCCACCCAAGAAGGAGAAGAACACAAGGATCAGCAGCAAAGCCAGATCAACATCAAGCAAGATCAAGCTACTCTCCAACAGCAGGTTGTTAGGCAACAAGTTAAGCATAGCATCTGTTCTTAGTTTTGCATGAGCAAATCAATAAGGGGAAAAAGGGAATAGTACACAGACAAGCAATCCAACTACCCTTCCATTAGATTTATCTAGGAGGGTTGGAAGGATTGTTTTCTCTCAGTCTTGAATAGAAGTGCTATTCAAATTCATCACAGAGAACTTAAGGCACATGAGCATCTGTTCTTATTATCCAACAATGCCTCAGCCTTTGCCTCATCGGCTAAAGCAAACATAGATCTGTCCATTAAAAGTAACTCAAGCAACATCAGTAGTTTGAGATGGACAGATTGCATCATCTGACCCTACAGCTATGATCAATGCCTATTTCCCATTTTACACAAGCACCTACAGCACCAGATCCTATTCATACATATGTATCCTGTGCACACTCAGCTGAGGCACCACATGATAGATATGGTAATTAGAAAGCACATGGGCACTTATGCAAGGGAAGAAAATACATTAAACCTAAGCTGTAAGACCATCAGCTTAAGCACAAGCTAACCACCATATAAAGTATCTATTTATAAGCGACATATCTGTCAAGAGATAAATCTCAATACACCACCAAGACAAGCTTGTCCAGGATCATATATACACATGATCTAGGTATGAGTAACAACATCCTGGAATTAAAAGCACAAGTAAAATGGGGCACCAAAGCTGCTTCTAAGCTCACAGTCAAACCACCAAACCAAGCATCAAATAAATAATGCATGCCGTAGTGTATACTCAGTTTTCATCAGTAAAAGAAATACAACCAGCTACATATGCTTGGATGATTAATCATCCAATTAGAGGCATCACTGTAATTATTAAGCAAAGATCTGTCCAATACCATTTGTGCACTCGATTTAGTCATCACTATAATCAGTCAGTAATACACAACTTGCTCCAGGAATTACTTGGGGTCCAGAAAATGAATCCTAGGCCAACCAAGTAGTGTATAGTCACAACCAAGCCATATTAAACAAACAAATAAGCTCAACAACAAGCCAACAATTAAATACTGCTTGAGAAATAATAATACATGTTCCTTGCATATATAAGCCACTAAGAATTAAAGAAGAGTATCACTCAATTGCCTCAGTCAACAGTAATATCCATATTCAGTTTTGCTAGAGATAGCATTTCAACAAAGGCCAGGGATGGTTATCCATCCAAATTGAGGTTGCTATGGTAACAGCAGACCAACAACCTTTTACAAAACTCCTGGTTTACCAATTCATCCAAACTGGAGCTTTACAAAGCACATATTAGCTGACCGCTCTTAAGCATATAATATAGCTCACTAGAATAAGTATTTGACTGATAAATTTACAAGTCATATAGCCCATGAATAGCACTCCCAAGCATATGCAATAATCAGGCCAAGCACTCAAGTTCTTGATCAACAAATTCATAGCCATAGAGAATACAGAGAAGGGGAATAGCTCACAGCGGTGTAGTCGAATAGAGGAAGAGGCCGACGCCGGGGTTGCGTCCGCGGCACCGTCCTGCCGGCGTCAAGGTCGAGGGGGTTAGTAGCAGTAGCAGGGCGCCATCGCAGCAACCATCACCATATCACCACCAGTACACAGTCATAGTAGCATAGCGCAAGTAGCGGGTCAGGGTTGTCAACTAGGATGACCAAGGGCTCGAGGATGTAGTCGAGAACAACAAGGAGCTCGAGCCGACACAGGAGATGGCCGGAGGTACCAGGGGCGGTCGACATCGACCAACGCCGTGAGTTGTGGTGGCGGATCAAAGGGGGGAATAGGGGGTCGATGCAGGGCTGTAGAGCATCACAGCAGCAGGAATATGGTGGAGGAGGACGTGCCAGAGGTCAGCCGACCTGCGGCAGCGTGGAATCGCGCCGGCGGCGAGCCGAACCCAGGCGGGCTAGGGTTAGCCGCGGGGGTGAGCGCGGGCGCTAGGGGGCGTCACGGTGAGGTGGAGCTAGTGGAGGGCAGCGAGGAGCAGCGAGGAGCAGCGACGGAGTTGAACCGAAGAGCAGAGGCGGCCGGCAGCGGCCGGGGCAACGGCAGACGGCGGCACGGTCGTATCGCCAAGAAGGGGATCGCGAGGGGGCCGTATCGTTTATGTGAGTGCTAGTGAGATAAGAGAGAATGACTGAGAGAGATACGTGGTGGGCAGGTTTGTACGTGTACGTATATTCGATCCTCGATCGTGTGTGCGTACGAGTTGTTGCTACTGGAATCAATCAGCTTTAGCCCAACATACGATCCACTAGTGTGTGTGTGTGCGCCAATTAGCTCAATCAGCTCTAAGCTTAATAATTAATTCACTAAATAAATACGTGTGTTTCTAACTAAGTTAAACAAATTAGAACATGTACCATACTTGTATTAGTGCATTTATGTGTGCCTATCTCTAGAGATTAAGTAGAAATACTTAACAATAAATATGGGTTTGCCTTCTAATCTTAAAATGTTAGGAACATTGTTAAACCAAGTTAATCATTATATTTAAGTTTTAAGGATTATAATCCAATTCTAATTACTTTTAAATTCCTTGAAAAATATTTCCAAGGAAGAAATGTCAAATAGAATTTCCAAATGTTTGAAATATTATTTCAAAACCATGTAATAAATGTTTTTATAATGATTTGATAAACAAATCTTAGTATTTGATTACTAATCAAATAAATATCTTATAAAAAAATCATAAAAGTAAGTAATCAATATGAGTTAATCATGAATGATATTCTCGCACTAACTTACATTTTTGATGAATATTTTCTTTCACTGAAGATAGTTAATTAAATCTCAAATACTTAAACACTTCAGGAAATTCTAAAATCCTAAAACACTTAATTCCTTTAACCTAAATATGCTATGATTTGTTATAACTTCATTTTTTTAAATAAATAATAGAAGTTTGCACTCCCATCTAAAGACACAAAACTTTCACAACACTTTAAGTTATACTCTTAAACATCTTTGAGCCAAATGAAATTATTTGACTTACTTTGCATCAACATGTTTGATACTTACAAGTAGGATCTTTATGGTTTGATATTAAGTAGAAGGTCATAGATAGAGTGATGTGTTACTTGTAGACACCAATTATGGGTCCAAAGTTAAATCTTATCCTAGGAATTAATCATACTTTGTTAGTGGAGTCATTCCATATATAGTATAAGGTTATGAGAATGATACCTAACCAAATAACCATTATCCATCATCCCTAGTTCAACTCAATTAAGTTACTACCCCTACTAATACCGTCCTCGTTAAAAAAATAAGATCCATCTACTACCTCTTATTTGAAATGCTTATTGTTCATTAAGAAATTGTTTCTTCAACAATAACATTTGAAGTAAACAACAAGTAATTATTAACAATGTCCGATAGAACTTAAGGTTAACAAATGTCATTACATTCGGAAGATATGATTGCTACTATTCCTTGTGTGCCCATTATTATTATTATGTATCACACCACTTGTATATGATACCCAGTTAATCAAAACCTAATAATAACCTTATTTGTTTGAATCCACTCTAAAAGTGCAACACAATCTAAACAAATCTTGAAAACTCACTCAATCCTAAATCATCGGGGTTAGGTTACGCTCGGAACGATTGCATCTCATACTTATCCATTATTGCATCCTTGCCAATCTTTTAAACATCGTCCTTACCGGACGATGATGCTATTTCAGAATTTGGAGTTATTGCGTATCGAAGACCTTGACTGCATAATCTTGCAGTCAAGAAAGGCAAGTTCATCACTTGCTCATGTCATTTGAGTATTTTTACCAAATTACTTGCAAAGTACTATGTTTATCACTATTGCATAAAAAGCAAAACCACTATTTTCATAACTATGAATATGACTATGTGGTGGGCAATGGAACCATGGATTGTGTTGATATGGTGGAGGTTCCATTGCAAGGGTTTATATCCATCTAGGATTAAACAACAAATGTCGTCCAGTGATTCTTGTGCCGTAATATCCGTGTTAACCATAAGATCTGGAGTGGGACGGAATAGTCAATTGTATTTCCACCTCTTGTACATCAACGGACGCGCTTTACCGTAGGCACTTGTATTCTAAGGGGGCAAGCGGTGGGCTGGGGAAGCCTTAAGTCCCCACGGTAGAGACCGTAGACACTTCACTACAAGAAAAGTTCTGATAGACAACGTCTCAAAATCGTCCGCTAAGGGGTATTTTTCGTCGCCCATGGGCCTAACCCGACGATATGGGTTCTGTTGTGGAAACTGCGTCAGGCAAAGTCCAACGACGTTTTTTCGGTCCGTCGCGCTTGGGCGCCCTTCCGCCACGGAAAATCGGACCGTTGCGCAAGTGTTTCCGGGAGCCCGTTGACTGCCGACGTCATGCAAGCCGACACGTGGCGGACGCCGTTAACCGGCGGTTAACGGCGTTAACCGGCTGAAACCCCGTGGTAGATGGTAGGCCCACACGAGGCACTGCCACGTCTTAAGCGGGCCGGGCCAGTTGACATAGTTTGACCGGTCAACTATATAGCTGGGCTGGCCCATTAGTTACGTGGGCCGGGCCTAACCTCTAAGGTTGACTGGTCAAAACTTAAATGGGCCGGCCCATTTAACATGTGGGGTCCACCTTACAGCTACTGGGCCGGCCCAAGAAGCAAGTGGGCCGGGCCGAAACACAGGTGGGTCCCACTTTCCTGTTAAAGGGCCGGCCCATTTAGTGTGTGGGGTCCACCGTGTAGCAAGTGGGCCGGCCCAAAAACACAGGTGGGTCCCACTTTCCAGTTAAAGGGTCGGCCCATTTAGTATGTGGGGTCCACCATATAGCAAGTGGGCCGGCCCAACAAGATAGTGGGCCGGGCCAAAAACACAGGTGGGTCCCACTTTCCTGTTAAAGGGCCGGCCCATTTGGTGTGTGGGGTCCACCATATAGCAAGTGGGCCGGCCCAACAAGATAGTGGGCTGGGCCAAAAGCACAGTGGGTCCCACCTTCTAGTTAAAAGGCCGGCCCATTTAGTATGTGGGGTCCACCATATAGCAAGTGGGCCGGCCCAACAAGATAGTGGGCCGGGCCAAAAACCCATGTGGGTCCCTGTTATCACCAGAATTTAACCGAGTCAGAGGTGGGCCGCAGTCAAGATGGGCTTAAGGAAATATACGTGGAGAATTATATGAATCGGCCTGTTGGGCTTAATTGCCCGTGTATCTGTAACATATTAGATCTATTTTAGTTTAGAGATAGAATCTTAGTCGTGCACGGTTTAGTGCACGCCCGCATTAGAGAGTCCGCTCGGACTATAAATATGTACCTAGGGTTTATGGAATAAACAACAACTCACGTTCAACCCCAAAACAAACCAATCTCGGCGCATCGCCAACTCCTTCGTCTCGAGGGTTTCTATCGGGTAGCGACATGCTCGCCTAGATCGCATCTTGCGATCTAGGCAGCACAAGCCCCACGTTGTTCATGCGTTGCTCGTACTCGAAGCGCTTTTGATGGCGAGCAACGTAGTTATCATTAGATGTGTTAGGGTTAGCATTGTTCTTCGTTTAAGCATGCTTACGTAGTGCAACCCTTGCATATCTAGCCGTCCTCACGCCTATCTCGGGTGTGGGGCGGCACCCCGCTTGATCATTTATTTAGTAGATCTGATCCGTTACGATTGTTCCTTGTTCTACAAGGATTAGTTTAATATCTGCAATAGTTTGGCCTTACAAAGGGGGGGAGGATCCTGTGGCACGTAGGGTGGCGTTCGCAAGTCCTAAACGGGATGTTCCTAGGATCAACTTCATGTTGGTTTTTTGGCCTTGTTTAGGATCGGCTTACGGGCACCGTGCGTGGCCATCTGGCCCAACTCGGAGTAGGATGATCCGGTTATGCGGTGAAAACCCTAAATCGTCGTAGATCTCATTAGCTTCATCTTGATCAAGCAGGACCACCAAGTATTCGTGCACCCCGTACGGATCATGGGTGGATCGGCTCTTTGAGCCGATTCACGGGATAACCCGAGAGCCGATCGAGGCTCGTATTTAACGTTTACATGTATGCCCCGGCAGAAACTAAGCGAGGCAACCTCATCACCTTCCCGACCAGGTATAGGTCGGGTGGCACGCCCTTGCACTTCGCAACGCCGCGTGTGACCGGAAGAGCATTGCGGGCCGTCGCTCGGAGGGGTCTCGGCCAGCCGCAGCTCTAGGCTCCCCCGGCTCTACGGTGTTGACAAGGCCGCTGCCCGCCGGTGGGTTTTGGCGATCAACACATTCCGGCACGCCCGGTGGGACAATCGTCTACATCAACCACATCGCCATCTACATCCGAGATGGCGGACGGCACGCCGCTCACTTACGAGGATCCGCCCGACGACCTCAAGAAGCAATACAACGAGATCAAGGCTACCCTCGAAGCCGACCTCATCGGCTCTTTTCGGAGAACCCGTTCCGGTGGCATCGGATGGAAGGGGTTCTCACCGAAGGTGCACTCGATGGGGTAGATCTCTCTGCCCCGTCGGAGGAACGCACCGGGGGTCCGCGGCAGGAGATCAATTACCCGGTGGCTCACTCGCTACACCGCCACTCGAGAACTTGGTCAACGTGCTCGGAGCGTGTCGCTCCGCGCGTGATCCAGGAGATCATGAGCCACCGCATGCTCGCCGTCGGGACCAGCTCTCGGGACGCATCAAGGAGAGTTGCCATTCCGGTCCCGTCCACCGCTGCCATTTGCGTTGGCAGCACTCGCTGAAGTGCCGACTACACCGGCATTCCTCGTCTACAGGACTGGTGGCGACCCCGGTGACTACCGGTTCTTAATGGAGGCGCCTAAGGAGATCCCTCATGGATACGCGTGCATGTATGTGCCGGATTGTGGTGACTCAGGCACTCACGAACCAGGCCACAACATCGGGGACTCCGGCGAAGACAGGAGGAACGTCGGCGACAGAGCGGACGTGGCTAACTAAATACGCCACACCGACGAAACTCCCGAGCCCAGCTCCGCAGCCGGCTCGAGCTGGAAAAGCAAGCGTGGCAGGCCAAGTACGCCACCCCGGCGAATCTTCAGAGTGCAACTCCTACGGCCAGCACAGCGGATCAGATCAGTACCATACTGAGAGACCAGTTCGGCATGATGCCGAAAAGAAGGGCGATCGGCTATTCCAAGCCGTACCACGACGATTACGAGATGATCCCGCTGCCACCAAAATATCGGCTCCCCGACTTCTCCAAATTCGGTGGATCAGATGGCTCCAGCTCCATCGAGCATGTCGGCCGATATTTGGCTCAACTAGGACCGGCTTCGGTGTCGGATCAGCTACGCGTGAGGCTCTTTTCACGAGTCCCTCACGGGATCGGCTTTTGGATGGTACACCTCTCTACCAGCGAACTCCATCCAGTCTTGGAAGCAATTGGAAGAACAGTTCCATATGCAATACCATTCGGAAGCTTCCGAGTCTGGCATTGCCGATCTAGCACAACTACGTCGAAGCGCGGGGAAACGGTGACAGAATACATCCAGCGCTTCAGGAATCTTAGGAACCGAGGTTATTCGGTTCGTATAAGCGAAAAGGAAGCGATCGAGTTGGCGGTAGCGAGGCCTTGCAACACGGCTCAAGGACATGGCCTCCCAAGCGGATTATCCCTCGCCGGCGCACATGGTTCGGAAACTATCAGCATACGAACAGCGCCAACCGGACTCGTACCAAGACAAGTTCAAGCGTGCGGTAGTCATGGTCGATACGGAGGAGGATGAAGTGCTGCGGGAGGCCAAGAGATAGCGGTGGCTGAGTGGACTCGGGGAGGAACCCCGTGGCCTCGCAAATGGGTAAAGCCACCGGGGCCGCCCGGGGATTTGATTTTGACGTGACCAAGACTGAACAAATCTTCGACCTCCTGCTCAAGGAGAAACAGTTGACGGTTCCTCGAAGGTCTCAAGTTCCCCACGGCGAAAGAGCTAAACGGAAAGCCGTCATCGCAAATTCCACAACTCGCTTTCCCATGCCACCAACGACTGCCGGGTGTGGCGTCGAGCACATCCAAGCGGCGATAGAGAAGGGCGGCTAATTTTCAACCAGTACGCCATGAAGGTCGACACCCAACCCTTCCCCGCCGTTAACTTGGTAGAAATCACCTACCCTGAAGGTTGCCAGTCAGGTCCCTCGTTCAGCATCAACATGGTAGGACCCGGAAACCACTCTGGCAAAGACGGAGATGAGGGCAGCTGCTCTCACAGCAAGGATACAGAAGAGGCCGCTCCACGCGATCGGCTCCGTCATGATGGCAAGCGCTATGTCACAGAGGGAGAGGTGAAGAATATAAGATATCAGCGACCCCTCTCTGATCACCTCCTCAACAAATACGTGAGTCAGTACGACCAACGCCGGCGACCCAATTACGGTGATAGAGAAGATCGTTTGGCTAGAGAAGCCAGAAGATATCGTCGGCAGGATCACGATGAGGAGGAGCATGAGCGCTATGCCACGGAAGCATCAAGGGAGCAAGACGACAACGCCAGGCATTGGGACTGCCCCTTCTTCAGACACTGCTGGGATTCAGGAATGAGCCGATTGCCCACAATCGGCAATTGCCCAGACTGCAATCAGAAAAAGAAGGAGGCAGCCAACGTGTCTGTGTTCGAGCGCTTAGGGCCTCTCCCGCCACAAAGCAAACGCGCTGAGTCACCTCGTTGGGCAGATCTTGAAGATTCGGAAGACGAGGGAGAAGTGGAAGAAGACAGGTACCACCGGCCAAGGTGGTGCCCCGACGGACTCAGCCGTTCCCGGAAGCGCAGGGTTCAGCGATTGCGCGGCCCGGAGGAAGCCGAAAGGTTGTACCCGCATACGCTAAGAAAGGCACGGCCTCGATCTCGGCTGCAAAGGTTCAGCGAACCCTGGATGAAGAGGGTCGTCCACGGAAAATGGAGTGGCGCCCTAAACAGAGGAAAGCCGATGATGAGACATCGGCTGGCACAAACATGGTACTCGTCTTGCCGACAGAGCGTAGCGCTCCACGACTCTACGGAGCACACAAGGTGGACGACAGCAGGCGCATCAAGTCAGAGGTTGGGTTGGTTTCATCCAGCTTGACCAAGTAGCAAGATCAAACCAATGGGCAAACCAGGAGAGGCTGATCCTTGTGATCGGCCCCAAAAATTTACGAAGGGAACTTACAAAACCTTCAACGAGCAAGCAACGTGGAGGCCGATTCCAGTAATCGGCCAAAATTATCCTCACCTACCTTTCTGCCTGGGTTTAACATGTTATCCAACAGAGCCGATACCATCAATTTTCTTGACGAGAATCGGCTCGGGGGCACCCAGGTATATGAAAATACGAGGATATGCAACAGAAGCGTCTCATATTTTGTTGATGGGTATTGGAATATGGGGGCCGATGCACAGGTCGGCCGTAAAAAAAAAATGAAAATTCGAAAATTTTCGAGCACAGCCGATGCAGCAGACATCGACTTCAGAATCAAGAAACAGCCGATGCGTAGCCATCGACTCTAGTTGTGCGATGACTATCAAGCCTTCACCATATCCAGGATTTCCAATCTGTGGGGCTAGTGCAGCTGAAACGGAAGATTATCGGCTGTTGGAGGAAGAAAGAGGATCGGCTGCGGCACATTCTCTCCGACATTCTCGCCTCGAGTAAGAGCTCGGGGGGCAGTTCACCTTAAGGCTTTCCGCTCGGAGAAGCCGATTTGTGTTCAAATCGGCTGGTGCTGCATGAGGAACTTCCCCATACACGATCAGGCCTAGGTCTGTGTATCCTCGTCTCTGTTTTACCTTGGCTGAGACTCGGAGGGCAACGAGCCCGGTAGGTGCTCCATTGAAAGGCCGATTGAAGTACTATCGGCTGATCCTCGTTGCAATCTTCTTCACAAAGCGATGAACGCTCGCTAAGGAGTTGAAGAATGGAAGGATGAATGTCGAAAGACCGATGCGTTGTTATCGGCTCATTACACATTGGCGAAGAGGGCAAATCGGCAAGGTCAGTAGGAGAGGCAAATCGGCTCAATCAAACTCAGAAGAAATCGGCAAACTCGAATTGGGGAACAGTTCTTCATTGATAGGCGAGATTTCTTACATAAAGAGCTAATTGCCCTCAAAAGGAAATACTAGGGGATACATTGCCCCAATCTGCTACTACTGACCCTATGCTAGAGGTCCTATCTACGGGCCGTCACTGCCCTCATCATCAGAGCTTTCATCGGCACTGCTGCCGATGGGCTCCTCGTCGCTACTCCCATAGCCCTCCACGGGGGCTTCGTCTCCATCTTCGTTGTCGCTGCTGTCGTCGTCCCACCACATGCGAAGGCGCTTCGCTGGTGGGTAGCCCTCGAGGGAGTCGTCGTCGTCCTCCTCCTCCTCCTCTTCTTCCTCCACCACCCCCTCGGAGGAGGTGAAGTCGTCCCAGGAGAAGCGATCGTCATCGCTCTCCTCCTCCGATTCCCCGTCGGCGAGGAAACGGAGGTCGCTCTCCCCGTCCGTCGAGGACTGGTCGTCCTCGGACCAGATGGAGAAGTCATGGTCTGACTCCTCCCCGGCCGCAATGGCACGGCGGGTGTTGGCCGCATGGGCCACCGCCGGGTTATGCTCCGGCGTCGGCTCGCGGGATGTGGAGGACTGGGCCGGAAGGGTCCGATAGGGCGAGAGGAGGAAGAAGACATGATGGTGCTGGAGGATTTTTGGACCGCTAATGCGAGGGGATGCAGAGCATAACTGTTCATGGCGGTTAAATAAAAGGGGATATGGTGAGAATTCAATGCTACGGCGAGTTTCCGAGGAAGTGGTGTTTGAAAGAAAGAGAAAAGGCTGCCAAATCACGCGGAGAAGTTGAGAAGGCAAGTCATCATGGTGACGGATATCGCGACGGTTACGCAACGACATGACCCGACGAAAGGAAGCGTAATGATTTTGGAAATACCATTTCCAAAACCAGGGGGGCATGTGTTATCACCAGAATTTAACCGAGTCAGAGGTGGGCCGCAGTCAAGATGGGCTTAAGGAAATATACGTGGAGAATTATATGAATCGGCCTGTTGGGCTTAATTGCCCGTGTATCTGTAACATATTAGATCTATTTTAGTTTAGAGATAGAATCTTAGTCGTGCACGGTTTAGTGCACGCCCGCATTAGAGAGTCCCCTGGACTATAAATATGTACCTAGGGTTTATGGAATAAACAACAACTCACGTTCAACCCCAAAACAAACCAATCTCGGCGCATCGCCAACTCCTTCGTCTCGAGGGTTTCTATCGGGTAGCGACATGCTGCCTAGATCGCATCTTGCGATCTAGGCAGCACAAGCCCCACGTTGTTCATGCGTTGCTCGTACTCGAAGCGCTTTTGATGGCGAGCAACGTAGTTATCATTAGATGTGTTAGGGTTAGCATTGTTCTTCGTTTAAGCATGCTTACGTAGTGCAACCCTTGCATATCTAGCCGTCCTCACGCCTATCTCAGGTGTGGGGGCGGCACCCCGCTTGATCATTTATTTAGTAGATCTGATCCGTTACGATTGTTCCTTGTTCTACAAGGATTAGTTTAATATCTGCAATAGTTTGGCCTTACAAAGGGGGGGAGGATCCCGTGGCACGTAGGGTGGCGTTCGCAAGTCCTAAACGGGATGTTCCTAGGATCAACTTCATGTTGGTTTTTTGGCCTTGTTTAGGATCGGCTTACGGGCACCGTGCGTGGCCATCCGGCCCAACCCGGAGTAGGATGATCCGGTTATGCGGTGAAAACCCTAAATCGTCGTAGATCTCATTAGCTTCATCTTGATCAAGCAGGACCACCAAGTATTCGTGCACCCCGTACGGATCATGGGTGGATCGGCTCTTTGAGCCGATTCACGAGATAACCTCGAGAGCCGATCGAGGCTCGTATTTAACGTTTACATGTATGCCCTGCGAGAAACTAAGCGAGGCAACCTCATCACCTTCCCGACCGGGTATAGGTCAGGTGGCACGCCCTTGCACTTCGCAACGCCGCGTGTGACCGGAAGAGCATTGCGGGCCGTCGCTCGGAGGGGTCTCGGCCCAGCCGCGCGCTCTAGGCTCCCCCGGCTCTACGGTGTTGACAAGGCCGCTGCCCGCCGGTGGGTTTTGGCGGTCCAACGGTCCCACCTTCCCGTTAAAGGGCCGGCCCATTTAGTATGTGGGGTCCACCATATAGCAAGTGGGCCGGCCCAACAAGATAGTGGGCCGGGCCAAAAGCACATGTGGGTCCCACCTCCCGTTAAAGGGCCGGCCCATTTACCATGTGGGACCACCATATACCAAGTGGGCCGGCCCAACAAGATAGTGGGCCGGCCCAATAAGCATGTGGATCCCACTATCGTGTAACCGGGCCGGCCTACTAAAGAAGTGGGCTGGCCCAAAATGAAAGTGGGTCCCACACTACTGTAAGTGGGCCGGCCCAATCTGTTGTAGTGCCCTACTTGTTTGACTAGTCAACATGCATTAAATTTCATGAGCCTAAAATCTGATATCAATGATACACACAATTACATACACAAATAAAACAAGTAGGAAAATTACAAGGCAATTCATGTGCCCAAATAAAAAAATTACATAGAATCATTGAGGACTTCTATTAGCATCATCAATAACACGTTGACATTTGGCAATCGCCTTGATTGAATCTTGTGTACTCTTTGTCAACATATCAGCCACAGATCTTAAAGCAGCAATACCATGTCTTTTATAAAGTACAGCCTTGAGATATTTACTGTTTGATGAAAGCAATGGTCTAGGTTGACGGCTATGAGAAGATGCATCAGAAGAAATATCAGAAGTTTTTGTGGGCCTCACTTCTAATGAAGATTGCTTCATCAAAATCGCATTCCGATAATAATGCAAAAAGAGTTAAACGATGAACTATGCAAACATTTATTATGCAATGTAGATATAAGATAATAACAAGTTGCATAAATAAGACAATGTATGGAACTTGTACTAAGCACAAACTTACATCATAATGTTGCACAGGGTCGCTACAGATCCTTTTTTGGCGACTATCTTCTAATGATGACTGCTTCATTAAAATTGCATTCTGGTAACATTGCAAACATAGTTACAACAATTAACTATTCAAACATGTATTACGCAATGTAGAGATCGAGATAACGAGCATGTAGCAGAAATAAGCACAAGATAAGATAAGATGCATGTACTAAGCACATACTAGCTCGCTGCAGGTCCTTCTCTTGCGTGCACTAGTCGTGGTCAACATGCATCGTCATTTTAGGTTCAGCCATCAAGTGAAATGCTAATCCTCCCGCTCCATTGTCCTTAATCCGTGTTTAGATATCACATTTAAGACCAAGTCAGCTCGGTTTCAAATAACAAAAAACTTGAGCTGCCAAATGAATAAGCCAATATTTACCGGATATCGATTAAAACCAACTAGATGTTGCTTTGCATGAGATACGAATTTCGGACATTCAGATTTAGAGTAGGGTAATGCCAAGGTTTTCCACATAAAGTAAACTCGGCATTAAGAATGACCAAATGTCGGGTTCAAATCACCTTCGCAGTTTCTCCAAGACAAGCATATCAAATAGGCAGAAACATAGTAAAGCATGAATGGCATTGCTATGGCAGTGGTTCCAAGTGTTAATCTCTTGCATAAGGAACAATGCATATAGGTTATAGATAATAACGGAAGTAAACAGCCAAAATTACCAACCAAGAACTCAGATTCCAACCTTCCCTAGCGTCCCCGCTGTTAATGTTGGATGTTCTAATAAGTGGTTCGCATGATCAATCCCTAGGAAAAATAACATTGACAAGTCAGTCTATGATAATACAAAGACCAGACATGCACGCAACAATAACTATATAAGCTAAAGACGAGGTATAATAGAAAGCAGATTGGAAATGCACATAGCATGATTATAAAAGCAGTGTGAGAATAGCAGACACGAGAAAACAGCTAGCAGCTAGCGGTGAGCTAATGACATGGTATAAGAACAAGCAGATTGGAAATGCCCATAGCATGACTATAAAAGCAGTGCGACAATAGCATGCAGTACAAAAACAGTTTAGCAGCAAATGAATGGGTATAAGGCTATAAATATGTGGATGCACACAGGTGTCGGTAGAATGAACAGGATGGTAGCGACCGGATAATGCTTTTGTACTCGTACAATATTTAAACAAACTTCATGCGAAGCAACACATCAAGAAAGTTAACGGCATATGAGATCCGCAAATAACTACACAAAACATGGCTAAAGAAACACCGCGATCTAACGGGCCAGCGTACTAACCAAGCTGCGGCGGGGTGGACGGGGGCGGCAACTTGCATTCCGGCGGCGGCGAACGCGGGAGACGATGAATCGACCCTGTTTCGGTAGAAGCGGGCGTTAGTGAAGCAGCATCTGGTTGGCTGGCAAGGGATTCGGTGAAGTTGATACAGCCAGCTGCGCCGAGGTAGTCGGTGGCGAGGTCGGCGGTGAAGCGGATCCGTCGGTGGCGAAGTCGGCGGTGAAGCGGATCCGTCGGTGGCGAGGTCGGCGGTGAAGCAGCATCCGTCGGTGACGAGGGCGGCGGGGAGCGGATCAGGTGGGTGGACAGCCAACACGATCAAGGCTACGCCGTGGAGGAGTATGCCGGCGGCGGCAGCATCTAGTACCGTAGAGAGTCGAGCTTTGGCGTGTGAGAGTATTTTTGAGCTAATGGGGCGAATGGTTGGTGGGTGGGTGTGGGCCTGTGGGGAGGGTTCGGGATCTAGGCAAGATATTTCATTGTTACCGAATGAGCCCTCCATGGTCGGTGGGTTGTAGCTTCCGGACCAGGGTTAAAAGGGTAAAACTGGTCACGGGATTTTCGAATGGATGCGGCGGGATGATTTGGCGCGCGGCCGAAATTTTCGGTTTCAAGCTACGAGCGTAACGACAAAAATAATGTTCTTCCCCAGGGAGCTCTCATTTCTTCCTCTTCTCTTTCTCCCTCGAGTCTTTCCCACTCCCCGGCTCCTCTCCCCCTTCTCTCCGTGCGGCCTCGCCAGCGCGGAGACGAGGCCGACTTCTCTCGTATATTGTACACCCTCCGAACTAAATTAATTGATTCAACTTTCCTTAGACGTGTATGTATCTAGAGTAAAAACATGTGTGGATACATCCATATTTAGATAAGCAAAGTTGAGTCGACTAATTTGGATCCGAGGGAGTTAGTGTTGTTGTAAGCTTAGATCCAAGGTGTTTCCCATGAGCGGAATGGCGCAATGGAGTCGGGGATCTCGTCATCGGCTTCGGATCCGGCTCTGTGGTGAATCCGGCGGATCTTGCCGGCCAAACCCCGATCCGGTGCCATCAATGTGATGGCGCTAACGGTGAGGCTTGCTTTGGTCGGTGCTTCGGATCCGGCCAATGGGGAAGTCAAGCCTGCTAAAGTTCACAAGCTCGGGGCATACGACGGCGTCATCCGTCTTGCCCGTGCACATCTTGGCCTTTCGCGGCCCTTCTCGAGCCAATATGCCGTTGCCGAGGCCCTTCTTCTCCTTCGTCCTGGCGACTACCGGCGACACCGTCCCAAGTGGTGCGTCCCGGCGACGGAGTTGCTCGGAAAGGATGCGGAGCGGAGATCCGATGTGCGGTCGAGAAGGACTCGATTGATTTTCTTCTATATGTTTTGGGGTCCTTTTTGTAAAGTTGCGGGTTCTATTAGTTATTGTCTAGTACTTTTGGTCCTCTATGTAATTTTTTGGACTAGTTTCCATTGGCACCGATAAACTTGAATTTTGACAAGTTCACGGGAAAAAAATTCCTTTGCACGTATGGCCTATCATGTATAAACATTCTTGAGATTTAAACTATATGTAATGTGCCATGCATTAACCCTAAACCATATATATGTAACTAACCCTAGCTGATCAAACCCTACTTAATTAAAACAAATAACCCTAAACTATACGCATGCACTTTATGCGCAAAGGCGCGCGCGAGTGCCTCTAATAATGTGTGTGCGCACTCGATCGATGATCCCTAAACCTTATACAACCCTGAAACCCTAATCCCTAATCCCTAAACCCTAAACACCCTAAACACTAAACCCTATACCCTAAACCCTAACACTAACCCTAAACCCTAATTAAACCCTATATATAGGCCAACGACACTTAATTGTGCATCAAGCAGGTCAGGGGTGCCTCGCGGTCCTCTAATTAAATTAAATGTGCCATGCATTAACCCTAAACCATATATATGTAACTAACCATATCTAATCAACCCTACT
>NC_061514.1:123288558-123298607 GCF_022539505.1 Lolium rigidum | reverse complement strand
CCCTTTCTCTTGATTCCTCCCATGATTCTTGCTCATTCTTGAGGGATCTAAGAGAGGAGATCTAGATCTACAACTCCACCAATCCATTCCTCCTCTTTGCGAAGGGAACTCTTGGGATCTAGATCTTGGAGTCATTTGTTGATTTTCTCCTTGTTCTTCCTCTCTAATCTCATCCCAGCATTTGTTGCTTTGGTGGGATTTGAGTGTGAAGGATTTGAACACCTCTAATGTTCTTGCTTTGCATCATTGCATAGTGTTGAGCACTCCACCACGATTAGTTCGAGTGAGAGACCGTGAGCTTGTTACTCTTGGAGGGAGGCCTCCTAGTTGGCTTGGCGGTTGGTGCTTCGATGATCTCTTCAAGGAAGATTGTGAAGAGGCCTGGGCTTCTCCTTCGTGGAGCTTGTGAAGTGGTTTTGGAGCTTGCCATCTCCGGAGTGGAGGAAAAACTAACCATAAGGAAGGGGCCATTATCCTTCGTGGGTTTGGCTCGGAGAAGAAGGTGAGCCTTCGTGGCGTTGGGGAATCTTTCGTGGGACCTCCACCTCTCCAAACGTGACGTACCTTCTTGCAAAGGAAGGGAACACGGGAATACATCTTCGTCTCCGCGTGCCTCGGTTATTTCTATACCCGAGTTTACTTTCCTTGTGATAGCCATCGTGCTTGAAGTATCTATTATATCTTGCTAGCACTTGTTGTTCATATATATTGTGCCTATCTTGCTTAGCTCTAGTTGTTGTTGTTGTTGCACTTAGTTGAGCCTAGCATATTTAGGGGTTGTGCTTGTAAACTAAACGTTAGTTTAATTCCGCATTCTTACAAGCCAAATCCGTAAGAGTTTTTAAACGCATATTCACCCCCTCTAGGCGACATCTCGTCCTTTCACAAGTTGTGCGTTGCACGACCAGGGCAGAAAGACGTGTGTGCAGGTGATATGTCTCCGACGTATCGATAATTTCTTATGTTCTATGCCATATTATTGATGATACCTACATGTCTAATGCACACTTTATGTCATATTCGTGCATTTTCTGGAACTAACCTATTAACAAGATGCCGAAGTGCCGATTGCTGTTTTCTGCTGTTTTTGGTTTCGAAATCCTAGTAACGAAATATTCTCGGAATTGGACGAAATCAAGACCCGGGGGCCTATTTTGCCACGAACCTTCCGGAAGACCGAAGAGCATACGAAGTGGGGCCACGAGGTGGCCAAACCACAAGGCGGCGCGGCCAAGGAGGGGCCCGCGCTGCCCGTGGTGTGGGCCCTCGTCGGCCCCCGACTACGCCCTTCCGCCTACTTAAAGCCTCCGTCGCGAAACCCACGATGCGAAAAATCACGATACGGAAAACCTTGCCGAGACGCCGCCGCCGCCAATCCCATCTCGGGGGATTACGGAGATCTCCTCCGGCACCCGCCGGGAGAGGGGATTCATCTCCCGGAGGAGTCTACACCGCCATGGTCGCCTCCGGAGTGATGAGTGAGTAGTTCACCCCTGGACTATGGGTCCATAGCGAGTAGCTAGATGGTTGTCTTCTCCTCATTGTGCTTCATTGTTGGATCTTGTGAGCTGCCTAACATGATCAAGATCATCTATCCGTAATACTCTATGTTGTGTTTGTCGGGATCCGATGGATAGAGAATACCATGTTATGTTAATTATCAAGTTATTGCATATGTGTTGTTTATGATCTTGCATGCTCTCCGTTATTAGTAGAGGCTCGGCCAAGTTAATGCTAGTAACTCCAAGAGGGAGTATTTATGCTCGATAGTGGGTTCATGCCCGCATTGACACCGGGACGATGGACAGAAAGTTCTAAGGTTGTGCTGTGATGTTGCCACTAGGGATAAAACATTGATGCTATGTCCGAGGATGTAGTTATTGATTACATTACGCACCATACTTAATGCAATTGTCTGTTGCTTCGCAACTTAATACTGGAAGGGGTTCAGACGATAACCTGAAGGTGGACTTTTTAGGCATAGATGCAGTTGGATGGCGGTCTATGTACTTTGTCGTAATGCCCAATTAAATCTCACTATACTTATCATGCCATGTATGTGCATTGTTATGCCCTCTCTATTTGTCAATTGCCCGACTGTAATTTGTTCACCCAACATGCTTTTATCTTATGGGAGAGACACCTCTAGTGAACTCGTGGACCCCGGTCCATTCTTTTAATACTTGAAATACAAATGCTGCTCGCAATACTTGTTTTACTTGTTTTCTCTCGCAAACAATCATCTTCCACACAATTCGGTTAATCCTTTGTTACAGCAAGCCGGTGAGATTGACAACCTCACTTGTTTCGTTGGGGCAAAGTACTTTGGTTGTGTTGTGCGGGTTCCACGTTGGCGCCGGAATCTCTGGTGTTGCGCCGCACTACATCCCGCCGCCATCAACCTTCAACGTGCTTCTTGGCTCCTCCTGGTTCGATAAACCTTGGTTTCTTTTCGAGGGAAAACTTGCTGCTGTGCGCATCATACCTTCCTCTTGGGGTTGCCCAACGAACGTGTGAAATACACGCCATCAAGCATATTTTCCGGCGCCGTTGCCGGGGAGATCAAGACACGCTGCAAGGGGAGTCTCCACTTCTCAATCTCTTTACTTTGTTTTTGTCTTGCTTTATTTTATTTACTACTTTGTTTGCTGCATTATATCAAAACACAAAAAAATTAGTTGCTAGCTTTACTTTATTTACTTGTCTTGTTTGCTATATCAAAAACACAAAAAAATTAGTTTACTTGCATTTACTTTATCTAGTTTGCTTTATTTACTACTCGCTAAAATGAGTAATCCTGAAGTTGAAGTTCGTTCATTTAAGAAACAAGGAGGAGAATGTTTAAAAGATGCTTGGTATAGAATTAGTGATGCCCATAATAGGTGCACTAAGAAACACTCCACCACTATCCTACTCGGGAATTTTTATGTTGGTATCTCTAGTCTGGAATAGATATGTTCTTGATTGTCTCGCGGGAGGTAACTTCCTAGGCGCTCCCGCTTTAGAAGCTAGTTGCATTATTGAGAGTTTATTTGGAACACCACCTGTTAATGAAACTAAAATTGAAACCTCCCTTGAGGATGTTATGAAAAAATTGGAAACCATAGAGAAAAATTTCAGTGTTGAAACTAAGTTGGAGATGTTACTTGATAAAGCCGACAAACTTGATAAATCCTTAGGAGGAATTGATGAAAGAATTAATGTCCTAGGAACTTGTGTTGATCATGATAATCAAATTAATAGGATTGGCGAACTTGAAAAAGCTATGGGAACCTTGGGTTCAACCTTTTCATCTTTACAGTTTAGAGAGAAAGCTAATGTGGGAAAGGAGCAAAAGTTTATGTATGTCTTTAAAGTGCCTAAACCAAAGAAATATTATTATAGGCCTAAAATTGACAAAGCCCCTAGTACCACTGCAAATGGGGGAGCTTATGATATCAATGCTCCATCTTTTGATAACACTTGAGTTACACTTTCCGCGCCTAGCTGAAAGGCGTTAAAGAAAAGCGCTTATGGGAGACAGCCCATGTTTTTACTACAGTATTTTTGTTTTATATTTGAGTCTTGGAAGTTGTTTACTACTGTAGCAACTTCTCCTTATCTTATTTTTGAGTTTTGTTGTGCCAAGTAAAGTCTTTGATAGTAAAGTAAGTACTAGATTTGGATTACTGCGCAGTTCCAGATTTCTTTGCTGTCACGAATCTGGGTCTACCTCCCTGTAGGTAGCTCAGAAAATTAAGCCAATTTATGTGCATGATCCTCATATATGTACGCAACTTTCATTCAATTTGGGCATTTTCATTTGAGCAAGTCTGGTGGCCTAATAAAATCCATCTTTACGGACTGTTCTGTTTTGACAGATTCTGCCTTTTATTTCCAATTGCCTCTTTTGCTATGTTGGATGAATTTCTTTGATCCATTAATGTCCAGTAGCTTTATGCAATGTCCAGAAGTGTTAAGAATGATTGTGTCACCTCTGAACATGTGAATTTTTATTATGCACTAACCTCGTAATGAGTTGTTTCGAGTTTGGTGTGGAGGAAGTTTTCAAGGATCAAGAGAGGAGTATGATGCAATATGATCAAGGAGAGTGAAAGCTCTAAGCTTGGGGATGCCCCGGTGGTTCACCCCTGCATATTATAAGAAGACTCAAGCGTCTAAGCTTGGGGATGCCCAAGGCATCCCCTTCTTCATCGACAACATTATCAAGTTCCTCCCCTGAAACTATATTTTTATTCCGTCACATCTTATGCACTTTGCTTGGAGCGTCGGTTTGTTTTTGTTTTTGTTTTGTTTGAATAAAATGGATCGTAGCATTCACTTTATGGGAGAGAGACACGCTCCGCTGTATCATATGGACAAGTATGTCCTTAGGCTCTACTCATAGTATTCATGACGAAGTTTCTTCTTCGTTAAATTGTTATATGGTTGGAATTGGAAAATACTACATGTAGTAACTCTAAAATGTCTTGGATAATTTGATACTTGGCAATTGTTGTGCTCATGTTTAAGCTCTTGCATCATATACTTTGCACCCATTAATGAAGAAACACTTAGAGCTTGCTAATTTGGTTTGCATATTTGGTTTCTCTAGAGTCTAGATAACATCTAGTATTGAGTTTTGAACAACAAGGAAGACGGTGTAGAGTCTTATAATGTTTACAATATGAATTTTATGTGAGTTTTGCTGCACCGTTCATCCTTGTGTTTGTTTCAAACAACCTTGCTAGCCTAAACCTTGTATCGAGAGGGAATACTTCTCATGCATCCAAAATCCTTGAGCCAACCACTATGCCATTTGTGTCCACCATACCTACCTACTACATGGTATTTATCCGCCATTCCAAAGTAAATTGCTTGAGTGCTACCTTTAAAATTCCATCATTCACCTTTGCAATATATAGCTCATGGGACAAATAGCTTAAAAACTATTGTGGTATTGAATATGTACTTATGCACTTTATCTCTTATTAAGTTGCTTGTTGTGCGATAACCATGTTTCGGGGACGCCATCAACTATTCTTTGTTGAATATCATGTGAGTTGCTATGCATGTCCGTCTTGTCCGAAGTAAGAGAGATCTACCACCTTAATGGTTGGAGCATGCATATTGTTAGAGAAGAACATTGGGCCGCTAACTAAAGCCATGAATCATGGTGGAAGTTTCAGTTTTGGACATATATCCTCAATCTCATATGAGAATAATAATTGTTGCCACATGCTTATGCATTAAAGAGGAGTCCATTATCCGTTGTCCATGTTGTCCCGGTATGGATGTCTATGTTGAGAATAATCAAAAGCGAGAAATCCAAAATGCGAGCTTTCTCCTTAGACCTTTGTACAGGCGGCATGGAGGTACCCCATTGTGGCACTTGGTTAAAACATGTGCATTGCAAAGATCCGGTAGTCCAAGCTAATTAGGACAAGGTGCGGGCACTATTAGTATACTATGCATGAGGCTTGCAACTTGTAAGATATAACTTTCATAACTCATATGCTTTATTACTACCGTTGACAAAATTGTTTCATGTTTTCAAAATAAAAGCTCTAGCACAAATATAGCAATCGATGCTTTCCTCTTTGAGGGACCAATCTTTTTACTTTTATGTTGAGTCAGTTCACCTATTTCTCTCCACCTCAAGAAGCAAACACTTGTGTGAACTGTGCATTGATTCTTACATACTTGCATATTGTACTTGTTATATTACTCTATGTTGACAATTATCCATGAGATATACATGTTACAAGTTGAAAGCAACCGCTGAAACTTAATCTTCCTTTGTGTTGCTTCAATACCTTTACTTTGATTTATTGCTTTATGAGTTAACTCTTATGCAAGACTTATTGATGCTTGTCTTGAAGTACTATTCATGAAAAGTCTTTGCTTTATGATTCACTTGTTTACTCATGTCATTACCATTGTTTTGATCGCTGCATCCACTACATATGTTTACAAATAGTATGATCAAGGTTATGATGGCATGTCACTTCGAAATTATCTTTGTTATCGTTTTACCTCGCTCGGGACGAGCGTAGAACTAAGCTTGGGGATGCTTGATACGTCTCCGACGTATCGATAATTTCTTATGTTCTATGCCATATTATTGATGATACCTACATGTCTAATGCACACTTTATGTCATACTCGTGCATTTTCTGGAACTAACCTATTAACAAGATGCCGAAGTGCCGATTCTTTGTTCTGCTGTTTTTGGTTTCGAAATCCTAGTAACGAAATATTCTCGGAATTGGACGAAATCAAGACCCAGGGGCCTATTTTGCCACGAACCTTCCGGAAGACCGAAGAGCATACGAAGTGGGGCCACGAGGTGGCCAAACCACAAGGCGGCGCGGCCAAGGAGGGGCCCGCGCCGCCCGTGGTGTGGGCCCCTCGTCGCCCCCGACTCGCCCTTCCGCCTACTTAAAGCCTCCGTCGCGAAACCCCGATGCGAAAAACCACGATACGGAAAACCTTGCGAGACGCCGCCGCCGCCAATCCCATCTCGGGGGATTACGGAGATCTCCTCCGGCACCCTGCCGAGAGGGGATTCATCTCCCGGAGGACTCTACACCGCCATGGTCGCCTCCGGAGTGATGAGTGAGTAGTTCACCCCTGGACTATGGGTCCATAGCGGTAGCTAGATGGTTGTCTTCTCCTCATTGTGCTTCATTGTTGGATCTTGTGAGCTGCCTAACATGATCAAGATCATCTATCTGTAATACTCTATGTTGTGTTTGTCGGGATCCGATGGATAGATAATACCATGTTATGTTAATTATCAAGTTATTGCATATGTGTTGTTTATGATCTTGCATGCTCTCCGTTATTAGTAGAGGCTCTGGCCAAGTTGATGCTAGTAATTCCAAGAGGGAGTATTTATGCTCGATAGTGGGTTCATGCCTGCATTAACACCTGGGACAGTGACAGAAAGTTCTAAGGTTGTGTTGTGCTGTTGCCACTAGGGATAAAACATTGATGCTATGTCCGAGAATGTAGTTATTGATTACATTACGCACCATACTTAATGCAATTGTCTGTTGCTTTGCAACTTAATACCGGAGGGGGTTCGGACGATAACCTGAAGGTGGACTTTTTAGGCATAGATGCAGTTGGATGGCGGTCTATGTACTTTGTCGTAATGCCCAATTAAATCTCACTATACTTATCATGCCATGTATGTGCATTGTTATGCCCTCTCTATTTATCAATTGCCCGACTGTAATTTGTTCACCCAACATGCTTTTATCTTATGGGAGAGACACCTCTAGTGAACTGTGGACCCCGGTCCATTCTTTTAATACTGAAATACAAATCTGCTGCAATACTTGTTTTACTCGTTTTCTCTGCAAACAATCATCTTCCACACAATTCGGTTAATCCTTTGTTACAGCAAGCCGGTGAGATTGACAACCTCACTGTTTCGTTGGGGCAAAGTACTTTGGTTGTGTTGTGCAGGTTCCACGTTGGCGCCGAATCTCCGGTGTTGCGCCGCACTACATCCCGCCGCCATCAACCTTCAACGTGCTTCTTGGCTCCTCCTGGTTCGATAAACCTTGGTTTCTTTCTGAGGGAAAACTTGCTGCTGTGCGCATCATACCTTCCTCTTGGGGTTGCCCAACGAACGTGTGAAATACACGCCATCAGCGAGGCACCCAAACAATGGGGGCTGGCTTCCCTCTCCGATGCAGAAAATACCACACGAGCAACCAAACGACACGCCTTTTATGGCCCATGGCCAGTTTGCAACATGCAGACACTCCCATCTCACTGCGCCAGTGAGCCTCAAATCCAGTCTAGGCTACCAAACGTGCCCCTAGAGGCTCGGTGCTTAGGTTGTATTTTGGGAAGCCCGTGGTTCACATAGGTTTCAGGTTTGCGTATGCAACACTACTGCATTGGAAGAAAAACACCATTAGAATGAGATTTTTTCCATTAAAATATTTGATCTTACAAAAGATGGCGGGAAAAATTACATTGGCTCTTTACGCTAGTCGCTCATGAACTTATAGCTGCTTTTGTCGAAAACGATCGGTTATTCCCTCGGACTTGCTCTACGCCTGCACTGTGTCCTCTCACTCTCCCACATGCTTCTCTCTACTTTGCATTGTCTGCCTCTCCTGATGCTTCTCCATGCCTCATGTATGTTCTCTAGATAGTTGCTACTTCTCCGTCGCTCATTGTCAACCTCCTCATTCAGGTTGCCTCTGCTACCACGTTGGTTACCATGACTTGTTTTGGAGGGATTCATGATGAATGTTGATTTTATTAAGGAGGCAATGAGACTATAGTTTAAACTAGCAAGAATTTGTAGGGGAGGCCAATAGGGTTGCTCATGCCTTAGCAAATTTTTGTTTTAGGGAGAGAGACGTGTGTCGTGTATGGTGTTTTATCGGTCCTCGTGTCAGATTTGACGTAAAAGATTGTGTGAACACCGTTTAATTAATATAAATTCAGTTTAAAAAGTAGACCTACTAACGCTAATGAAAGGCACAAAAAGAATTCGAGGATTGTGAGCCGCTCCCGAGCTCGACTGAAAAGAGAGCCAAGTATGATCATTTGAAAAGGATAACAACTCTGTAACACGGTACTAGATTGTCTATTTGTTCTTAGATAAGTGTACTTCTAACTCTTGTGGTAAGTAAAAAAAAAGCCAACATTTGTTGAAAAGAGTAGCAACATATATAACAGAAATTCAATTCGGCTCCCAGGTGCGTATGCTCCCTCTACCAAAAAATCTTATTTCGAAGTGTCAAAAAAATTTGACAAAAAATTCTACATGTACATCTTCATAATATATGTGTGTTCGTCAAGTTTCAAGAAAAAACAACATTTTTTGTGGACTATGTAAAAAAGAGAAATTTTATCTTGTAAAAAACATTATTTCTAGCACTGAGTTTTGTCTTTTTTACACACGCCACATGACAAGTCGATTTTTTATGAAACAACTTTGTAAGCGTGTAGCACGTGAAGATGTACATGCGAATTTTTCGTTTCAATTTTTTTAAAATTCAAAATGTGTGTAAGAAGCATTTTAAACTAAAGGGAGCATATGCTCCCATGTTCCAAAACATCACTCCCCATATATAACTTCAAATAGGTGTAGTATAGTATGAAAGTACATTTTAAGATAAATCTAGTGATACTAAATTAGTGCAATAAATGCTCTTTTTTAAAAGTTGGTCAAACTTTACAATAATTGACTTAAGACAAAAACTAGAAGCACAGTTATTTAAAGATGGAGGGAATATGTTTTCTACATTTCTTTTATTTAACAACTTTTAACTATGAGGTGATATTTTGACTCATAGGTACATACCTATACGACATGAAAAGTAAATAATTAATTAATTTGAAAAGGTTGTTCGTGTGTACATTTGAACGTTCTACGTTTCACAAACGAATTTGGGCGAAAAAAGAATACTTCTGTGGGCCATGTGGAAAATACTAAAACTTTATCATGAACAGTTATATTGAAGCATAAAAATTATCTTTTTAACACATATCACGAAAATATTTTTTCGTGAAACTTGTACACGCGGAAATTTGTTCTGTTTTAAAAAGATGTTTCAAACAATAGATGCATCTAGATCTATGACCCAAAGTGAATTTCCGCTGCAAATGTGACCATTAAGAATTGGTGCATCACATCGACGAGATGCGCTCTCACACTGTACTACTCCATATAAAATCAACATTGTTAAATCCTCATGAAATATATTTTAATATTTCCTCCGTTCACGAAAGGATATTTTAGTTTTGTCTAAAATTAGATGTATATAGACAATATTTAGCGTATAGATACATCAATAAATCTAAGATATCCTTTTTATAGATGGAATGAGTATTAATTTTGATATTGATATTGTTTTCTATATAAACTTAGACATACTTTATATAAGTCTGACTTAGGAGTAGATGCATACATTTTGCCCCTCAAAAAACCTGACATGGAGTAGTAGCAAACCCTGGAAAAAAAACAAGATTTGCATCGTGGTATAATTTCCTTCACCGAAAGAAAACGTGACAAATTTATGTGCAGAAGAAGAAGA
>NC_061514.1:123255337-123288458 GCF_022539505.1 Lolium rigidum | reverse complement strand
CAAATCCAGATAGGAAATCAACCGTCATCCGAAGAGAGGGAGTCGCGAGGAAGGCGCTGAAAGTCACAGTTTGCATAGGGTTTCTCTCCCTCCTGCCAACACCAACGAACAAGCACACCACACAAACCCACACACTCCCCACGAAATTCATTCACAAACCAACAGAAATTCCGAGAGAGAGAAAAAAATCCTCTCAAAAAACCAGCGCTCCAAATCCCTTCCACGGAGCTTCCCGAATCCCACGAATCCCCTCAAATTTTCCCAATCTCTGACTCCGGCGCCGCCGCCGCCGCCGCCCTGGGCAGATTTCCCGACCGGGCCCATCGAGAATTCCAGGCGCCGGACGCGGAGTGGCCGCCGACTCCGCCGGTCGCCCGCCGCGGCCCTCGATTCCGAGCGGCCTGCGTCCCGTTTCATCAATCTTGTCGCGGCGGCGATTTTTTTCCTTCACTGAAGGAGGGGAGCGATTTTTTTTCCTCCCGGGTCTATTTTTTTTTGGGTGCGCGTCGCGCGTGTGGGTCTGGGAGAGATTGTGTGCTCTGAGGGAGTTAGGGTTTGGCTGGGTGCCTAGGGTTTGGTGGTCTCGGCTTCCCCCGAGTGGGGTGTGGGTGCGGATGCGCCGCTGAATCGTACGTCCTCGAGTGATTGGCAAGGAGTGGATGGTAGTGGTGTTCCATTGTTTTGCCGGATTGGTTCCTGCTGCTGGGGCGTGTCGATGGTGAACGGAGCCAACTGGCATGGACCTAGGTGAGCCCTCGTTGAAGCCAGAATGGCTGGTGCGGGGGATTGCCACACCCACTGTGGCCACCACAGGTCTCCGGCCAGGAACTTCGCCCCGTGCAGGTGAGCTGCTTTTCGTTTCCAGTTTGCAATTTCGGTTCATGTAATGGTTAGCGGTTAGTGCTGTTTATAGAACGTATGCGAGATTAATTGTTATTATAGGAGTCGCATCGGAGATGTTTCTAGTGACATTGGATAATGTTAGAGCAGCTGTTATCGGCACTTAGACTTGTTTATGCTTATTAGTATCTTTTTTATGTATGCATGACAGAGTCATTGCACTTCTGCTATGCGGTTGCTGCCTGCATGCTCACCATTCTCCTTAGATGAATGACCATTCTTCAATCTTCCTATCACCATATTTGACATTAGTCTGATTTAAGGTCAATGGTTGTACTGCGAAGCGCTTTATTTAATATGTTGAATGAACCATGGAGCCAGTGTAGCATTATAACATTATAAATGGGTAATCGTGAACTTGCGGCAATAACTAACGAATCTTGCTTCCGAGACATTGCATCATACACCAGCCTAAACTGATGGTTATCAGTTTCCGTATCAACTGCAGTAAGTGTTTTAAATTAGATGTTATTTTATCGGCAAACTTATTGGGCTATTGTGCTGGAGTTCGGTTCAGAAACTTTGTTCTTGTTGGTTAGCCATGTTGCAGCGTGGCTGCATACTCTTGCAGCTAGAAATAGTTTGCCGAAGAGAGTACTGAAGAATTATGTTCTGTATTTGTTGTGCCTACTACAATTATTTTTTTGCTTGTTGCGATCTGAGTGCCATTGGGTGGCCCTCGTGTGGGATAGCGATCATACTGCATAGTGTGTATTACATTAGTATGGCAGCCTTTTATTCTATGCTATAGCTTTGTACCTGTGAATTTTGTTCTTCTTGCACTTTGCACTCATCAGCAATGTTCCATTGTTCATTTACTACTTATTGCCATTTTCAATGCCTTTTTGGTTGGTTTGGTGTTCTGTTGCATCATTTAGCTGATCATATATGGACCTACTTGTATTGACTGTTCTTTTGAGCTTCGCATGCTTACTATATTTTGCTAAGGTGTTTTTTTGGATGCTTTAGATGACCAAGACAGGGGTGCTTCATCAAGAAACCGATCATCAGGCCGCGATCGTGAACGGAGCTCCCAACAAGCCTCTTCACGCAGGGGTTCTGGCCCAAGTGTGTCCAGACGGCTTGATAGGGATGGTACAGTGAAGTCAAGAGGCTATGCCAGTTTTGGAAGGAGCAATAGAGAAAGGGGTGTGAAAAAGACTCTGATTTCCGTGATCGGGAGAGTAGGTTGGGTCTTCCAGATGACTCCTTGCATGATGGCTTCGGGTCCTTCAGCTCATGCAGACCTGAAAGCAATAGGCTTAATCGTGTTCGTCCAAAGCTGGACACATTGACCCGGGTAGCTGGGGTAAGTTTGGACAATGGTAATCTATCTAGAAAAGATGCTGGTGGTATATCCTTTGAGCGAGAATTTCCAAACCTTAGTTCTGAGGAGAATAATGGAAAGCATGACATGGGTAGAGTTCCATCTCCTGGAATTAGCACCCCAATTCAGAGCATACTATTGGCTACTGCGCATGATGGCTGGAACTCCGTGCTAGCAGAAGTTCCTGGACTTAGTGAGCCAAGCAATAACTATGTTTCGTCTGCTTTATCACATGCTGGTTCCAGTAGGCAGCTTGAAGTATTAAACTGCGGGACTGCATTAAGCATGGCTGAAACAGTAATGCAAACACCATTACAAATTTCTACCACGCCCGAGGTAGTGTAATGAATAATGAATATGATATCTGTGTTATTTTTTCTCTTTTGTATGTAATAATGTAATATTATGTACCAGAAACTTGATCTAACTTGTGTTCTGTGTACATTATCTTTTTTTTTCCAGCTGTTGATTGATGCTCAAAAAATTGAAGAACGAACTATGAGGCAGTGTGCTCTAAGACCTCTGACGCCTTCATCAAACAAAATATCTGTACGCACTATATTTATTGCCTTATTTTTGAGATTAATACTTTTGTTTTCTTGTTTGTGTCTTCTGTATTTACCATATTTTATTTAAATCGTAGAATATATCATCTATATATATGTAGAAAAAAGCACATGTCTTGCGTAGTTGTTAAGTAGTAGTACAGCTATGATAAAGAAATGAGTCAAATGACATCCTAAAACTTTATATGAATTTGAATATTAGTGGATCAAGCACTTACTTTTTCTATACTGGAATCTGTTTCATCAATGCCCCTTAAAATTATCTGATCCTAAATTGTACATATTTGTACTGATCATAGCCAAAATAGTTACTCTCTCCGTTCCATAATTCTTGTCGCAGATTTGGATGTATCTATTCACAAAATGTCTAGATAAATCCAAATTTATGGCAAGAATTATGGAACGGAGGGAGTACCAGATATGACCATACTTTGGTTCAATCGCTTCATGTTCTTTGCAAACTGCATGTATACACGAAGCAGATGTTGGCGATTACCTTAGCATTGCGAATGACTGCGGTGTCTTTATTGCATAATAATTTATCTAAGTGGAATGCATGATGTGTCCAGAGTATGGATAACTGGTTGGTTGATAGTTGAACGTATGTGTTGGAGATTGGTGGACATGCTTTTTCTGTTTTGCAGCATTTAATTATGAATCATTTTGGTTGATTGGTTGCTTTAACATTTGATTATTTGACTAGAGAATCAAAAAAATCTGTAAATCAGATAAAATTTCCGTTACATAGAATCTGTTTGTTGTGATGGAACACTTCGCTGGTAGTGCGAACTTTGTTACTTCTTTTATTTATTTGCTTCATGGACACCTGAAAAAAGAAACTATTAAGATTACTTTGCATGTAGGTTACTTATATCTTGTGAAATTAGATTAAGTATTAGGATTTTAGTGGAACAAAAAAAATTGGGTTAAAACTTAAAAGACGTACACCTTGAAATTCTTGATTAGTCTGTAAATATCACTGCTTATTTGTAGACCTTTTTTTTTGTCTTAGTTTGGCATTGCAGTGGCTTAATCTATAATTCTATTTTATTTCTTATGGAAATGCTATCTTTTGATATTAAGACAACAAATATTATTTCCAGAAGTCATCGTAACAGCCGCAAACTACCCCTTTGTATATTGCTTGATTAACATTGGATCATTAAGCCTGCAACTGATAAATTACCACTTAGTTTGTTAAGGCATGTCTGTGTTTTGTTGTATGTTGCAATTTTTTACCTGAAATGTAATTTCTCTCCTTACCAGTATGAAAGATATTTTCAAACCCGAATGTGTTTTTTGTACTGTATATCTGTTTCACTTATTTATCGAGTGGTTGTCTTGTACTTAAAAAGCAACGCTTTAATTTGCACTAATTTCACTTATTCCTGCAGGTATCTAGTTTGTCAGACAAGTTTAAAATTAAAGGTGCAAGAGCTGGGGATTCTAATGGTGCTATCAAGACTGCATCACAACTGTCAGCACAGCCTTCTAGCAACTCTGTTCGCACTCCAGTCAAATCTGAGCTTGTCAAGCCATCTCAATCAGGATGCTTTCAAGTCCTGACCCGTGAGCAGAATGGTGCTGGAAATACTGCCAAAAATTGCGCTAGCAATCCTGTAAGCCCTATTCTAGGCCGATCTTCTTCAGTAGAGCCACTGAAAAAATCCATTGTCAACCAGAAGCTTAAAGGTGTCACAAATGGCCTCCCTATGCATCTACAACCAGGTCCGTTTGGTGAGAGAAAATCAATTGCAAAAGACAAGCATAAGTTCTTTGAGTTGCTGCGGAGCAAGTCTTTAAATGGTTCTAGCACTGGCATAGAGTCCTCATCTAGCTTGATCGATGAGCAGAAGAACCCTTCTCTTGATTTGTCTTTGTTTAACGGTGGAATCAAATGTACCGAACCTGGAAGTAAGTCCTGTGAGGATGCAAATTCTTGTGATGGATCTCAGCGACACCTCTCTGACAACGACGAAATCAAGCCATCTTTGGAACCTCGTGATGTTTTTTATGAGGGTTTGCATGGAGTTGATGCTGACAATGCGGAACCAAACTCTTCATCAGATTTAGGTGATGTTAAAGATGTATCTGCGGTGCCTCAGGCAGAAAAAACTGAAGCCACTGTGTCCATTATGCCCACAGATATAAATTGTGGTTCCACAAAGTCAGACTCCAGCTATGACAATGCCCGTTTATTGTTTGAGCCCATTGTAGCCATGGAAGTGGAACAATATCCTAGTGAAGATGAACCTAGTCCAGAAGAAATGGCGTTCCTGAAATCTCTTGGCTGGAAAGAAGACGAGATAGTTCCACCTCTGAAACAGGAAGAGATTGCTGATTGCGTAAGTTTTGTTATGTTTCTTATTCTAGTTCATCAACATTATTGGCTTTCAGAACACAGGTCACATGCTTAGGTTTTTTCTTATACTAAATTCACTAGTCTCCAGTAGGTACTCGCTCCAGTTTCACCAAACAGCTTCCAAAACTTCCATACCAGCTTTAGTTATTCTATAAATCAATTTAATTTGGCTTGCCATATCAGAAAAAAGACTTGATGATTAAGTTTGCCATGCAAGTATTTGGTGCCATCATCAATGTACTTCTGTCATGCTGAATGATTTAAGGGATTTAGCAGAAGGGGCTGCTTTCAGTTGATGCTAAAGTGAAAGTCCGGGGATTTTTATAAAATAGTAAGAATCGGGAGCCAGTTAATGTTTTGATACCCCACAGAAATCTTATTTACATGGTAGTGTATATCGTTTAAGTTTTCTGGTAATCCACATCAGGAATACCCATACTTGTTATATTTTACCATGTGTAGCTACCATTTATTGTGACATAAGTTCCTACTATTTTGTAGTTAAGGCACAACGTGAGGCTGCAGCAGAAGCTTGAGGAATGTAGGGGCTAGATAGGAGTCATCATGCTGCGAACTTTTGGGGGTCAAGCTGTAACATGATGAGTTTCGGTTACGACATTGACTGTCATGATGTGATTGTCTAGCTTAACGAATCAAGAATTTTCCGGTTCAGCTTGTGGGGGGTTTTCATGAGTAGACTGATGTTTTTCCCTGCTGAGAAGACGTTCGAGGGTTTTGTTTCTCATTTTCCAAAAGGAATACGGATGCAAAAAAAATGCATGTATGGTGTTGGAGGCACATAGTTGTGCGCCTGCTGTGCCCAGAAAGAAATAGGCTGTCTTCTTTTTTATACGTCTCATGGCTTATCCTTGTTTTAGAAAAGAAATGAAAAGAATACTGGGTCTTTACATGAAAAGGATGTGCCTATGGTTCGTGATCTCAAATTTTGCATAACCTTCTCTCATTCTATATCTCCCTTTGTGTCTTTGTTTAATTTGTGGTGCTCAATTGCTCACCCTAATAGGCTGTTAAATGTGATCAGAAGCATTTGCGTGTGATTTATTTTGTGGAGAATCATATCCAGATATGTCATTTAGCTATTATATATGGGCGTCAATTGTTGATAATATGGCTTCACATTCATTTTGACCATCAGTATTTAACCCCCTTCCTATTATTGGTGATGTACATAAGCATCAATGTTTTCCTTAGTTTGTGAATTAAGCAGAGTATGGATGCGTGAAATCCTAACACTACTTGATTAGCTTAGAACAAAATCCTCATGTTCATGAAATGTAAGTCGATAAAATAAATTAGGGTATTGTAGCACATGGCAACTTATATAGAACCATTCATGAGTTCCGTCATAATTACACAAATAAATAAAATGATCTAGAAGGCTTCCACACCTTTAAAATTACTTGTGCGGGGAATATTTAACAACATAATATTGATAAAAAAGTTCAGCCAAGAGGAGATTTAAACATATTTGGAACTTTGCATACGCACTTCAAATTAAATTTTTAGAATGTCTGCTTTTATTTTTTCTCATAGTTGCGTGCATTCTAGTTATTTACAACACTATCAATTTAACTCATTTGAGAGTTGTGTGTTTAGTTTTATACTAGAGGACTTAAAAGAGATCAAAGCGAAAATTAATATCGAAGTTGGGTATGAAGTAATTCACAGTTTGTAATTCGAGTATCCACCTCAACTTCGACTTATTCTAAGAGTCTAATCTTTTTAAACTTGTACTTATTTATTTCTTGGTTTTTTTTTTCATTTTGATAACCAATAATATGATCTATATGCGTCAACTATTTTACACATGTCCAAACAATATTAATGTGTGGAAGATCTTAAAATCAACATCAAAGTACACGTGTAGTAAAACAAAACCTAGTTCATATATCTAATAAAAGAATCACAAAGTGTTCATTTTAATATTGGCCCGTAGCTAAAAGGATAAGAATTGTCCCTTATTGAAGAGATGATGATGAAACTTGTTATGCAACACATGAATGTAAACTAAACTTTGCGCACAAGTAAACATGCTAAAAGCAGTAAAGATTACAAGGTTTTAGGATCTCCCCAAATTTGCAATCAAGCTATGCGGGATCAAATAATCTCTTGTGGTTACCTAGTTCATCTTGGACAGTGGTGGAGCGTCTTCTTCCTTCCGATGCTTCCAAGTGCACGCGTGGGCGATGCACGCAAAATGGGAAGATAGCTCTATTATTGTAGCTTGTTGTTCCTTAGTGATCTCCAAATTTTTCTTCTTATCTTCTGCCATCTCAATAAAAACTTTAGTGAGGGTTTTCACCCTACCAAAGATGTCATCGATCTTTTTTTTTCAAGGTCTTTGTTGATCATCCAATAGGCATCGATCCCTTCTCACCAACAGTGCTAACACAAGTCTTAAAAGTTCCCTCAAGTTTAGTGATATTTTCGTTAATCTCATCTGATTGTACGTTCTTTGGTTTGAGTGGTGAAAGCCCCAAAGGAGGTTTTGGAGACATCTCTTAAGATTATACATGTATCATGTATGGATTGGGAAGATGACTTCTTTCTCTTTTGTGTTGATATGCCTCAACATCTCCAGACCATGCGGGAACTACATGTCCTCCCAGCTTGGTAATGGAACCACCTTCGTTAGTTATAGGCATGATAGTTGGGCCTCCTTGTTAGTCTCAATAGGTTTGAATTCCCTCTTGGGCTCCGTGGGTTTCTTAGTCCAGATTCACTTGATATGGAAATGTTGCATCATTATGGTGATTGGATCTAATGAGAAAGCAAGGGGAGACCCTTTGAGAGGGTTAGGTTAAGTCACCAGCCCTAGGTTCTACGACATTAGGTGCATAAATAAAAGAGGAAAAGAGGTTAGTAAATATTTAGGGAAAAGTCACATTTTAAAGAGGAATTTTCATCGATAACGACCAATGGTACGGGCATGAGCAACCGTACCAGTGACCGTACCGTAGTGTTACCGATGATGATAATTTTTTTTGACAAACGACGGAGAAAAGACAAGTTCACTAGGTGTTTTAACGATCACTGGTACGAGCAGGAGAAACCTTATGGGATAACCGTACCAAAATAAAAGATTTCTCTTGCTAGGCATTTGCGAGTATAACGAGTATAGGTATGACCAGGGGTGACTATGGCTCGACAATATCGAATTCGTGAAAAACGACGAAAAAATAGAGGGTATAACGAGTTGGTACGGCCAGGGTCGAAAAAACATGTCAAAACAAAGCAAAAGGAAAGGAGAAAGGGAAAATGAAGACAAAAATGACAAAAAAAGCAAAGTACTAAGACAAAATAATATAAGTGAAATATATTTCTCAAATAGCTATTGGGTTCATACCTTAGATCTGTCGCCTTCTGGCCAAAACAGTGAGAATTGCCTCAATGGAATTTTGCTCTTCGCCAAGATAATGCTTCACACGGTGCCCATTGACGATCCATGATGTTCCTATTTTACATTTCATCTGAATACCTTTGAAGAGTAGGCTTCTTCCACACCATAACCACTAAATTCTTACTTTTTTATCTATCTATCTATCATGCCACATTTTAACCCTCCCTTTAAAATGTCTAGCACTTTCATAGGATTCTTTTCTAAGTTCATCAAAAGCATGGATATCAAGTAGAAAGTCTAGCACTTTCGTACGATTCTTTTCTAAATTCATCTAAAGCATGGATATCAAGTAAACGTTTTTCCTTTGTAGTTTTAAGGTCATAGTTCAAATTTTGATGGACCAATATAACTTATGTTCAAGTTTTAGAGGCAAATGAGAAGATTTACCATAAGCCATTTTGTATGGTGCCATCTCCATAGGGTTTTTGTAGGCAGTCCAATATGCCTATAATGCTTCATTTAGCTTCATTGACCAATCTTTTATTAACCTTCAAATAGTTATTTTAATAAATTAAATAGAGTTACTAAGATACAAATAACAAATCCAAGACGAGCTTCCAAGTTCCAACCAAAATCCTTGCTCTTGTTTATCCCCATCTACTTCACCCAACCAAATCTCCACATGTATGCAATATAGAAACATATAATTGTGCTTAGTAACGTAATGATCTCATTTTTCAAGGACAACAGTCTTTAGTTGGTCGCTGGAGAGTCAGGTTCCAACAAGATTTAATGTTACATCGTTTTAGAGTGAAGGCCTCTTTGGTGCAACCCCTAGTGGACTGGATTCTGAATATATTTGTATAATGATCTTCTTTGTAGCCCATTTCTTCCGTCCTTGATGTAAATTATTTCTTGGGACTTCAGACCATAGCCTTATACAGTTTCGCTTTATCATTAGTATAAAATTTATACCGTAGGGGCTTTCCCTACGATATTGTTGCTCAAAAATTTGTGCTTATTCAAAAGTGGTTAGAGGTGGCATTCTTCTACCGTATAACTTCCTCAATTGGTTGTTTCGTGACCTATATATTCCAATTACTAGCCTAGGAGGTCTCAAAATTTGAGTTCATCTAGATCCAAATGTTGTAGTGAACCTCTCATGGTTGTTTTAGTTACACCAAGGGCATCACCGCCTACAATCCTATCTTTGTCTTTCTCTTTATTATTTTGTCTTAAAACTTTGTAGAAAACCATTAGTCGCACAAGAAAAACCCTAGTGATTTTCCATGCCGGTGGCTAACTCCTCGTCCTTTTGGTGTTTATGTAGCAACTTACAATCACTGTGCTAGTGATTTCATAAATTCCACCGATGTTGTTCACATATCTAGAATCGTGGTCTCTTTGCAATCTTATATGAAACATAAGAACCTTTACATTGGTGACTTTTACAATGCGAGAACTACACTTTGAATCCCTATTAAAACCAATGCTTGCACAATGCAAGGTATATGTATTGGCTATCTCGTGTGGTACATGTGCATCCACAAATTGCACATGAGTGTACATTATAAGAAGTGCTCTTGGAAGCATATTCGTTGAGAACACAACATTTTAAAATAATCAAGGGCTCTAATTCTCTTTTTTTAAATCTCCCATAGCCGCAAAACACATCGGTTAAAAGGATCAAGCTGAAGGAAGAATTTTTTCCCATGTTGTTGTTCTCTAAAGTCGGATTTGACTTGTGGCTCTGTATGCACTCACATAAAGTCATTTATATGGCTTTGTTCATCGCCACAATTGTTTCTATAATTCTATCACTTGTTTAAAGATGGATGGGTGATGTTTGAAGGTTCAAAACAATCAAATGCTCCATAAATTCGCCTCCCTAACGTTCTTTCCACTACAACACGAGTCTTCCTTCTTTGCACCACTAGTTGCCAAACATAATTCAGTCCATGCAAATTCAAATTGGTATTTCAAGAAATCACTAGCATTCTACCGCTGAAAAGGATGGACACAATAATGTGCTTCATCATGATCTAGTGTGGAGTCATATTCGTGCACTAGGCATCTAGCACAAGTACATGCTTTCCATCACAAAGTCGGAGTGACTTTAGTGTTGACCGACAAGTGTTTTTTAATACTCTCTCCACCCGAGTTTTTTTTGTTGCGAAACACAATACACACGTAGACGCTTACATATACGCACATACACTCACCCTTTTAAGCCAAAATTTTTATAGTTTGATGACTGATTTTATGAAAAAAGCGTGGCAAAATACACCATGTAACATGACCCTTTTTGTGTATAATAAAAAAGAAAAAGAGAAGAGAAAATGATATCAACTGTCACCAAGGAAAGGGAAGAGACATGAGCAGGACTGGCTGAAAGTCACAGTTTTCGCATAGGGTTTCTCTCCCTCCTGCTCCTGCACAAGACGAACAAACACACCACACAAACCCAAACACTCCCACGAAAATCCACAAACCCACAAAAATCCCGATAAACACAAAAATCCTCCGAAAAAAATCGGGTGCTCCCAATCCCTTCCCAAGAACTTCCCCGCCCCTCCCGGAATCCCACCAGATTTCCCAATCTCTCCGGCGCCGCCGCCGCCTTCCGCAGATTTCCCGACGAGACCTAGGCGCCGTACGCCGCCAGAGTCTTGGCTGGCTCACTCGCTGCTCGCCCGTCCGCCCAGGCGCTCAATCTCGGTTCCCCAGTCCCGACCTACCAACCCTGCTTCTACTCCCGCCGCCGTGCCGTACCTAAGCGTCGCCGCCGGCGCCCCAATCTCCCCGCCTCTCACGCGGGGCGCCGCCATCGTACGCCGTCCCCGTTCTTCCTCGCCGGGGCACCGCGTTCCCCTCCGCACCCTTTGGCCATTGGGTTTTGATTTGAGGTATCAGGTTGTTTTCATCCAGCGACCAGTTAAATCCCGCTGACCTTCCGGGCGTGCCGCTGCGCACCCGGCACACCATCTAGATCCGCCCCTGCGGGGCTAGGTTTTGCTGTACTCAGCCTTCTGCCGAGAGGGCGTTGTGCGCCTATGCGCCATTGAATCGTGCGCTGGCGCCGCCTTGAGTGCTAGGCGAGGAGTGGAAGACAGTGGTGGCTTTTTTCATTACTGTGCCGGACTGGTTCCTGCTGCTGAGGGCGGGTAGATGGTGAGCGGCGTCAGGTGGCATGGACCGAGGTGAGCCCTCGCTGAAGCCTGAATGGTTGGTGCGTGGGGTTGCCACGCCGACAGTGTCAGCCGCAGGCATCCGGCCAGGGACTTCGCCCCGTGCTTCGCCCCGTGCAGGTGAACTGCTTTTCCTTGTCAAATTTTCATATTAATGCATATAATGGATAGCGGTTAGTGCTCTTTATAGAATGTATGTGAGATTAATTCACATCGGAGATGTTTCTGGTTGCATTGGATAATGTTACAACAGATGTTATTGGCGCATAGGATTTATCTATGCTTACCATTTTTATTTAGCATGGTGAAGTTAGTACACTTCTTCTGGTGCGCATTGCTGCCTGCAAGCTCACCATTTTGCTTAAAACATTTACCATTCTTCAATCTTTCTATCACCGTTATTGGCACGAGCCTTTTCCAAGGGCAATGGATGTACTGTGAAGCGCTTTGTTTACTATACGTTGCATGGAATGCGATGCCACATTAGAAATGAGTAATGGTGGACTTGCGGTTGTCGTTGAAGAATCTGGCTTCGGAAACAATGCTTATATCTGCCTTGTGTTGGTGCTTGTTATTTACCGGGAAATGTTTTAATGGGAGTTATTTGGCTATCGTGCTGTAGTCAGTTTAGACTTTGCTGGATGCGGACATTTACTGGTTTATATTAGTTAACCATGTTGCTATAATGCCTCAGCAGTCCTCATGTGCTATGGAGTACTGAAGGATTAGGCAGAATCACCTATAGTAACATTTTGGTGTAGGAAAAACTTCTTTAGTACTAGTTAACATTCTTTCCTTTTTTTAATGGCAGTTAACATTCTTTCCTTGATACACTGGAACATGCATGTTATTGCGCTTGATATGGTTGTTTTAATTAGCATACTAGAATATATAAAACTAATGGTCAACAATATAAATTAATTCGTTACTACAACTAAATATATAATTAACTTATTAGTTCCACTACAATGTATCTGCAATCTCAATGCGCGCAACACAATGCGACATAAAAACATGACCAAGAGGTCAATGACGCAATTTCACATAATGAACTTTGCTTGTGAAGAACTCAGTCTCAGTTGTAGCTTGGTCCCATTTGGAGGCAGGAGAGGTGCTGGAAGTTAACCTCGCGCACTAGACTTGTCCTGCTGCAAGGAGCCAAGGAGACAAGGTCCCAGGCTTCATCCGTGCATAGTCGGTGACTTAGCTCCTGTTGTGTTAAGCAGATGGAATTATTATGGATTCAAGGCACAGAGACTTTGCACGGCTGCATACTCTTGTAGTTACACATACTTTAGTGTATTGTTATTTATCATTTTTTACAATTGTTTTCTTCTGCTGATGATCATGTTTTGCTTGTTTTTACCTACGCATTATTGGGTGACAGTCGTGTGGGATAATGATTATACTGCATAATGCATATTACATTATTACAGCAGTTCTTATTCTGTACTGTTGCATTAACACTTGCAAATTTTGCTGTTTTTGCACTTAGTATTAGTTAAGTATTGATGTCCGATTGTTCCGTTACCAATTAGTGTTGTTCTGGATACCTTTTTGTTGGTTTGGTGTACTGTTGCATGGTTTAGCTTAACATGTATGGACCTGTTGCATTGACTGTTCTTTCCAGCTTGTGATTTTACTGTACATTCGCTAAGAAGGTCTTGCTTGAATGCTTTAGATGATCAAGACAGGGGTGCTTCTCCAAGAAACCAATCATCAGGTCGTGATCGTGAACGGAGCTCCCAACAGTCCTCTTCACGCAGGAGTTCTGGCCCAAGTCTGTCCAGACGACATGAACGGGATGGCACTGTGAAGTCAAGAGGTTATGCCAGTTTTGGAAGGAGCAACAGAGACAGGGTGTGCGAAAAGGGCTCTGATTTCCGTGATTGCGAGAGTAGGCCAGGTCTTCCAGATGATCCCTTGCGAGATGGCTTCGGGTCCTTTAGCACATGCAGACCGGAAAGCGATAGGCTTAATCGTATTCGTCCAAAGCTGGACGCATCGAATCGGGCAGCTGGAGTAAGTTTGGACAATGTTAATCTATCTAGTAAGGATACTGGTGGCATATCCTTTGAGCGAGAATTCCCACACCTTAGTTCCGAGGACAGCAATGGAAAGCATGACATAGCTAGAGTTCCATCTCCTGGAATTAGCACCCCAATTCAGAGCATACCATTGGTTTCTGCGCCTGATGGCTGGAACTCGGTGCTAGCAGAAGTTCCTGGACTTAGTGAGCCAAGCAATAACAATGTTTCTTCTGCTTTGTCACCTGCTGGTTCCATTAGACAGCTTGAAGTGACGAACTGTGGGTCTGCATTAAGCATGGCTGAAACAGTAATGCAAGCACCATTGAAAAATTCCTCCACACCACAGGTAGTGTAACCTATAATGAAAATTTTGTTTATTATTCCCTTTAGTTTATGATCGTATTTCCCATCACACTTGATCTAACTAGTATTTCTGGTGCAATATCTTTTTTACCCAGCTATCTATTGATGCTCAGAAGATTGAAGAAAGAACTTTGAGGCAGTGCATTCTAAGACCTCTGACGCCTTCATCAAACAAAATATCTGTATGTGCCATATATTGTCTTTGCTGTGAGATTAATATTTCTTGTGTCTGCGTCTTATATTATTAGCATGGTTGGTTTGAAATTTAAAATCTCCCATCCATATTGTCTGGCAAGTGATATGGCTTTTTGAAAGACAGAACAACCATAGCAAATGTACTTTGTCCAACTTTTTTGCCTTAAGTAATGAAGTAGGAGAGCCTATGAACAACGAATTAATATCCTAATTCTTTATTTGTTTCGATTGTTATTAGTGGATCAACCACATAAGTTTTGTTTCTATGTGGGGAATCTGTGTCTATAATGTCCTCGATGTTTTGATCCTAAATTATGTATGTATTTAGTAATGATGTTCAAAATAGTTAGAAGATATAGACATAGGTTGGTTCAATTGCTTCATATTCTTTGCAAACTGCAAATATCCACTAAGCAGATGTAGACAATTTTCTGAATGTTGCTAAAGGCTGGTGCGTTCTATTATAAATTTATGTAAATGAACATATAATATGTCCTAAATATGCATACAGGTTAGTTGTTTGTTTGAACGTGCATGTTGGAAATTGGACATGCATTTTTCTGTTTTAAAAGTCTATCATCCTCAATATTTTCCTAAATCTGTTTTGTAACTCTGGGCTTTGAACCTAAACTACTTTACAAACATAAGTTCAAAAGTCAACTGTAGGTTGATTTGTGTTGTTATATCATTTGATTATGAAATCTAAGTTGGTAATTTACTAATTTTATGTGGAAATTTTTTTTAAAGCAGATGAAATATCCCTTGCATATTAGGTGTTCGTTCTGACAAAGCACTTCACGGGTAGTGTGATTTTAGTAATTTCTCCTATCTGTTTGGCTTATGAATTCCTCAAGAAATTATTAGGATTATTTTGCATGTGGATTACTTGTACGTTTTACTGAACTTAGATTAAGAGAAGTATATTATTCGGATTGCAATAGCAAAATAATAGATTTTTTCGTTCAACATTAGTTTGTTAATATTACTGCTTATCTAGAGATCATTTTTGTCTTAGTTTGGCATTAGAGTGGCTTACGCATACAATTTAGTATCCAATCCATAGAATAGCACATAGTTTGTGCAAACATGTCTGCATTTTGTGCGATATTACAGTTTTTTTTTACTTAAAAATGTAATTCCCTATCCATACCAGGTTGCAGACAATTTTGAGAATTGTATGTGCTTATTATAGCTGTATTTCTGTTTCACGTATTTATGGAGTGATGTTGTCTTGGTCTGGCACTGATTCACCCAGAATATTTTGCAGGTATCTAGTTTATCGGATAAGTTAAAAATCAAAGGTGCAAGAGCTGGTGATTCTAATGGTCCTGTCAAGTCTTTACAACAACTGTCAGCACAGCCTTCTAACAGCTCTGTTCGTACTCAAGTCAAATCTGAGCTTGGTAAGCCATCTCAACCAGGAAGCTTTCAAGTCCTAACCCGTGAGCAGAATGGGGCTGTAAATACTGCCAAAGATGTCACCAGTGATCCTGGGAGCCCTGTTCTAGGCCGTTCTTTTTCAGTAGAACCACTGAAAAAGCCTATTGCCAACCAAAAGCTTAAAGGTGCCACAAACGGCCTCCCTTTGCATCTACAACAAGGTTCATCTGTTGAGAGAAAGGCAAGTGCAAAAGACAAGCATAAATTCTTTGAGTTGCTGCGGAGCAAGTCTTTAAATGGTTCAAGATCTGGCATTGAGTCCTCATCTAGCTTGATTGATGAGCAGAGGAACCCTTCTCTTGATTTGTCCTTGTTTAACAGTGGCATCAAATGTATTGAAATTGGAAGTAGTTCATGGGAGGATGCAAATTCTTGTGATGGATCTCCGCGACACCTCTCTGACAATGAGGGAGTCAAGCCACATTCAGAATCTTGTGATGTTCTGTATGAGGGGTTGCATGAGATAGTTGCGAACATCAAGTACTCCAACTCTTCATCAGATCTTGCTGATGCTGTGACGCCTCAGGCAGACAAGGCTGAACCCACTCTGTCCATTATACCCACGGATAAAAATGATGCTTCCGTGAAGTCAGACTCCAGCTATGATAAAACTAATATGTCAGTTGAACCCATTGTACCATGGGAAGATGAAACGTACCCTACTGAAGATGAGCCTAGTCCAGAAGAAATGGCTTTCCTGAAATCTCTTGGCTGGAAAGAAGACGAGATAGTTCCGCCTCTGAAGCAGGAAGAGATTGCTGATTGTGTAAGTTTTGATATGTTCTTTAATTCTAGTTCATCAACATTATTTGGCTTTCGATACACAAGTCACATGTTCTTTTTTAATTTCACAAGTCTCCATTAGGTACTTCTAGTGTTTGAGTCCCCCTTATTTAAGTTTCGCCAAAACATCTCCCAGAACTTCCGTTCCAGGTTTACTTAATTTTAATCCATTTAATGTGGCTTGCCAGCCATCTCCCAAGATGGATTTGCACATGAATTTTCACGGGAAAGGTCCAAAGACAGGTGTTTACAGAAAACGGTATAGAGAGAAAGAAGAGAAAGTCTTTTTTTTTTATAAATTTTAATAACCGGGTCCAGTTATTGTTTTGAAACCATATTGATATCATTTACGTGGTAGTGCACATCTTTGCATTTATGTTTTCTTGTTAGACACGTCTGGAATGTGCACACATGTTAAATTTACCTTGTGTAGCTACCATTTGTTGTGACAGAAGTTCCTATTATTTTGTAGTTAAGGCACAACTTGAGGCTGCAGCAGAAGCTTGAGGAATGTAGGGGCTAATGATAGAACTCATCAAACAAAGTTACTGGTGGAGTTCAATCTATGTCCTGATGAGTTTTGGACTTTGGTCGGTAACTACCTCAACTCCCATGGGATGATTCTCTAGCTTAACAAATCGAGTTTCCCCCAGTTAATTTCAGTTCCATGGGATGTTTTCATGAGTAGACTGATGTTTTCCCCAGCTGAAAAGAGGTTTTAGGGTTTTCTTTCTCATTTTCCCAGAAGGAATACCATATGAAAAGCCTGTATGGTGTTGGACGCTCGTAGGCGTGCGCCTGCGGTGCTCAGGAAGAATAGGTTGTTTTCTTTTTTATACTTCTCATGGCTTGTCCTTGTTTCAGAAAAGAAAGGAAAATAATACTGGTGTTTACATGAAAAGGACGCTCTATGATTATCGCTCTATGATTATCGTGACCTCACTTGTCAACCTTTTGTTAATCTTCTACTTGTCTTATTCCTCTATTTTTGCTGTCCATTCGATCTGAGGTGCTCAATTGTCACGCTGTCAGGCTCAGGGTTTTATAGTGAACATCGGTTTCAGATATGTGTATGTCCTTTAACCAGAATACTGTGGCGAATTGGGTAAATATGTGTCAAGACCTATTGTTTGATCACTAGGTATTTACTGATTGAAAATTTCAGGTTTGATGTATTGGTGGATTGTGCAACTATTATAATGTTACTCCTGTTTTGTTAGACCTTTCTGTTATTGGTTGCCATAGAAGCAGAAGGGGAACTTGCTCTCAGCCAGATAGTGTAGTATCCAGATGCTACCTTGAAGTTCGGCACCTGATTGTTTTCAGGTGAGGTCAATTCGTTCAAACTTCTGATCAAAGAGCGCGTTGACATCGCTGTCTCACGTACAACATATACTATACGTCTTCTCCTTTCCCCTTTGATTGAAACTTGTGTCTTCTTGACAGCAATGCTATCCAGTAGAATGTTTGAGATTATACCGTCATTCAAACTCATGACATTATGTTATTGCACCTGCCCTTGATGCTTGGACCCAGCATAGCGGACGGTGGCGATCTCTTGAACAGTTTCCATGGCCCCTTAATCACGAAACTAATCAAGGTGATGTACCACTTCATTGGTAAAACGTAGCTTTCAAAATATAATTTCAGGATTCTCACCTACACCCAGAATTGACCGACTTGCAGCGAAGTTCTGGCGTAATCGGCTTCCTCGCCTGGACAACTAGTCGCTGTTTTCGTAGACCATTTTACTTGCACACCTTTGTAAAACTTCTTTCGTTTTCAAAAAAGGCACGTACCCACACTCACACGTACACACCCTACGCGGTCGCACCCTCTATTTGCAATTCATATATTTTATTATATCAGTGTGAACGGGAATTTTCAGAACACTGCTGAATTCGATATTACTTAGTTCGGCAAAGTCAGGAGGGGAAAGTTTCATTCAAAACTTGTTATTATTGCCTAAGCTATATACTTTCAATTTTGATTATGAAAAGTGGTACAAACATACATACGTGCGTTCTCTACATGCGATTTTTTTTTCCGGAAGGGAATACGATTTTGGGGACCGACAAGTTATCAGGTTCATGAGTACCTGCATTTTCTTGTCTTTTTGTTACACATGCCCAACTCTGGCCAAATCTGTATTTTCGTGTGTGTTTTCGTATCAAATCTGGCTGCTATGCACTCGGAGAGAACACACATAATTAGATGGCATACTCATCGATCAACTAGGTGCACCTAATTACACACAACCCAGGGAAATCCTTGTCGGAATTACTTGCAAGGGAAACAAGCTCAGCTAGGCCACTCATGTCGCTGGAATTAGAACATGGACAACGGCCGAACAATCTAATTCTAAATGGACCTGACGCCGGTTGCTCACCAACTCGGGCATCATCCACCCATATATGTTGGCTACCTAGCACACCACTATTTTCTGTTCACGAGTCAAATTATGCCGGACTTTAGAAGACCCGTACATAAAATCCACATCGGTCGTCCAACCCGCGTATAGAAAGTGTATGCTCACATATAATCGATCGAAGCAATATTTTGAGGAATGTTCCAAAGTGAAATCAGCTAGCCCGGGTGGCCAAAATCCTAACCATATGGACCTAAAAGGCCATCTGTGGGTTTACACGTACTCAAATCAAATTTTCTATCACCATGTCGACAAGTGCCAAGGAGAAGCTTGCAGCGAGATGAAGTTTACGCCTCAGATTAGGTGTCGATCGTATCAGTCTCCTACACGGTTCGCTTCAGCTGTGGCCACTAGCTTTTCCAACTTCTCAGCTCTCTCTGGCGCCGCAGCTTCCTCCCTTGCTTGCTTAAGCTAAGACTTGAAGGTATCGTTTGGACACAGTCGCAGCTAGAGCAAACCTAACTGTAACTACCAAACCAAATCATAGTTTATATGTGATCACGAATATAAATCTGGCCTTCGTCCAATACAAGGATCGATCAGCAACCGCTAGAGCTTCCTCTTCTTTGCTTTGCACTGTCGAAAGCGAAAATAATGGAGGCACAAATACGGTTGCTCCTTTTGGTGGCTATGGCGATCGTCGCCGGTTGTGCCACCGGCGGCCTCGCCGCGACGGCGTCCCGACCGGGCAGCCTCGAGGGCCTGCGCGTGGCCCTGACGCACGTGGATGCGCACGGCAACTACACGAAGCTGCAGCTTGTGCGACGGGCGGCCAGGCGGAGCCACCACCGCATGTCGAGGCTCGTCGCACGGACCACCGGCGTGCCGATGATGGTCAGCAAGGCTGCTGCGGCAGCAGGAGCCGACCTGCAGGTGCCCGTGCACGCCGGGAACGGCGAGTTCCTGATGGACCTGTCCATCGGCACGCCGGCGGTACCGTACGCGGCCATCATCGACACCGGCAGCGACCTGGTGTGGACGCAGTGCAAGCCGTGCGTGGAGTGCTTCAACCAGAGCACGCCCGTGTTCGACCCGTCGTCGTCGTCCACCTACTCCGCGCTGCCGTGCTCCAGCTCCTTCTGCGCCGACCTGCCCACCTCCAAGTGCACGACCGCCACCAAGTGCGGCTACACGTACACCTACGGCGACTCCTCGTCGACGCAGGGCGTCCTGGCCGCGGAGACCTTCACGCTGGCCAAGGAGAAGCTCCCCGGCGTGGCATTCGGGTGCGGCGACACGAACGAGGGCGAGGGGTTCACGCAGGGGGCGGGGCTCGTGGGCCTCGGCCGGGGCCCGCTCTCGCTGGTCTCGCAGCTCGGCCTCGACAAGTTCTCCTACTGCCTCACCTCCCTCGACGACACCAGCAAGAGCCCGCTCCTGCTCGGCTCCCTCGCCGCCATCTCCAAGACGGCGGCCGTGCAGACCACCCCGCTGGTGAAGAACCCGAGCCAGCCGTCCTTCTACTACGTGACCCTCAAGGGCCTGACCGTGGGGTCGACGCACATCACCCTGCCGAGCTCGGCCTTCTCCGTGCAGGCCGACGGCACCGGGGGAGTGATCGTCGACTCCGGCACGTCCATCACGTACCTGGAGCTGCAGGGCTACCGCGCGCTCAAGAAGGCCTTCACGGCGCAGATGAAGCTGCCGGCCGCGGACGGGTCCGGGATCGGGCTGGACCTGTGCTTCGCGGCGCCGGCGAGCGGCGTGGACCAGGTGGAGGTGCCGAAGCTGGTGCTCCACTTCGACGGCGCGGACCTGGACCTGCCGGCGGAGAACTACATGGTGCTGGACTCCGGGTCCGGCGCGCTGTGCCTGACGGTGATGGGGTCGCGGGGCCTCTCCATCATCGGCAACTTCCAGCAGCAGAACATCCAGTTCGTGTACGACGTCGGCGGGGACACGCTTTCCTTCGCGCCCGTGGAGTGCGCCAAGTTGTGAGCGCGCGCACGCCGCGCACATCCTTAGCCGGGGTGTCCGTGCATGAGCATGGTGTGTTAATAATACTGTACACTAGTTGGTGCGCACCGTTACATTCAGTCAGCTCGTCTGGCTCGGTGTATGTACTATGTATCTAACGGGATAGGGCGATAGGCGATGGATAATATGGATCTGTATATGACCGATGGTGATCACTGATCAGCATCAAGCTTGTTGGTGTTATTTGTGGCGCTACACATGAAAATTTCCGTGTATGGAAAGAAATAGCCACATTATATTCCCAAAACAAGAAACATTTCAAAAATAACAAGACACATTTGCTTATATACAATTTGATAAAATCTATAATTCAACATCATACGCATACAAAGCAACAACTTAATAATTATTTCTAGGGTATTGTCTGATTGAATTATAAACTTGTTGCATCTAATTTTGTGTGCACGGAACAACTCCTCACGAAGAGGCATATGTTTCTGCCATCATTGAGTCTGCTGCAAATTAAAAGGAATATTTTTGCAAGCAGCTGCAATGAATTTAACTTAAGAATCTCTAAGCACAACATTACAACTTCCTTTTCCTTCTTCCTCTCTATATGCAGCACAAACATTAATTTTCATCATACCTTCAGGAGGCCGGTTCCAGTATTCTTCTCTTCTACTAATCGGATTCTTCCTTACTCTCCAATAATTGGAGGCTAAAGCCCCAATCGCCATGGCTGAGTGGTGTCATCCTTTTCCTTGGCGGGCTTGTTGGGATCAAGGCATCCTCCCATATGTTTATTTGCGAGCCGTCACCAACCCGCCAAATTAAACACGTGTAAAATTTTCAAGACCTGCCATGATGCTTTGCCTTTAGCAGATTTCCTTCTGCATAATACTTTGCTCTTAAACTTTCGCACATAGAGAGTTTGGGTTTTCCATTATCTCCAGCATTACTTTGCGAACATCGCCATGTTGAAGGTATGCAGGTTTCGAAATCCACGCCTCATCTTCCCTTTGGGATACACATTTTCCACCATGCTAGCCGGTGCATACTTTTGTGGTCATCATCATCACCCCACCATAGCTTCGAATAGAATCAACAATTCCTTTACATATGTTTTTCGGAATTTCGAATACTATCAGCGCAAACACTGGTATTTCTTGAGAAACCGCCTTAAGGAAGCACATCTCATTAAACCGAATGCAATATCTCGCTGAAAAACACCAGCCATAATTAAAGAAACGCATCTCGGGCCGAACCCCAACTTCAACTTAATTTTCTCAAGGAAGCACCACTCTACCATGTCATAGGCCTTGTCCATGCCCAATTTCAGTGCACACAACCCTTTCTTCCCCTGCCTTTTCTTAGTTTTATGAACACACTCATACGCAAGGAAGATTTTATCGGTTTTTAGACAGGCAGGCACAAAGGCGCTTTGTTGTTCACCAATAATTTCAGGCAAGATTATTTTCAATCTATTTGCAAGCATCTTCGCGATTACCTTGTAAACCACGTTACACATGCTAATCAGCCTATATTCTGTTATCCTCTCAGGACCATCAACCTTAGGTATCAAGACAACCATCGTGTCATTCCATCCTTCGGGTATGATTCCCGAGTTCACAGCTTTAAGAATTTATCTAGTCAAGTCATCACCCAACATTCACCAAAACCTCTTGTAGAAAATGGCGTGTAATCCATCAGGGCCGGGGGACTTTAAAGTCCCCGATTTGAAATAATGCCTTCTTCACTTCAGCCTCTGAAAACGGTGCAAGAAGGTCATTATTCATGTCACTTTTTTCGATAAAGGATGCTTTATTACTTTAGGAAGAAATTACATCCAGCCTCTGCATAATCAGGATGCACACAACCGTTTGTTGTCTCAAGTCAAAGAAGATATATAAAGAAAACTAGACGAGATACGTATCGGAACGATGAATCATATGACGCCTAAGGTGTAGGTGGGGCTTCTATCCGTAGACTATGTTGTCACCCATGTAGGGAAAAAGTATCCCTCGCCGTATCCTCCAACCGTGTACAGACCTCCGTAAATAGGTCTCGGTTCTCCACTCGCTGAAGAGGTAACCACGAACGGAGAATACCTATACATCTGTAGATGACCTGCAACAAAGAGCAATTTTTGTCATTAAAGATCTTGTCATTTCTACATAGCCAAAGCGCCCAGATAACTGTTAGCGCCCCCACCCTAAGAAGCAACTTAAATCTTGAATCGATACCATGAAGCCAATTGCCAAAGATATTGACAACACTAGTCGGAGGATACAGGGTAGACACTACTTGGATGACTGACATATAGATCTCGCAAATTGGCACCGGAAGAATAAATGTTTGATGGTTTCATCCTGATGACAAAAAACACACCGTGTACTTCCGTGCCAATTCCGCTTAACAAGATTGTCTTTGGTGAGAATATCCCCGCGACGAAGATACCATCCAATTTTTTTAATTTTTAATGGTATCTTCATCTTCCAAATCTTCGTATTGTTATCAACTGGTAAATCAGAAAGAAGGATCGCATTGTATAAGGATTTTACAGAAAAGTACCATCTACATGAAGATTCCATCTAAATTCGTCTGGTTCCGGCGATAAATGAATATCTCTGAGCCGGTGAATTAGGGTATTCCATGCCACAAGTTTTTATCCAAGTAAAACCCGTCTGAACGTCACATTCGGAGGTGAGGTAGCCATTACAGTGATAATGGTATCACCTTGGCGACGAGCAATCCTATATAAAGCGGAATACTGTTCACTTCAGGGTGCATTGTCTAGCCAAACATCTTCCCAGAACCGTATCTATGCTCCATTCTTGACCGAGAAAGTCCCATGGCGAAAAAAAACATTTTTTGTCGCCATAAGACCAGTCCAGAAGTGTGAATCCTCAGGTTTCCAAACCACTTGGGATAATGTCTTCAAGCCGATATACCTCCGAAGAATAGTTTGCCAAATCCCATTCATGTCACTTGTTACTTTCCTTCGGACTTTGTCCAAAACAGCTGCATCCGGCTCATGCACTTCCGAGGTAAATAAACTGTCGAAATAAAATTTGATAATATTACTCTTTCCATCTAGATCTTCCCACTTTGTTCCAGAGACCAGAGTCATCAATCAAGTAATACAGGAGTACTTTGTCTCTTTAACAGCAATTAAAAGAGAACTGGAAAGAAGGGAAGCATTTGGTAGGAAAACCAGCCTGTGGCCTTGGCGTCAAGACCACACTACGGGGCAAAAAACAACAAGAGATCAGATCCCCAATCTTCAGAGCCATAGAGACCTGCCCAAGAACGAAGAAAGCACACTGTCGTGTTGTTCCGAGACCTGCCATTGACGAAGAAAGCACACACTGTTGCGTTCCGATCAAATACATACGATCGGCAGCACAGGAGGAGCATATCAGTTGGGAAGAATCCCTATGGTCCTGCCGTATTCGACGAGGTCGTCCAAGATGGCACCTAGGTCATCGTACTTGTACACGAACCCTTCTCCGATGAGCTTCTGAGACGAGAGGCGCACTCTTGGCTTCTCAGGGGACCCATCAAAACTGCAAAAAGAAGGCATGGATATCGTTACAAAAAAAAAAAAAGTCCATGTCTGTGCCTGTGTCGAGGATGAGGAAAGGTAGCTCTCATATATACTACTATACCGTTGGGATTTCACGTTGTATTGTGGGTACTTGTCTGCCAAGACACGGGCGAGCTGCAGGACGGTGGTGTCGTGGCTACTGCAGATGTACCTCCCAGACGAGGCCTCGTTCTCGGCGAGGAACACCTGGGCACGGCAGAGGTCGTCGATGTGGTTTATTGACACGGATTCGGTGATCAAGTGCATGGCTTCCAGGAGGTTTAGCTGTTCCTCGTCGCCTGAGAAACATTAACCAGCTTCATGGGTCAACACGTTAATTATATGCAGGGACGCCAACACATGAATGTGCCTCACCGGACAACAAGGAGAGGACGACGGGGACGCTGGTTCTGGCCTGCGACACCGGCGCTGCGCCTAGGGTGAAGGTGGGCAGCACGCTGACGAGGCTGACGCCGTTCTCGTCTGCGAACTTGCCCGCCGCCTCTTCCATAAGCACCTTTGACACCGCGTACCCCTGCATCCAGTAGAACAAGCACCAGCGTCAGCGTCTTGTTCCTTCCCAGTATGTGTGAGACTGACTGACTGAACATATATGTCTTTACCCAAGCCTCCGGCTGCTCCGCTCGCAGGTACGGCACGTCGGACCAGGAGCCCTCGTCCAGGACATGCCCGTCGCCTTCCAGCGGCCTCTGGCACACCGCGGAATCCGACGACGTCAGGATCACGCGCTTCACTGTCCCCGCTTTCACACACGACCTCATCACGTTCAGGGTTCCTTGGACGCCTGCCTGGACAAGATCTCTCTGTCGCAGTCCCACCACATAGCATACAGTAACTAAGATGAATCATACCCAAAACATGAAATGAACTGGATTGTTGTTTACCTCAGGATCCAGTGACCCCATGTCCATCGGAGCCGCGACGAGGAATACATAGTCGCAGCCTGAAACCGAGTCGTCGAAGCTGCCTTCCACGTCGAGCTCTCCACGGAAGATCTCCAAGGGGCCAAATGCTTGCAAATCCCTGAGGTGGGAGGTCTTCTTCAGGTCATCTACAGTAAAAAATTACATATCATATTAACATATGCTGCGCTGACTTTTATTTTAAGCTAACATGTCCAATTAATTATCCAAAAGGCAGTCTTTCCTGCCGGTTGCTCCAAAAAAAAAGGCATAAGATCAAACCCACATGAGACCAGAACCACAACCAACCGCCTCACTTCTACAACCCAAAGGAAACCCCAATAATAACACCTTGGAAAAAGGCCCGTGACTGTCGTCCCCGTTAGGATGTCAGCTTCTACTTGGAGCTGCTGCTACTCACGCTTGAGCACTTGGGACACAACTCAACTCAAATGCAAATGGACAAAAGTAGATTTGGTGCAGCCAATGCTAGCTGCATTTCTTGTTTTCTTCACTTGCTACTTGATGTCTAAACTGATACAAAGGGGGGGGGGGGGCTTATTTATAGCACTAGTGAGCTCCATCGAAGACCGAGTGTTCTAGCCAGGATGTCCGCTAGCTGGTCTTTGGTGCCGATGCACTTGACATCAATCTTGCCGCCGTTGGCACACTCACTGATAAAATGGAACCATGTCTCGATGTGCTTGCTTCGATTATGGAAGACCGGATTTTTGCATAGTTGAATTGCGGATTTATTGTCCATAGAGATTGTCGCAATGCCATCCTTCTTGCCGGGGATCTCGCAAGAAGACGCCCAAGCCAAACTCCTTGGCAAGACGCCGTCGTTGACGCAATGTACTTCGCCTCGCACGATGAAAGTTCGACCAACTTCTGCTTCTATGAGTGCCAAGTCACGGGGCTATGGACAAGCGTGAATAGCACACCTATTGTTCTATAGCAGCAACCATAGTTGTGTGTACCAGCAATTTACCGTGACAAATGCTTTACAGCAGTCATCTGATGTGTCGTGGGCTTCTCTAAGAAACAGGTGATGTAGCATAGGGCAAAAACACTGTCCCGGCTGATTCTGCGCAAGGTCGCAAGGTACCTCGGGCTCTAAACAATGTTGCAAAATTTGCATCCATCGGCTGGTTAGAGCACTGCTTGCCTAGCCTAAGCCTCGGCTCCATTGGGACATGAAAGGGGTCGCAATCGCCCATGCCAGCCTTGTTGAGTAGCTTGTCGGCGTCTGCTGCCTATCTCACGTAGTCACGTGTGCTTGCCCCAGTCACAATCAAGTCGTTGACATAGACACTGAGAAGTAGTTGTGTATCTCCAATGCCGTGTACATAGATAGCATGCTTTGAGGGGATCTTCTGAAACCCAATCAACAACCATGTGTTTCTTGCTTGCCATTCTAGACCCTTGGGCTTGTCGTAGCCTGTAACGTGCCTTCCGTAGGTGCACCACCTTACTCTCTTCTACTTCCGACAAAACTAGGTGCTTGAGCCACGTACAACCCCTCCTAAAGATCGCAGTTGAGGAACGCCGACTTGAAGTTCAAGTGGTGCACGTCCTAACAGTTTTGCATTGTAATCGTGATGAGCACACATAGAGAGTAAAATTGGGCAAACACTTCATCGAAGTCGACACCGGCACACTAGACATAGCTCTTTGCAACAAGGCGAGCCTTGTTCTTGATAGCATTGCCAACAATGTTCTTTTTTGGTTCGAAGAAAACTTGAGCCCAATTGGGCTATGACCTGATGGAAGACTCATGAGTTCCTAGGTGTCATTATCCTCGATGTTGCTCATCTCCCCAAGCATGGTTGTACATCAGGGTCAATGTAGTTCAGCCTCAGCGAACGTGGAGGGTTCTTCACCCACCTAAAAAAAATCTCATCGGCGAACTCAGAGACAATGTTGTTGATGGTGTGGTACCTGCACAAACGTCATTTGCCGAGGTTGGCATCACTCCAGCTAGAGGTGACACAAACTCCAATGGAGTGCCATGACCTGCAGGTTGTAGGTAAGGCAACCGTTGGTGTGGCTGGTTTCTCCCGCTATTGTGGGGAGTGGCAAAGCTTGCGCCACTCCCCTATCGTCTGTATTCTCGATATTTTTCATGGCAATATCGGTTCCATGGCAATATCGGTTCCTGAAACTAGGATATCGAAGGTGGACATGTTAGCGGGGTATGCGTCAGCCTGTTCAACCCACTCATAGTGTGTGTTCTCGCCAAACACCGCGTCTCCGGAGACATGCGCGCGTTGCAACATTGGGTCGGACAACTTGTAAGGCTTGGAGCTAACATTATATCCCATGAGTACAATGGGCGTGCTTCGTTCATCAAGCTTCATGATCTGGGAGTGTGCCATCTTGACATGTGCGACACATCCAAACACCGATAAGTAGTGCAAGCTTGGTATCTTTCCATGCCATACCACATGTGGAGTTTTGTTGTCGACATTGCACATGTAGGAGCGGTTGAGGGTGCAAAACATCGTGTTGACATCCTCTCCCCAAAATCTTCTCCGCACTCCTCGTGCCTTGAGCATGCTACGAGTCATGGCAACAATGGTATGGTTGCGCTGGTCCCCACTCCATTGTTCCGAGGGGATTAGGAATCGGATAAGTGCCCTTGAACGTCCTGCTCGGCCTAGTACATGTCAAAGTCTTTGGAGTCGAATTCACCACCACAATCTATTTGGAGCATGCGTAGTTTGCGTCTGCTCTAGGCTTCAGTGCTTGCCATGAAGCACATTTCCGCCTTTGATTGGTCCTTCGAGGCGAATCGTTAGCCAGATGTAGCAGATGTGGTCATCTAGGAGCAGCAGGAAGTATCTCTTCACGCCCATTGTTAGAGGAGAGATGTGCATGCAAAAGTCACCGTGGACCAGCATAAGCTTTTCCTCATGTGAAACTTGCTCGTGTGAGGAATCGGGTCGTGACGCAACCGTGCCAGTCGCAGAGTTTGTCGACGCGGTTGAGCTATGGGAGACCATGCAAAATGACACGGATCTAGCCGACACAACACCTCTTTTAAACCACGGCTTCTCCACCACATGCACCACGCACGGCTAAGTTGGTTGAGCGGCCTCAAGTGAGCTTTTGGTAGCCGACATCGTCATTGGGGCCAACATCTCCTTGTCGATGTCATCGTCCTCGCATGCGAGGGAGTCCCTTGACCCCAGTGGCGGAGCCAGAACTGCAAACTTGTGTAGTCAGTTTAAAATTGTGTTGTCAAATACATGTCACTCTGGAGTATTTCTATGAAATTGTTTGTATTTTTTGTTCTTTTTCTGCTTGTATACCTCAAATACTGTGTAGTCAGCTGACTACACAGCTTATACGTGGCTCCGCCACTGCTTGACCCGATCGCCATACCACACACCGAGCAGGATCCTGCCGGACTGGAGCAACTGCGTGGACCGCAATACATCGTCACCATCTCCAATTACCTCGCAGCAGCTCACCAAGCAACACTGGTGCTAGGAAGGAGCAGCGGGAATAGAGAGGGGGACAAGGAACGCATGCAGAATTCGACCCAACGACATCACCGTTGGCCAGGGAAGCTAGCAGATGGCGCAACACTGAGGCCAGAGGGGTTGAAAGACGGAGGAAATCGGCATCCGGAGGAACGGAGAGAGGTTGCCACACAGAGCTCGATGGCGCCAGGGGAGGCCGGAGGGTGGAGATCCGAGGGTGGCACACGCTTACCAAATCACGGCGGCGACATCCAAGGATGGAGGGGCAAGAACTAGAAGGCATAAAAAATTAATAAAAACATAATATGGTAAATACTAAATATCGTACATTTAATTCGTCTAAAATATATGTATATACACATTGTTTGCATTTATATTAACATCATGATCACGATTTAGGGTAGAGGAACCGGGGTCATCGACCAAAAATTAAGTGGATCCCGACCCACGTCCTAAATCGGCGTACCGGAGATGTGTACCCTCGATTCTTGGGATGTTGACCCTTGATCCCGTTACTCGACTCGGACCACTATTTCTGGCAACTATAGTTATACTTCCTACAGTCTTATTACTTCCATAGGCTTTCCCAAAAAAAAAAATACGTTCATAGTATTCAGATATGAACCAAGAACCGACGATTGGAAATTTAAGCCAATAAGAAGTAGAGGCGCGAGCAAATTAACTTGGATTCCCTTGTCGCGGACGGCGGCCGACCGGCCATGCTCGCTTCGCCTGTGCAGCTGTGCTCTGTGGATCGCCGTCGATGCGCAGCCGTCTATCGCAATTCCCAATCGCCAATCGATCGAACGCGGCGTCTAGGCATGCAAGGTCAAAACCATCTCCGCAAGTGCGTGGTGTTGTTTAGTAGTAGGTACGTTTTTTTTCTTTTTTTTGCTGTTTCTTTTTGTTAATATTTTTCTTTTTTAATATATAACTTTTAAAAAATATATTTCGGAGAACAAATTTTCAAAATCTGTTCAGATACAAAATTTTGGAAATTTTAAAAATGTTCAGATATTGATTTAATTTTTTTCGAAATTTGAACATTTTTCGAATTTGAACATTTTCTCAAATTTGAACGCTTTATATATTTGAATGGATTTCAAATTTGAACGCTTTTATAATTTGAACATTTTTGTATTTGAACAATTTTCAAATTTGAACGGATTTCAAATTTGAACAATTTTTTGTATTTGAACAATTTTCAAATTTGAACGGTTTACAGATTTGAACATTTTTTTGTATTTAAACGGTTTTATAATTTAAATGTTTTTAAATTTGAACATTTTTAAAATTTTGAACAGTTTTTAATTTTGAAATTTTTCTGAATTTAAAATATTTTCAAATTTGAACAAAAATAAATATAAACAAAAAAAACAAACCAAAAAAACAAAAAGGAACAGAAAATAAAAAAGGAAAAGGAAAAGAAAAGAAAAAAAAGAAAGAGAAACAGAAAACAGAAAAAAGAGGCGAACTGGGCCGACCAGGCCGGCCCATACCGCGCGCGGTAGGGACCGACCTGGTCGGTGTATAGGATTTGCCGTGTTGTTGCTGGTCCAAGTCGCCTGTCTACTTGCTTTTCAATGGTGGGCTACTATAGCTGGGCTTGAGCCACATATTGATGGGCTTAGGCAGACGTAAACAGGGGCGCGATAATCTCAAAGTTACGAACCGTTTTGCCCCTGCTCTATCTCCCAGGCGGCGGGCAGATCTGGGTCCCTCTCCCTCCGCTTGCCGCTCCGGCGGCAGGAGGGGGAGGGGACCTCGTTCCTCCTCCGTTTTGTAGTTAAGGCTTCGTTGGGGTGGTGGGAGCGGCGCCCGGGCAAATAAATCTGCCACAACTTCACTCCCACACCGGCGGCGATCTTCACGGTGGAGTCGTTGTTGGCAAAGTATGCTTGTCGATCTTTCAGGTCGGCAGCTTGGTCTTCTCGCCGTTCTTCAGATCTTGTGAGATCTGTTTCTCGATGTGTCACTGGCGTTTGTCGTTGTCCACGATGACGCTGGGTGCCGGGGCGAGGTGGTTCTTCTAGAGCGAAGATGTTGGTCCGGAGGTGGTGGATATTCCGTTCTTCTCCGACTTCGTCGATGGGAGGCGGCGTATCTTGGTCCAAGACAGCACGGGGACGTCCCCCGATCGACGTGCCACATCGACATGTGCCTCGCTGCTTGCAGCAGGCCTGTTCATCGACTCACAATGCCTCTTTGGCGATCGTGCTTTTTTAGATCTTGCAATGGTGGAGGCTCGGCGTCTCTTCTTGTGTTCGTCTCGGCGGCGATGGATTTAGACGGCGGCCGCTGGCTATGGTGGTTGCAGGAAACTCTAAGGATCGTTTTGTATTTCTCGATCTTTTAGGATTTTATCTGCAAATTCAGGATAATCATTTTATCCCGGTTTGTCTTTTAGTTTCCACATATGTTGCTTTATGTAACTTGGTTTTCGATTAATGAAATATGTGGTTGCTCTGAAAAAAAAACAAGGGCGCGATAGTCATTTACCTTGCCTTAAACTGCAACTACCTGGTCGCGATCGAGTGAAAACGAAATCGTCAGGGGGGTCTCGCCCCCGGTCTACGTCTACCCCTCTTAATCCGTCCCGCCGGCAGCCGAGCTGGGTCACCAGTCCCCACCATGGTCGCCGAGCACCCCTCCTCTGCTTGTTCACGAATCACGACATGGAGGAGGCTTGGAGACGAGGTGTAGCTGGACGGCGACGGCGAGGTGACCGCGCTAGGGGACAAGGGGGAACACGAGGCGAGGCAACGCTCCTGGTCGAGGGCGACCTCCTGGAAGAGCTACAGGCCGGAAGGAGCTTCTGGTCGGGGGCGACCTCGTCCTCGTCGGCCAGCCGGGATCGAGGCAGAAGCAGGAGGTCGAGGTGGCGGAGCTCCTGCTCCTCCGGGCTTGCGGGCGAGCGGCCGGCGGGTGATCGGCTGACGGCGGCGGATCTGTGGGCGAGCGGCTGGCGGCGGTGAAGGCAGCGGCGGCTGCTCGGTCCCATTCACCGATCGAACTTTCCTTGGCTGACTGAAGTATCGTACAAGACTCAAGAACACAAGACAGATGCAGAAGCAGGAAGGGAACGAGAACCGAACCGGGGTTTCTGACGGTCGTCTTGACGGCGTAGCCCTGATCGAGAAGCGTCTTGATGAGCGCTGAGGCGATATAGCCGCTCCCTCCGGTGACGCAGGCCGTCTTCCTCCTGCCTCCAGCTGCGGATGCCATCGATCGCTGCCCGCTGCTAACTCAACTACTGAAGTTGGAAAGTTGACTCGAGGCACTGAGGCTCTCCTGCTTCCAAGGAGCCTGCATTTAAATTGAGCCCGAGCGTGTTTGGTCCCGTAGTTACCCGCGTGAAGCAGAACCAGTGGCTGGGATGATAAATACTGATTTTTCGGCTGGGTTGGAAATTCCCAATATATTCAAATAGTACGATATACTACTAGATAATATGCTATTGAATGCAAATTGTTGGCAGATAGATCACATTAAAATCTGACAGTGGTCAGATGTATCATTGGGAGTACTACCTCTATTCCAAAACTTAAGGTTTATTATTTTTAAAAAGTTAAAATATATTAAATTTGATTAAGTTTTTATCAAAAATTATTAACAGGCAAAATATAAAATTAATATCATTAAATAGATAATAAAATATATATTCGTATAGTATATACAAATTATTATATTTATTGATAGATTATTCTAAAAGTTTAGTCGAACTTTATTTGTTTGACTTTTCAAAAAAAATTATACCCTTTAAACTTTGGCCAATGATATACTGCTCCCTCCATTCACTAATATAAAAATTTATAACAAGCTAATTTAGCTTGCTAAATGATCTTACATTAGTGAACAGAGAAAGTAGAAAAGATCACCGGGCCAGACTAAAATAGTAAGTTCACTTAATTCTGATGACACACATTTTTGGCCATTGGATAGGATGAGTTTAAACTTTTTTCATGCAACCGGAAGTGATTAGAAGGAATTATAGAAAATTAAAAATTAAATACAAAAAGCTTGACATTAGCCGAAAAGTGTCTTTGGCTCTTGGGCACCAGTGCTCCTGTTGTTTAAAAAATAAAAAATCATACATATTTGTTTCAAAAAAATCTAAAAATAAATCTGGACATACTAAATGACATAACCTACAAGCGTGTAAAATTTTAATATGAAATTATTTATATTATAGTCTATACAAAAAGGACAAAATTTGTTGAAATTTGGAGATTTGAAATATGGATACCCCACACGTTTGTCATTT
>NC_061514.1:123183932-123255237 GCF_022539505.1 Lolium rigidum | reverse complement strand
GAACAGTTCAGCTGAAAACAGCGTTAGTCCGTGTTAGTTGCATCCAAAACACACAAATTAGAGGCAAAACAATAGCAAAAGTGTTCGGGAAAGTAGATACGTTTTGGACGTATCACACGTTTATGGATAATTCATCGGTTACACCATGGTTGTTTTTATATAAAAAAATACATAAATATATTTTAAAAAAAATAGCAGGAGCACTGGTGTTGAGGAGCCAAAAATCTCTATCCAACATTAGCAGCAATGTTTCAGAATGATTACATGGAGAACATGATTATTCTTGATAAAATTTGTTACACCCTGAGACTACATTTGGATGGATCACATGATTACCAGATTTGTTGCAGTCCCTACTAATTTGCAGATGTATAAATTGTTAGAATCATAATTCTGAATTGGATCGGAAAATCAATGGTAGGAGCGCAAACCGTAGGATTTTAACTTTCAGAATCATAAAATTTTAGATTCTAGTTAGTAGAATCGTTCCACTCAATTTAGATCGTGAAGTCGTAGAATCGTATAGTAGAATCGATGATAGGAACACAATGGTAGGAACACAAACATGACAAACTAAAATGTTGGTATGGTTAAGGTCAACGAGAAAAGTAAATTATGTGACATAAATTATATAATTAGTCAGATAATAAGTACAACTAGTCAAGCATATTAAGATCAGAATTGTATTTTGTAAATCTGATAGAGCAAATCAATTGGATCAATTAGTGTTCCCATTTCCCTAGAAAAAAAATCATTTTTTTCCAAACTGCATAAAAAAGGTCACTAATCTATCTTCACGGACATTTTTAAAATAATAAAACCATAATTCCTGAGCCAACCCGCTCCGTGCCTCAGCCTTCTTGACCCACCACCACTTAAACACGTGATAGTATACTGCTAAATCAAGAAAGGACCCCAGATCGCTAAAGAAAGCAATTAGGAGAGGAAATGCCTAGCTTCATCTCCCAACATTTTGCCTTTCTTCTTCGTCGACGCAAAGAACCTCCAGTGCGCCAATGGTTCGTCCGGCGATTTCTCTCTACTCACATACCTTGGCTGAGGCCCTCGGTTTCGCGGGCCCAGGATGGCCGCCCCTCCCCTAGGCCCTAGGGGCCGGCCCTGATGATACCCACAAAAAAGTGGAACTGAGCGTACGGATAGATCTCTTCGTGGTTGTTGGTCCACAATTCAAATTGATTGTCAAAAGTGGTATGGGTGTTTTGCAATCATTGAAGACATGAACCTAACTACCCAAGTGGTGCCAATGATATTGATAAGGTAATTTGTTTTGTTTTCTCTTTTCATATATTTAGCTTACGATTTGTTTTAGCTTACTTATTGGTGGTAACTAATTTGTTTTCTCTTTTAGTTTGTGTAGATTAATTTGTTTTCTCTTTTATCTTTCTTATTGGAGGTTGGTGGTGGTGGAGGCGAGGAAGATGGCCATGGAAGGAGCTCACCAGCCAGCGGAGCATGAGAAAAGCTTCTTCATGATGGACACAAGCACCCTTGGTGAGAAGCCAAAGGAATACATCAGTCTTTGTCGGGATGATGCATGGGTGGTGGCATTGCTGGCATGGGGTGGCATGAGTGGTTGCATAGGAGCTGCAATGCCCGGCATGGGTGGCATACTGGCATGAGTGCACCTATGGGGACTTCTATGGGTGGCATGCCCGCCCGGGGTGGCATGAGTGCATCTATAGGATCTTCAACGGGTGCCATGGTTGGCATTGGTGGCATGTGTTGTGGGTATACTTTATGGGTATATCAACGGCGTGGCCTAGATCCGGCAAGCCCGGGTGGCCCACAGATGGTGGTGTGGCATGTGGCCCATCGGGCGGCCCAGTTGTTGTAGATCCTGAAGGATGAAGTCCAGTCTAGGAACAGGAAGCTGGATCCCAACCGACCTACGAAGGAGGCCGGATCCGTGAAGGCCCATGAAGTATCCGGATCCAGCACGTACTTAGAGGAAGGCGGATCCTTGACGTACACGGCAAGATATTGTACCGTAGTTAGGCAACTTGTATTCCGGCTAGGACTCTCCATGTAAACCCTAGATCCGTGCACCTTTATAAGCCGGATCTCGGAAGCCCTAGAGGCACAACCAAAACTCATTGTAACAACGCGAAAGCGCCCAAATAATTCCAGACAAGCAGCAGTAGGCCCTGTCATCGTGCAGGTGTTCCGAAGCTGGGTAAATCGCGTACCACCGCTCCCCCTCGTGAGGATCCCTTCTCCGAGGTACCGTCGAATAGGCAACGACAGCATGGGTGCTTCAATGGTTGAGTACATGCTGCAATGGATTTCATGGGTGGCTTTGGAGATCCAACAGGTGATGGCATTGCCTCCAACAATGTTTCCAACACCGCCACGTTCCTGATGAAGATGATGCACAAAATGGAGCAAACAATGGAGAAGATGAGGCATGAGCATATGTATTGTTCATGTAGTTGTGTGCACTTTGGTTGTGTCCGTGAACTTGTTTGATTCAAACTATCTTAAGCTTTTAAACTATGTCATGCTTTTACACTATGGTATGATGATAAACTTGGTGATGAAGCTATGATCTTAAACTTACATTTTGTGCTTGTATTTACATTTGTACGAAGCTATGAAATGTGTTCATATGTTGTGTTATACTCCCTCCTTTTCAAGGCTTTAGGCGTAAAAAAATTTGCACACTTCTTAAGGAGAGCTGAATCATCGCTAACCAGGAGAGAAATTAAGGGGATGTTTCCTTTCCTGCCCCTGCATGCAACGGAATAAGTAACTCCAGGCCACCTCCTTAATTCTCTCATGAGCAGCGTAACCTCTTTGGTTTCTCCCTCCTACCGCCTCCTTCGTCGACCTGCTCCCTCTCTCTCAGCGATTTTTTTAGAGGTCGATCCATGGCAAATTTTGCTGCCCAACCGGAGAGGAATCAGATGAAAATCGATTGGGCAAAACGATGTGCGACGGATCAGCCTAAGTTTGCACGGTGGAGATCAAGATCAGATGACAAGATGGGGGGCGACGGCAGTAATCTCTCAGCGCAGGAGTTGAGGAGAACGAAACCGAGCGCGTGGGAGACGAGGAAGGCGGGGCCGTTCGCGTGCGCCTGGGCGTGGATCGCAGGGGTAATATTGGAAAGAGATCGATCGTTCCTGTCTCACGCCTTAAGCCCTGACTAAAAACCAGAAAAAATTTTACGCCTTAAGCCCTGGAAAGAAGGGAGTATATACAAAGTTTGATGGCCGCCCACCATAGGCCATTTTTACGACTCAGAAAAACTGCTCGCATCCGGCATCAGTATTTTTTGGGCATATGGATCAGTAGCAGCCGCGTCCGCGCCATAAACGACGTCGATGCCGCACACCCTAAACGTGAAATAGGACGTCGCAGTTTGGCGCTGCTGTTAGAAATGGTCCAAATACAGTAGTATACCAAACAAGGCGGCCAAACACTTACATCACGCTACAGTTAATCACTGGCTCTATTTGTACATCCAAGATCTGTTTATTTCCTAGCTAACCACTCAATTACCATCTAGTCTAGTGCTAAATTGCAAAAAGAAAAAGAGAGGAAAGTAGAAACTAATAAAATCACACGTGCAAAGAACACAAGGATATGAAGCGATGCTACCCTCAACCAGTTCACCTTTCATTCACTGCCTTTCTGTGTGCCTTCAGACAAGCACGGATCAAATAATTACCGCTGCATGCATGATCTACTTAAACTGGTGACCAGCACGCACACGCAATTTGTCGTACGTCCTAGTGCATGCCAGTCCGCCATACATCGTCATGGACGCCATACCACCGCTACTCTTCCTCGCCCTCCTCCTTCTCCCGGTCGCGCACTGCTTGCCGTTGCCGCGACAATCCTACCACCTCGAGCTCGCCCGGGTTGACGCCCTGGACACCGAGAACCTCAACCTCACCGACCACGAGCTCCTCCGGCGCGCCATCCAGCGCAGCCGGGACCGTCTGGCCAGCATCATGCCCCGCGTGTCCCCGTCCCGCAACCGCAAGGTCGTGGTGGCCGAGGCCCCGGTGCTGTCGGCCGGCGGCGAGTACCTGGTGACGCTGGGCATGGGCACGCCGCAGCACAGCTTCACGGCGGCCATCGACACAGCCAGCGACCTCATCTGGACGCAGTGCCAGCCCTGCGTCAAGTGCTACAAGCAGCGGGACCCCGTGTTCAACCCCGTGGCCTCCACCACCTACGCCGTCGTGCCGTGCAACAGCGACACGTGCGACGAGCTGGACACCCACCGCTGCGGCAACAGCGGCAATAGCGGCGACGACGATGACGACGTGTGCCAGTACACCTACACGTACGGCGGGAACGCGACGACGAGGGGCACCCTGGCCGTCGACAGGCTGGCCATGGGCGACGACGTGTTCCGCGGCGTCGTGTTCGGCTGCAGCAGCTCCAGCGCCGGCGGCCCGCCGGCGCAGGTGTCAGGCGTCGTGGGCCTCGGCCGCGGACCCCTCTCGCTGGTGTCCCAGCTCTCGGTGCGGAGGTTCATGTACTGCCTGCCCCCGCCCGTGTCCAGGAGCGCGGGGAGGCTGGTCCTCGGCGCCGACGCCACCGCCGTGCGCAACGCGTCGGACAAGGTCGTGGTGCCGATGACGACCAACCCGCGGTACCCGTCCTACTACTACCTCAACCTCGACGGGCTGTCCATCGGCGACAGGGCCATGACCATGGTCCGAAGCAGCAGCAGCAGCAGCAGCAGCAGCAACAACAACGCGACGACGCCCGGTTCGTCCAACTCAAGCGTGGCGGCGTCTCCTCCCGTGTCCGACAGCGGGGACGGTGGCGGCGGCACGGGCCCGGACGCGTACGGGATGATCATCGACATCGCGTCGACGATCACGTTCCTGGAGGAGTCGCTGTACAACGAGCTGGTGGACGACCTGGAGGAGGAGATCAGGCTGCCGCGCGGGTCCGGGTCGAACCTGGGGCTGGACCTCTGCTTCATCCTGCCGGAGGGGGTGCCGATGAGCCGCGTGTACGCGCCGCCGGTGTCCATGGCCTTCGAAGGGGACTGGGTGAGGTTTGAGAAAGAGCAGGTGTTCGTGGAGGACAGGGAGAGCGGGATGATGTGCCTCATGATGGGCAAGACGGACGGGGTGTCCATCCTCGGCAACTACCAGCAGCAGAACATGCAGGTCATGTACAACCTGCGCCGGCAGAGGATCACCTTCGTCAAGACCGTCTGCGACTCCGTGCCGTAGATTTCATCACCAATCATCTAGTACTCCGTGATTCCTTCTAGTATCATTGGTCCATCACAAATTTGGACACTCAAGAAGATAGATTATAATGATATCCTCTGCATTTAGCTAGCTTCTCTGAACATTCAGATAACTGAACTAGACAATGAGGGCATCAAGCCATCAAAGGAGCAACCACATTACTCCACTCGCTGCAAATATGACTTATCAACACATGGAAACATGATTTTTTTTTTTTTTGCATATATTGGGGTACACTATTGGCCGCGTATTACAACATGATCAAAAATAAGGTGATATATGTCATATATTACCAGACATGTATATGATACAATTGTGTGGGGGCATGGCTTTTGGGAGACTGCAAATGAAGGAAATGTGCGAGTCTACATCCACAGAACGTAGTTGTAGCGAAAGAATTCAATGATTTTGGCTCATTCTACTTTTCTGAATTCCTTCATCGAAAATAAAAGGAAGGAATAATAATGCCTCATTCTCATTTCCCTTATGTAAGTCTTCAGTGAGAATATTATACTTCCATCTATGAATGGACATGAATATATTCACAACTCAGTCAGTTCATAACTTATTACAGAAAAGAGAAAAAGATGTTCGCAACAATCACTCCTAACTTCATAGTTTTCACCCAGCAAATGAAAGGGCGAAATGCAATATTTTACTTAGATAACATGTCGTCTGAATACTCGCGCACAGCCTTAGCCAAATCCAGAACATGCTGATCCACAACACCTGTCATGAACACATAACTGATGAACAAATTTGCACTTTTAGAGAAAGAAAAGAAAACATAAATGGCGAACTTACCTATTTTGTTCAACGCATCCTCAAGTTTGAACAAATACTCTTTGTTAGGTCCAGTTGGGCCTTCAGCAAGGTAGATTTGCCTGAACATGGCGGGAGCCACAGTTTATCATAGAAATTAAGCACACTTTCAGCTCAAACAAAATAATGCTTATGTTAAAGAGGTGCATTACTTGGCCATTTCTTCCAATGGAGCAGGACCCAGATAGTTTTCGTTGGCCTCCTTATTTGTTGTAGCTAAATACCTGTAGGTAGAACTGGCATCAGATTTTTTTACAAAAGAGTTGTGCAAATAGCTCATTTTCAGACTTAAAAACCACTTACACCATCACATTTTGGATTGCTGGTATTTTGGGGGAAGAGTCCTGAACATATTAAAATGTATCAGTAATTACACATTGAACATTCTGGAACAAGAGAAATAAATCAAAGTACGGTAGGTTATACTCATATCTTACCGTATACAAGTCAAGGTAAACCTTCTCATCATATTGCTTCTCTCTTACTTCTAGATACTGCAACATAAATCTGAAGGTAAATAGCCAGCAGAAGAAAGGTAAGCAACTCAAGGTTCGTATATGCGAACACTGATGAAAGGCATTATTACTTCGATACTCAGTCTGGTCTTGCTACTAGTACCATCTAGACAAAGACATCATCCGATTTTTTTTCAATTAATATGCTGCTTTTCTTAGGTCATAACTATTTATCCACTACAACAGGCAACAAAAAGCAGAATTACTCCAACCATGGAGTAATTGTGCACAAGTGCGTAAACATTTAACAAGTACAGCATTGGTGAACAAAACATATCTGAATACTCTGTTATTGTCCTGTGTTTACCTCCAAAGCTGTCTCCTTATCTTGCTCCTTAGAGATTTTGTAAGCAACTCCCCACTGCATTTGTACAACAGAAATTCACATGTAAAATCAATTCTAGCAGGGAGATGCCAGATCACCACGAAGATGGTACAGATAGAGAATAACATAACAATATGGAGGGATGCAAAGATATTCACAGGTGGCTACGGATTTACTAAACCCATTCTAGGTTTTTATATTTTCTCTGAGATAACTCAGAGCAGCTAAGACTGACCATTTCAACCTAGCTGTCTAAAGATCACGAAACTGCTTTTGGTGTTAGTATATACAGTATGTTTCTCCTAGGATGACCTCAGTCACTTAATAAAATCGTTGTCTGATAATCAGATCAAGCAATAGTGTAGCATCTTATGACTGACCAACTATAACTCACTGACAGGAAGGAACTAAAATCCAGGTAACTAAGAGTAGCGGTTCATCCTAAATTAGGTTGTTCTTTGCTTGCGAGTGCCATGACACGAAAAGAGAGCGTGGAGAACAGAGTCGAGGAGTGCCGTACGCATGTCGACCCGGGCTGGTGCTCGAGCGTGACGGTCCTCCCTGGGAACTCCGGCGTGCCCCTGTGGTCCGTGCTCCCTGCCAGCCCAAGAAGAAAACTCAATCAAAGGGTCAACGGGAGAGGTCCTGAGAACTGCGAAAGGTTCGGGCGAGTCAGTTACCCTGGTAGAAGACGCGGCGGTAGTCCCTGACGAAGCCGACGAGGCGGGCGTCGTAGGCGAAGCCCGGGTTCCAGACCAGGGACCCGTAGCCGAACACCCACATCACCATGCCGCCGCCGCCGTCTTCCTCACTTTCTCCGGTGGAAACGAGAGGTGGTTGGTGTGACAGAGTTGCCACCTACGCACTTCTCTGATTGGTCCTGGACTCCTCGTGACAATCGGCAGCGACTGCAAAAGCCTCAAACTGGGCCCTGACAAATTAGACGGCCCATAGGCCTTGTCTTGTTCAAACTCGTCGGCCCGAAGCCAGCAGACTACACGGAAGGTCAGGACCTCCTCTGGTTTAGTACCACATCGTTTGTTTGATGATGTTGCAGCGGATCTCTCGCTATAAAAAGAAGGCAAGGTGCAACCTTAAAACTTACTTACCTGGACGGGGTCTATGGCTGATCAAGAAGGGTCATGGCCTAAGCTAGCGGTCCACATTGCACTTAGTGGATGCGCTGGCTTACCATCTCCCCTTTGGGGGAGAGTGGACGTCATAATTTGTGGTAGAGGGGGTATGCGTTCGCGCGACCCCTGCCAATATTTGAATCTAAATTTTGAATTTTCTTAAATTCTGAACTTGCAATTTTCATGTTTTGGTCAATTGTTTCTTTCTCCAAGTTGGCAAGTTTGTACTTCGAAATTGCTTGGCTTGTTTTCTTCCTCCACTTCCGTCCATAATTTAGTAGTATGAAAAAAGTTTACTTATAAAGTTATAATGGATGCCACAAGGGGTAACAATTGGCTTAGAGGAGAAAAACTCAGTCCAAAAAGACGTTTGGTCATGCAAGGCACCAAACCCAACTCTGGCTACATCAAGCAGAAATGCAGAATTGACAAAGTTCACATAACCATCAAGTGAAGGCCAGCATTTTCAATCCTAGAATATATTAATTCGAAGTATAAGTAACATTGCTGTAACAATCTGTACTCTGATTGCCAAGCAATAACTTAATTACAAACAAGCTCATCATGTTTTTGCCATGTAACATTGCAGCAACAATCTACACAATCAACAACGCAGCTGCGGAGAAATAACTTCAGAAGACAGACACTAAGTTTAACAAAAGGAAGCTTGCAGTTTGCTTCTCCACATCATGAGTTCTTCAGTAATATAAATATTGGTACGGATAAGTGAAGGGCAGTGCTAGTAGTGCAGCCACCACTAGTACGAATCATCAGATAAACCCAAAACACCTGTAGTTGCGCGCTTTGAATCTTGTGTAAAACATAAAGTCAACCATCGCTGTCAGCGTCATCATACTCGTAATCGCCGCCACTGCTCGAGTATTCGGCGTACTCAGGCTCCCATGGCTCCCTGAATGACTCGAGAGCGCAGCACCTGTCCTCAATGTCACCGTCAAGCCTGACGTTCAAGCTGCCAAGTATGTCGAGTGTACAGAGCAGAGGACATTTGGTGAGGATAGCATCAAGGCCAATATCACTGAACAAACCATATGGAAGCTCTAGTCGTTTGAGCATCGGCATGGTATTCGCAACTGCCAAGGCCTCATCTTCAACCACAATAGGCGCTGCGTTGTTGCCTTGAGGAGGCGGTGGAGGAGGCATGTTCCTCTTCAGTTGAACAAGCGACTTGCAGTGTCGGCCTATTGCTTCGATGCCTCTCGACGTGATTTTCAGACAGTTGCTGATGTCCAACACGCTTAGGGCAGGAAAGCATTCGGCGTACTTTTCCACAGCTTGATCAGATATCTCACTCATCGGGATCTGTAGGACATTAAGCAACTTCCCACTGTCCAATGGAAATAAGCATCACAGTCAAAACGTTAATAGTTGCATCGATGCTAAATTAGGAGCCGTATTCCAGCTTACAGCAAAAAAGAAAATATTTAGTAACTGTTAAGCTGGTAAATGCACATAACAAAGCAATGGCAAAATATGGCATCACACGGCACTATGGAATTCAAGTATACTTCTATAGGAGTATATTAATCCAAATTTTCTATGGTACTTAGTAGAAGTTAATTAAGCAATATGTGATATGGGTATCACGAAAAGAGATTAGCTAGTCCGTGGTGATTTTCTTCACGTGGAAAGAGTCAAACAGGCATCAAGAAAACCAGAGCGGCATACTCTGAAACTAGCGGTTCTCATTTTATTTTAGAGAAATTGAAGGTTTGCATCCCTAATGTCATCTAAGAGAAGTACAATATAAGTACATACACCAAAAAACACAAATGGCAGATTATCATTCTGTCAAAACGGACAACAAGCTACAAAGTGAGAACAGGCAAAGCATGTGCTGAGATCAGGAGTTGCCCATTGATGGCTCTGGGCTCTGGCCTCCGAGTACCAATCATGTTATTCACATTTGCAGCCCCGCAGGTGCTTGTTGGTAGGAAATTAGTGAGATTTACGCCCGGTTTTCATCAATTATAGTGTGCTATTTGGGAGCGAGCTTACATGGGTGTGTGCGTGTGTGGTCTGTGGTGGTGTGTAATGATGTGTGGGTCTTCCTTGTAATCGCTGAAAATAAGAGGAAAAACATGGCCCTGATCTCCAAGTCGATTCTAGGACATACAAAGTGTACAAACTGTGCTAGTAGAAGAAAATTCAGAGATGTGAGCTACAACATACAAGTAAATGCACATAAAAAAGTAATGGCAAAATATGGCATCACACGGCACGATTGAGAAGTACCCAAGTATACTTCTATTGGAGTATATTAATCCTAATTTTTTATGCTACTTAGAAGTTAATTGAGCAATATGTGATATGTGTATCAAGAAATATTAGCTAGTCGGTGGTGTTATTCTTCACATGGAAACAGTCAAGCAGGCCTCAAGAAAACCAGAGCGGCATCCTCTGAAAGTAGCGGTTCTCATTTTATTTTCGAAAAATTGAAGGTTTGCATCCCTAATGTCATCTAACAATAGTACAATATGAATGCATCATAAAACAAAAATGGAAGATTGTCATTCTGCGAAACTGGATGACAAGCCATAAAGTGAGAACATGCAAGATCAGGAGTTGCCCATTGATGTGGCTCTAGGCTCTGACCTCTCAGCACATGTTGTTATTGCACCCCGGTGCCTATCGGTAGGAAATTAGTGAGATTTACATTATAGTGTGATATGTGGGAGCACGCTTACATGGGTGTGTGCGTGTGTATTTGGGAGACACATCTCTGAATTTTCTTCCACTATTCGCAAAAAAAAAAAAAAACTTCTTCTACTAGCACAGTTCCTACGTTCTGTATGTCCTAGAATCGACTCGGAGATCAGGGCCATGTTTTTTCCTCTTATTTTCAGTGATCACTGATGCCTGATGCAGAAAACAGAAAAAACTCTAGTAGCAGCAGTCCTAGGAAATTGCGCTTCAAAGCAATTTGACTTCTACCCGAGATAAATAGTTCTCAAATACAGGGCAGAATTACTGATGCGAAATTGAAAATTTTCACTAGCACTCATCGCACCACAATTCTAAATGCAGCCCAGAACTAGTAGATAATTAGATATGAAATTCAATACTAGTTACAAGTGAGGGCCCTGCGAAGCTAGCTTCAAGCTAGACGAAACAACAAGACATGAACATGTCAGTATGTCACGCACGGCAGCTTCCTTCTCCTAGTAGCATTACAAATTACTGGAGTATACGAACCAAATTCTGCGAGCATTGCAACTTACGAGGAAGCGAGGTAGGCAAGCGCGGCGTCCCCGACGCGGTAGGCGGAGAGGCGCCGGAGCGTGCCCTGCGCGCGAGCCACAACGCGGCGCACGACGGCGTCGGCCTTGACGCGGCTGTTGACGCGGCGGCACCAGGCCTCGATGTCGACGTCCCCCCACATGTCCGGCGACGCGGCGGCCTCCCTCCACGCCCTGCACACCGCCGCCGGGCCGCGCGCGACCTCGTCCGCGGGGAGCCGGCCCCGCAGGACCAGCGCCAGTATCTCCGGGCTCACCGCCTCCGTCCACCTCCAGTCGTACATTTCCCCCTCGACCTTGCTGTCGCCTCCTCCATCTCCGGCCTCGGCCGCTTCGGCCCCGATTTTGGGCTTCTTCTTCATGGCCTCTGCGTGCGACCACCTCACCACGGGCGGCGCCGGCACTCTCCCTTTCCTGCCGCCGTTAGGCCCCTCCCACCCGGATCCACCTCCTCTGGAAAACCCGCCGCCGGGATTAGCGCTCGCACGCTTCATCGACGGCGATTGAGTCGGCGAGCTCGCCGCGCCGTTTTGGTTTCCGTTTTGGGGAAGATTTGGGGAGAGGAAGGGAGAAGGGCGCACCGTCTCACACTCTCACTGGAGCTGAGCCACCTTCTTATGGCAGTGGAGCTCCAGCACCCACGTCGTGCATCGACGGAGCCGATGCCGACACGTCTCCACTCCAACGGCTCGATGCCATTGCCTTTTCCAGCTCGTGGGATCCGGTGGACCGGAGCACGGGTGCACGCTGACGTTTCGTCTTTCCGGAAAGAGTAAATTACATAAAAAAAAATTGAAAATTTCGCCGATCCATTAATAATCATCAATAATAGTACAAACTGACCTAAAAGTAATTAAAACTACAACCAGGTCTTCAGACCACCTAGCGATCCCCCATCATCGGAGCCAGGCAAATCTTGTCGTAGTAGAGCTTGTTGTAGTAGACAAACAGGAAAGTCGTCGTGCTAAGGCCCCAAAGGACTAGTGCACCAGCAAAGATGACAACCGTCGATCGGAAGAGACTGATCTGAAACCACACAAAAGAATCGCGAAAACAGACCGGATCCCATGAGATCCACTGGACACACAAATCCACGCGCCCTCCGACGATGCAAGACGCACCACCGGAGCGAGGATAGGGCGGGGAGGACCTTATTCTGACTTCAGAATGTAGATGCCGCCTTATCATCCTGAAGAAGACACTGAAAACAACCTAACAAAGAACGGAAACCCTCCACCGGCGAGAGGCCGTAGTCCGCCACACCTCCAAGGCCCCAAGGCCACCGGAGGTGGAACGGACAGGCGACGTTGCCGGCGAGGGAACGGAACCTTAGATGGGTTTTCTTTTTTTTGACATTTAGATGGGTTTTCTTGACCGCCTTCTGTTCGCTGCTTCCTCTATACACAGGGGAGTCACGGATAAATTACATAAATCTGATACACTGGTTTCAGGTCAGTATCATATGCAAATTTTCCTAAAAACCTGCTATTTGGGGTGACCAACAAATCGCGCAAAAAGTTGTCTAATAGCAGTTTAAGGGATGAGGGTCCGGCAACGGGCGATACTACTTCCTCACCACCGAAGCCTCCCGCCCCGCCGCCATCTACATGCCCTACTACGTCGGGCTCGATGACGGCCGATACCTGTGGGCGTTCAGAAATGGCCTCTGTGACGCCCTCGCCGAGGACCTCGTCGTGTCGCTCCGGTTGTCACCGGCGTGGGCGCCGCACAACGCGCGGGACCACTTCTTCTGATATAGGATGCCGCATCACATGGATTTCCGGTGTCAGGATGGGCGCAAGTGGGGCATCCAGCTGTTTCTCCTCCCTGAGGTCACCAACATGACAACGCTCGCCATCGAGTCGAGCCCGTGGCACGGCAACAACGTGGATGTGTCGTACCCGGCCTACTTCCACCCGTCGCGCGCAGCCGAGGTGGCCTCGTGGAAGCGCGCAGGCGCGCGCGACGGTACGGAACATCGACGGCAACAACGTCGTCCGCGACGCCATCATCGAGCAGTGCACGCTCGGCAGTCGCGGCGGTGCGGCGCCAGTGGCCAACACAACGACTGCTACGCGCGGGGCAACGTGATGCGTTTGTTCAAGAGCGTCGCCTTCTGCCTACAGCCGCAGGGGGACTCGTACACGCGAAAGTCGGCGTTCGACGCCATGCTCGCTAGCTGCGTGCCGATGTTCTTCCACCTAGGATCGGTGTACGTGCAGGTGCAGTACCAGTGGCACCTGCCGGCAGACCACCGCAGGTTTTCGGTGTTCGTGCCAGAGGACGGCCTTCGAAACGACACGGTGACGGTGGAGGACGTGCTCCAACGGATCAACGCGAGGGAGGTGGCGGCCATGAGGGACCCGAGGGCCTAGTCAGCACTTACAGTGGGTCCTCATCCCTTAAACTTCTATTAGACGACCTTTTGCGATCTGTTGTTGGTCATCTCAAAAGTGGTAGTTTTTAAAGAATATCAGAAATTTTACTGACCTGAAACCACTGCCTCAATTATGGTATTTTTTCCGATCCATATTAATTGATGCTAATATAGATGTATCTATACACTAAAAAAATCGCAGGGAGCAGATTTATATAACTAGATGGTACCCCACGCATTGCAGCGGGAGATCAGAGAAAGAGGCGACCAATAACAATTGCACTGTATAAACTTTATAAAGAAAATGGTCAATGAGGAGAGAAAAATGGTATACAGAGAATTAATGAGCTCAGTTGTGCTAACATAAACAATCCATTTTACACGAAATGGTAGCCTGCGCTCAGATGGGGTGATCCATCCATTCAGCTAATAAGACTAATCCAAGACACGCACGGACAGTGTTTTGCAGTCTAATGACTCGTCTGTATATCAGAAAATTTTGGTCAAAGCAAGCTCAATAAGCAATTGATGAATAATAAATTTGAAACATGATTAATCATTTTATATTACAGAGTTGGATAAATACCTTCTTGTCTGGTCTATAGTAGCATTAAAATAGTTGAAGGAATAATGCAAGGAAATCAGTCAAAATTTTGAGTGGGTAGCTCTCCGGAACATCAACTATGAGCATACAACTTGATGAAGAGCACATTGCACATAAGAGAGAACACTATGGTGAACAATATGTTGAGCTGAAACATGGTACAAAAATGCCACAATCGATAGCTGAAGATTTTTATTGTATATAAAACAATATCTTATCGCCAATACAAATCTGCATATTATTTTCTATGCTTCAACATGCAAACTAAGAGAAAGGGATGCAAAAATAATAATACTTTTATGAGTGTATTAGTGGTGTGCCATGCTCCAGCAAAGCCAGTATTGGTAGGGCAAAAGTTGCTAGCTGAAAAGGACCGTACAAACTGAAGATCCAAAGTAGATGTCATGATCCAAAAAAATAGGAGAATTAATTAATTAGTAACATAACATAGAAAAATATACTACTGGTTTTGTCAATGCCTTGCCTGTATGTTGCTGCTTAACATGAGAAATTCTCCAACTCTAATGTTGAGAATCATAAATTTATGAAGGAACAAACTAATTAAAATGTAGGTGACCTAAAAGGATGGTAAAAGTTAAATGTAAGTGGAGTGTCAGTCATGGGCATAAGCAGTCAAACAATATAAAGCAATTGCCGCATAAACAACACCGTAGCAACATGAACGGGAGAGAAAGGGGCTTGGAATGGCATACCTTCTGGACTTCCTGTTAAGAACACACAATACTCCATTAAATAAATCGGGAAATATAATACTTTTTAGAGAATGAGTAACATGATACATCCTTGACATTGAGGTGGTTCTTGGTGTTCTAATCTGTTGGTAAAAAATCAAAAATAAATAGCTCAAACATAGGTAGGCTGGAGCTGTCATAAGACGGATTCAATAATAAATGTTTCAGAAAGAATCCCCAATGAAAATGTTGCAGAATATTGGATTCACAGATGGATTCTACTTAACCAATTATAAATGAAGCCTATGTTGTTTCAGACTCTAGACTTCCTGTTAAAAACATAGAATACTCCATTAAACAAATCGGAAAATATAATATTTTTGAGAGAATGAGTAACATGATACATCCTTGACATTGAGGTGGTTCTTTGGTGTTCTAATCTGTTGGTAAAAAATAAAAAATAAATAGCTCAAACATAGGTAGGCTGGAGCTGTCATAAGACGGACTGAATGATAAATGTTTCAGAAAGAATCGCCAATGAAAATGCTGCAAAATATTGGATTCACAGATGGATTCTACTTAACCAATTATAAATGAAGCCTATGTTGTTTCAGACTGTTGTGATGATGCTTAATAAAAGATAATTTGAAAGGCATTTGGGGCGAAGCATAGATAAGCGCATTGACATGCCAGTGACCGTTGTATCCTATCATTGCAACCGGATTAGAGGGCAGATGTTGGCGATTCCTAAAGGGCCTGCATTGGCGCAGCTGCATCGAGAGGAGCATCCAGCAGCAGCTCGATTTGTTTTGAGTAATAAACGGATAAAACTATAATCAAACCTACTCAGGATAGTTGTTGTTGTTGTAGTTGCCAACGCCAGCAGGCATGAAATAAGTCCCTCCTCTGACCAAAGTTGGACGCTCTGCTTTCAGCGCTCAAGGTAGTGTTGAGAGATCAGAAGCAAATTTGCAAGATCGAGAGATTGGAAACTCACATGTGCATGTCTGTTGGATTTTTTTTCCCTGAGTCAGCATCGATACATCTGCAATTCACCTCGACAGAGCACACAAAATCAGAATCGCTGAAAGAGGAACTGGAGCTCACATACCAAATGTTGAGTATCATACTGTCTTCCGGCAAGGCTGCAAGGGGAGAAATTCGATTTTTGTCTAACAATTCGCAACATATTCTGAAAGTAGTCAAAGCTGATTCTAGGTAAATAAACCTTACAGTTTGCTAAATAACAAAGAAATCTTACCTGACAACAAAAATATATCCGGAAGAAACAAATTGATTCCATTATAAATCATCAAATTTAGAGAGAGAGAGAGAGAGAGAGAGAGAGAGAGAGAGATTGGAGCAATAAATTCATACCTAGAATCAGCCGGATGAAGGAGTGGATGGATGAAGATCATGGCCAGTAGGATTTGGAGGCGGCCGGATGCAACACAGGATGAAGATAAATGGGGGCGTATGCGGAACCTGTACTAGAAACGGATGGGAGGGGAATAAATGACAACATAAATGGGAATAGGAGATGAGTGGCTGCGTGGCCGGGAGTATTTGTGCCTAGAAGGTCGTACGTCGCATCGCGATGCAGCGGAGGAGTTTGATCTTGATTAGGAAGAAGAAACGAGGGCTGACTTGTACGACGCCCTACGCGATTCACACTGGTGGGATATAATGCAGTGACGTGGCTCGCCGTGAGGCCAGTAAAATGGGGCCATCTATTAAGAAAGAGAAGATTTGCTTCAATGGAGGCGACATACAGACAGATGGGGGCGGGAGAGACCCTCTGGGCCCAATTTCGTACCAAATGGGCTTTATTTCCAGGGATGCTTTCCTTAGCAGGCTGCACCAGCAGCGCTTGACACCAGGCCAGCCCATCTAGCACGAAGCGAAGGTGGCCATCTGCCCTTCGTTATAAAACCTTCCTTGGAGCCGCCGGATGCCCTAACAAATCGCGCAGCCACCCACCGGTCTCCCTCCCTCCCCGCGAGCAACTGGCGGCGAGCCTCTCACGCTCGTCTCCGTCCCCCTACACACAGGACAACCTGCCCTCCTCCTCCACCCAGTGCCCGCGAGCGCGCACCATCCCGCAGCAGCCATGGCCGTCTCCGAGAGCTCGCGCAACGCGCTCCTGCCCAGCTTCCTGTACGCGGTCCCCGTCGCCGCTGGCTCGACCACCACCACTTCGTCCCCTTTCCCGGCCGCCGCTGGCTTCGGTGGCGTCGCGCCGTCTAGCGCTGCGTCGGCGAGGCCGGCGGTGTGGGCGCAGTCGCCTAGCGAGCCGGCCCGCAAGATAGAAATGTATTCACCTGCGTTCTACGCGGCGTGCACGGCCGGCGGCATCGCCAGCTGCGGTCTGACCCACATGACCGTAACGCCGCTCGATCTTGTAAAGTGTAACATGCAGGTGAGCTTCTCAATCGCACCTTATTTGCCAATGATGTCGTAGACATAGCATATAATTGTATTGTTGCGACCGGCATGTGTTCCTCTGAGATTTTATCCGGCCGTTTTGCATAGTTTCATGATTCATATCTATGAGGTGATCTGGGCTGAATGCGCTTCACGCCGTGTTAGTTAGTTCCATGTGAATATTTCTATATTCGACCAATTGGATACTGCTTGACTGTGACTGTGCATAGACCCGTAGCTACACCATGCAATTGTTTACATTTCTTACACGATTTTTATGCTCATTTCCAATAAGTACCCATTGCTGTAAACCAAGTGCCAACGAAATATGTCATCCCTTGATTTCATTTGCGTGGTTTGTAATGCTTGATCGGTAGCCTATGTTTCATCATTGCTGTGAATCAGTCAGTAACGTAGTTTTGCCTTTTGCATCTTTTACCAGATCAATCCAGCCAAGTACAAGAGCATCTCTTCAGGATTTGGTGTCCTCTTGAAAGAGCAAGGAGCAAAGGGTTTCTTCAGAGGCTGGGTGCCTACCCTGATTGGTTACAGTGGTCAAGGCGCATGCAAGTTCGGCTTCTATGAGTTCTTCAAGAAGTACTACTCGGATATTGCTGGGCCTGAGAATGCGGCCAAGTACAAGACTCTGATCTATCTTGCTGGTTCTGCTTCCGCTGAGGTTATCGCAGATGTTGCCCTCTGCCCTATGGAAGCCGTCAAGGTGCGTGTGCAGACGCAGCCTGGCTTTGCGAGAGGTTTATCTGATGGGCTCCCTAAGTTTGTGAAGGCTGAAGGATATGCTGGGTAAGTCGATGCAAGCAAATGAAATATTGGAATTTATTGCTCTCTGTAACTGTAACCTCACTCTACTGAAACAATGCTGGGTATGCAGATTGTACAAGGGGATCGTTCCACTCTGGGGCCGTCAAATTCCATGTAAGTTTCTGTTCCCTGCTTATTGTAACCAAAATTTTGTTTCGTTCTGTTTTTTTTAATGTTTGGCCTCCTTGTAGACATCTGCTACTCTAATTCATATATAGATATAGATCTTGAAAACTAGCTATCCTGTTCTTGGAAGATAAGCTGTGCTCCTTACGAATACTTGTGGTGTTGATACCTTGACTTGCTACCAGGGATGCAATGTAGTGAATTAATGATAACTTAGTGTTTTTTTCTTCCAAATATGTGGCTGTATGTTTGTGTAATTAATAGCGACATAGGCATCAAAGTCAGGCATTTACTTGCACACCGTTCTTCTTGAGATCACAGTATGATTTCCAAGATTTTATGTGTGCATATAGTGATATTTTCACACTGCTTGAGATATGCCCATTATAACATTAAGTGGGCATAGGCTCCAATGGAGTGGTGTACAGTATTTACTTGATTTTTGTTCCATTGTGGACAACTAGTTGTCGGTAACTTTCTTTCTTTCTGATGACAAGTCAGTTTATCTTACTTTATAGGAGTGCCGTGTAATCATGATATTAAATATTAGTGTTGCACTACAATTTAGTGATGATGTGTACGCGAGAGAAACAGGGTGCTCCCTGAGCTGTTGTTGGCACATGTATCATGACAATTCTAGTATAGTTTTGGTGGAAGTGTTAACTTTTTCTTGTTGCACATATTCATGTTATTCTTGAAACCAGATCATGATTTTCAAGGTTTATGTATGTGCATATATAGATCATCCACAACTGCTTGAGTTCTCTCCGCTATTCTGGAGTGAAACTCCAATTAAGTGGCGTATATGTTCCTTGTGCGCAGCAATCAGTACTACTTTTCAGTCTTCAACACATTCTTTCATTTCAACTTCAGTATAGATTTCTACTACATTAACTCCTCGTTGCACATGGTCTTGTTATTCTTGAAATCAGATCATGATTTTCAAGGTTTATGTATGTGCATATATAGATCATCCACAACTGCTTGAGTTCTCTCTGCTATTATGGAGTGAAACTCCAATTAAGTGGCGAATATGATTTTTGTGTGCAGCAATCATTACTATTTGTTCAGTCTTTTTCACATTTATTTCCACTTGAGCGTAGGTTTTCTAGTACATTGATTCCTAGTTGCACATAGTCTTGTTATTCTTGAAATCAGATCATGTTTTTCAAGGTTTATGTATGTGCATATATAGATCATCCACAACTGCTTGAGTTCTCTCTGCTATTATGGAGTGAAACTCCAATTAAGTGGCGAATATGATTTTTGTGTGCAGCAATCATTACTATTTGTTCAGTCTTTTTCACATTTATTTCCACTTGAGTGTAGGTTTTCTAGTACATTGACTCGTAGTTGCACATAGTCTTGTTATACTTGAAATCAGATCATGTTTTTCAAGGTTTATGTATGTGCATATATTGATCATCCACAACTGCTTGAGTTCTCTCTGCTATTATGGAGTGAAACTCCAATTAAGTGGCGAATATGATTTTTGTGCGGAGAAATCATTACTACTTGTTCTGTCTTGAGCACATTCTTTCGTTTCAACTTCAGTATTGGGTTTCTACTGGTACATTAACTCCTTGTTGCACATTGTCTTATTATTCTTGAAATCAGATCATGATTTTCAACTTTTATGTATGTGCATATATAGATCTTCCACAACTGCTTGAGTTCTCTCTACTACTATGGAGTGAAACTCCAATTAAGTGGCGTATATTTTTGCGTGCGCATCAATAGTTACTACTTGTTCAGTCTTTACTCTTTAGCGCATTGTTTCATTTGAACTCCAGTATAGATTTTCTAATACATTAACTCCTTGTTGCACATACTCTTGTTCTTCTTGTAATCACTCAATGATTTTCAAGATTTTATGTGTGCATAGAAAGAGTATCCACACTGCTTGAGTTCTCTCTGCTATACTAGAATGAAACTCCAATTACGTTGATTATATTTATTATAGACAGATTACTTATTGCTATATTGTAGAGAATTTGCTCTTTTGGTGTCAATACACATATTGAGGATCGACTCTGAACAGTGGAGCTCTAATCATGCTGTAGTGATCAAACTGCCATCGTGTTGATGCTTAACCTCTATCTAATCTTTTTATACAATGCAGACACCATGATGAAATTCGCCTCTTTTGAGACGATCGTTGAGATGATCTACAAGTATGCAATTCCCGCACCCAAGAGTGAGTGCAGCAAGCCTCTCCAGCTGGGAGTGAGCTTCGCAGGCGGCTATGTTGCTGGAGTGTTCTGCGCAATAGTTTCACACCCAGCAGACAACCTTGTTTCGTTTCTCAACAATGCTCAGGGTGCAACTGTTGGTGATGTGAGCTTTCTACCTTGTGTTCAGTTCTTAGCTACCTTTCATATTTGTCTTGGGATTTTATTCTCAAAATATGTTTATTGCATGCTCAGGCTGTGAAGAAGCTTGGTCTGTGGGGTCTGTTCACGCGTGGACTGCCTCTGCGTATTGTGATGATCGGTACTCTCACCGGAGCACAGTGGGGTATCTATGATGCTTTTAAAGTCATGGTTGGATTGTAAGTATTTCCTATTCTATTGACATGTATCCCCTTATTTGTATGCCATATAGTTCATGGCGACTTAATCAAAGATCATTGTCTTGTCCAGGCCAACTACTGGTGGAGTTGCTCCAACACCTGCAGCTGCTGGAGAGCAGCTGAAGGGCTGAGGCTGGATTCTATACCTGATTTCTAACCACATTTTTTTGGCGCCGAACTGGATGATGACGAAATAGCTCATCCTTTTAAGAGCAGATGATTATTTTCTGGAATGCTTAGATGCAACCCTGGTAATTAGGTTTTCAGAACAGTTTAGGAACAATGTTCAGCTCAATATTGTCCGTTGAAGGATGGATTTCCTGGAAACCATGAGATCATTGTCTTTCTTTATGCGGCAGTTTTTGCAGTAAGAGTTGTACTGGAACCTTGCATAACACTGTTCAGCTTAACATCTCTAAAGAGCTCTAAGCTCCCAGGGTTCTGCAAGCCTGTGGTTGCTCCTCAGGTTTTAGACATTTGTGGCCGTTGGATCAAGATCGGATGAGTCTCAGACATATTTTCAGTCGGTTGCTCGGTTCCGTCATAGCTAACACCTAGGTTCTGTCTGCGTGCCAACCGCCTAATCCCCATCTCCAACTCTTCGACAGTCCCGCCGTCCGCTGCCACGGCCTCGCGAAGACGCGAACTGTACCTGGAGGAGCAGCGCCGGAGGCGTCACCTCGCGTACGTGGGAGCCAGACCGAGGGTGCCGACGTCATTGGGAGGAGGCCGTCAAGCGCCTGGCTGTGCCGCTGGGAGGTGACTGTGGGAGGGCGGAGCCAACCTGCTGGTGGTCTCCGGCGGACCAGTCGACGAGATCTGGCATCTTGTTGCACGGCGCTACGGCGCCCTCCCCGAGCCCCTTTGCCTCTCCCGGGGACAACATCGGAGCCTTACATCCGTGAACGGATGGGAAATCGCCCTGGCGACCCAGCTCCCGCGATGCGCCTGACGCGCAGGGGCCTGCGCGGCGATGTGTGCGCAGCGGGTGCGCAAGCACCATGACCCTTCTACGCCCTTCTCCCCACATCCCATCCGCTCTTCCGAGAAATCTGCAAGAAGATGCAGCTTAGGGATCCTGTGGTGTCCATGGGCAGCACGTCTGCTAGGAGATTCAGCCCCGCCTCTCTGAAATCTCAATTAATTCCCTCATAGTTTTTGCAGATTCCAGCTCACCCCATATTAGCAGAGATGGCCTTCTCCATTGAATTGATTACATACTAGCTAGCCTGCTACATTGTGTATTGATGCATCAAAGAAGAGGGATTGTTACTGGCTTGATACCGAGTCAGCTTATACGGTTATACTCCATAATTAGTGACATAAATATCTTCTACATAACACATCAATTCTTGGTTAGTGCCTCAATTTCCTGCAATTTAAGCGCCCTGAATTTCTGAAGTTTCATATGCTCCTTAATTTTCTAAATTTACTATATGTATGCATTATCAGCCTATTACAAATTATATTCTGCTTATGGCTTCTGTTCCCTGTAATTTTCCTTGTGTGCCCTTAATTTATGAAGTAATATTTGTGGTACGGTTTCTCAATCTTATTGAAAAATACAGCTAAACAGTATCCCACTATCTGTCTATGTTTTTCTATAGCATTGTGTTCATGTTCCATCTTTTCTTAATAATCCGAAAAGAAATATTATTCTAGGCAGGAAGAGTAGACTCATTCCCACCCTTGGGTATAATTAGACATGAAGGAATAATGTGTTTCCATGTGTGCTTGCAAGTGCACCTTCCATTTTGTCGTTCTTGTTCAGGCCTAAATAAATAAACCAGGTCAGTCAAATACTATAGATGAGCAGCTGAACCAAACTGTTCAAGCTAATTGAAGGAATTGATGTACATATTGTCATATTCATACAACATTTTCAGTGTCCATAGAGATATGCTCATCTTCGGACAAGATAATGTGCTAGCTTTTGTTGGGTTAAACATTCATGAGTACTAATCTAAGGTTATGTTGGTTTGTGCTGGAATCTTCACCAATTGTTAGAAACAACTTGTTATTGAACAGAAGTGGTTGACTGGTTTTTCTCGACAGCTTATGTACAAAAACGAGTGATGTTCTTTACATTACTCTATTTTCAAATTTCGGTGAAGCTGAACCCTTTTGAACTGTTTCGTGATAACATAAACTCTTGGTAGACACATTGATAGTTCACACCATACTTCCATTGTTTTCAGTTATTCAACTAAAAAATCCTTAGTTAAAGAATAGCTGATGCGGCTCGATGGGTCTTAAATATCTGTAAAAGTTTTACCAGGACCTCTAGCATTCTCGTGATAATTACTATTTTTATTTTGATAGGGAACCTCGCTTTCTGCTTCAAATTTGGTAAACTGAAGTGATTTACCACTTTCCATGGTTCTGAATTAAGATATATGTCAGCAGTATACTTAGAAGATCATGATAGTGACCTGAATGCAAGTTTTTAAAACGTATGCAGCTTCTTGACGGAATAAGATGGTGTGGAAGCTTTGGCAGGAGTTACTTTGCTGCCACCAAGTAGGCCATTACCAAGGCTAACAGATACATTATTTGTTCTGACCAAGCTGGGTTCAAAAATAACCATTTCTAAGACTGAAACTAACAGAACCAATGGGCAGTATGCCACGGGTTCTATATGTTCATTGTATAATAAAATAGCTGCATTAGAGTTCACTGTCGTTCTTGGTGAGTTGCTTAGGGATACATCCTCATAGATCCCCTTCAAATTTTATTGACATATTTTTTCCTTCCAGTATTATTCCCGCGTGCTCGTGGGTACTAAAATGGTGTATTAGGTAGCTCACTTATGTGAACACGTAACAATACTCATTTAAATTAGATGTATGGATTTTTTAATTAACAACAAATTCTTGAGGGGAATTTTAAAAAAACTTGCTATCACTTCTGTGAACACGTCTCAGAAGCCTAACTCCTACTGCACTGATGTCTTTATGCAAATCAAATATTGTTTCTGCAAGGAATTTCTAGAAGGGCTTTGTGTTTCCCTACGAATGTCAGAAACCAAAATCTATTTGTAAGCATTACAGGTTGACAGCAGTTCTGAAAATGTACCTGGTACTGACTTGCATTGTTGTGTCAGTACTTGCTTTGTTGTGTGATTGTATCCGGCCGATGTCATCTTAGCAGTTTCAGTAAGGAATGTCAAACACAATTGATTATGTAGTCAGATTAAGTTCCATCATCGTACCCTCTTTCCATATATTTTTTTGTGTCTTCATGGTTTTGACAATTCATCTTTGTGTCTTCATGGTTTTGACAATTCATCTTCACCAGCATTGATGGCATTGCAGGTAATTGATTGCTTCCATCAGTTGAATACACCAAATTCTCATGGGTTTTCTCTCAAAATATATCTTTTACTAATAGTTCTCTAGATATCATATAGTTGAGTACACCAAATACTCGTGAGTTTTCTCAAATTAATCTAGCTGTTACTAATATTTTCCTAGATTCCATTTTCTATTGTGTATTGCCGAATCTATTCAAAATATGCCGTATTCAGTATAAATCATGCAACCCTGTAACTCCATATTCAATCTCTGCTCCTTTTTTCCCCTAAAACTGTTTTGGTTTCCTATGTGCCACTTCCAGCGGGAAGATTCTTTGTGGAAAAAGGGAGTTAAGATGGTAAACCAACCTACATTATTTGAAGGGCAGTGTTTTTTAGTCTATATGGTCATGCGATTGTCTCTCAAATCTTTCATCAAGCCGCTTACTTTCATGTTGCTCCCGGGTTGTCTAATTTTGGCAACCTTTCGAAATTTGAAAGGAAGTTTACATGCATTCATCAAATTCAGTGAATAATACACCACTTTGTATATGAGTTTCTTTTTCCTAGAACTAGCTTTTATATGTGTTCATCCCACCTTTGTGCTGATGTTTAGAGATATATTCTTTTAAAACATAAGCTTACATGTGTTCTTCAAATTCAGCGAATGAAGCATCACTTTGTTTACAATATTCTTTTCCTAGCATCAACTTTATATGTGTTAATTTTGCTCCATCGCCCCTCCCAATTTTTATGCTTATGTTAGGATATATCTAACCTTTACTTATAATGCACGGGCTTGAGACTGCACTTTTTCCGGTTGGTCTGGAAGTGCATAATATTTTCTCTTTCTATTTTAAATCTCTGAAAAATAGATATATAATTGTTCGAGAAAAAACTACGTAACCTATTTTTTACCGCTTAGTGTGTTACGTTCTTTTGCATAAATATTCATGTGTTTATACACGAAGATTGACTTTCTTTCTGGACGTCTTATATTTAATCTGTTAACATCATTTGTAATATTTTCTTTAGTCGCAATTTCTTTAGTATCCAGTTGCAGAATTTGGTGAAAAAACATGATCGTGTGATCTCTGCACATAAAAAGAGAAATGTGCACTTGTGAACAGCATACTGTTCACTATTCAGGTTTGTACCAACTTGTTATTGTTGTGTGTTTCGACCATACGACTACAGTGGTGTATCATTTTTTGCGAGTTGATGTATAGTAACAAGATAAATATTCATGATATTGTTTGCTAATATTTACAATTTTTTGACTGTGTACATGGGAAATGGAATATACAGTCTGTGTGAAACCATGCCTTATAAAATCAAGTTCATGTTTGGACAAATTAGTTGGCATTTATTGGTCTTGTTGAATTTATTCTAGGATGTAGATGATATGTTTTTGACATCCTTTTTAATGTACCATGATACAACAAGATTTAGTATACTTGCTGGTGGTTCCACCTGCGCTGACCTCTGTGGTAGTTTGCTCTGGTGGGCATTTTGATTGGGACAGGGTTGTAACGCCAAAATAAGGCAGCGGAGGAAGGAGCCAGGGAGCAGGGGACAGCTGCTCGATCGTTTTCGTCCAGCCAACATTGACATGCGTTGTGCTTGCCTCTGGTGCTCTGCTTGCCGGACCAATGTTACCTCTTATGTTGTCCTCATCGATTGATGGATGGGGTTTTCTGATCTTTTTCAACTAATGCGGCGTTCAGGTGGATGGATTTTGCAGTGCGGAGGTTTAATAGAAATCAGTTACTTCCTCTCATGGATGGATAGCTTTGGGTGAGCTATGTTGCATGATTTGTTTGTTAGTATATTCATGTTGGTGATCTGCTTGATTGCGCAAGGAAAATCAACTGCTTGACTAACTTTAAGATACATGATGGTTCAAATAAGAGGAGTGGTATCATGTTCTTTATATGCATATTTCAGCTTAGAAGAGCTTCAAATGGTTTCTGCACATTGTGAACGGATCATAGCCATTTTCAGTTCGGTCATGTGCACATTCAGCGACGTGTTCAAATTCTTTACTTTCATGTCCTGTTATAATTTGACTAAAAGTGAAGGCTGAATACAAATTCTTTACTTTCATGTCCTGTTATAATTTGATTAAAAGTGAAGGCTGCATACAAACCACACAAAAAATGAAACGATAACAACAGAGGACGGCGCAGCAAAGCGCGCTAGGTCCATCTAGTATGTATTGCTGGTCTGATTTCTCCCTTGTGGTACTGTGAAGGGTGGTGTCTTCCTCAGTTCAAAGAGGGTTCTTGCGGTGTCCATGAAATTTAACTTTTGCTATCTTGTACTAGATCTATGTTTTGACAGCAGTGCATGGACGGGCCGTGGTGTTTGCCGTGTTTTGACTGCCGACAATTGCCATTGAGTTTCCACAGTTGCTGACATGGATTGGCGTTTGGCGATTGTGCGTCAACCAAGCACTCCCGGTACGCGGGAAGGAGAGTACCTCCACAGGTCTGGATACTGCGTACAGTTGTACAATCGACCAAGTAAAAATCAAATGGTTTACCTTATTTCAGACCAAAAACTAGGCTGGGAACGGCAGATGTGTTAAGCTGTCGTTCTCGGAAACAGGCACTCCATCAGGAGAACCAGTGGAGCCATACGCCAACCGGGGAAAGATCTCAAAACTCCTATGAAATAACAATCTGCCACGTTTCGTTTCGTGCTTCTCTAGTTATTTTCGTGATCCCCTGTGGCCGCTTAGTGACACACATACGTATGCGGATTATTTATCTGCAAATACGGAAGCGAAAAGAAAGCTTGAATTATACTCTCTTTGTCCCATGAAAATTATCTGAGATTTGTCAAAATTTAGATGTATTTAGACAGTAAAGGAGTACATGCAAACGGGATGCATTCCTTTATAGTTTTAACATGGGATTCACACATTATACTTGAGTAGCTTGATTAGGACATCTCCAACGGGCAAACGTAAACCAAACATAAAAGGGGTCTGATTTGATCCATTTCGGTGAACTCAATGGGAGCATACTTTCTCCCTCGTAATATTGCATTCAAAATAATTATATATACATAAAATTGAAACTAGTTATAGTAAATGCAAACCCTTGGTAGGTTTTGCTTTGTCGGTGGCCTACACGGCTCATCCTCGCCATCGTCGATGTGATGACCAAATGCAACCACGGTTGGGGCAGAAGAAGCAGGCCAAGGCGCTGGCCCTTCTTCCATTGTCACCCCTTCATCATGGCCATCAATGGGGGAGCTACCTAGGGTTCGGGGACTAAAGTAGGGATGGGAACACGACGATAAACATTAAAAAGTACTAGCACATGGATCCGAGGAGTCTGGCCGGGCACAAAAAACCGAAACCGAAGACCGAAGCCGAAATAACCGGAACCGAAACCGTAATACAAAAAGTTTCGGTGTTCGGTCATACGATCGGTCTTGCCAAGCAACTGACCGAAATATTTCAATGCTGTTCGGTTGTGTCCAGCGAACGACCGAAGCGACCGAAACGACCGACCATTTCAGTCCAGCAGCCCATCTTGATTTTTCTAGCTCCACTCCCGGCCTCTTTTCTCTCTCGCTTCCTTCCTCATTCGGCCACTCCACTTCTTTTATCTCCCGACCCTGGACAATACACAGGAGAGAGACCTGCCCTAGGGTTGAGCCGCCGCCCCATCCTCCTGCAACAGCGAGCGCCGCCGCCGACCGGCCAGCACTCCAGGGCTCCAGCCGCACTCCTTCCCCACAGCATCTCCAGGTCTCCAATCTCGTGTCGGCCGGCAGCACGCCACCACAGGGATCTGGCCAGCAAGTGACACGGTAAGAAAAATCCTTTTCCTGCATCCAACGTTCTTTAATCTGCTCCGTGAGACTACTCATCTTCTAGTGTTATTGTGCTACTGTGCTAGTGTCTAGTAGATGGAGATCTCTTATCGTATTCTATTTCTATGGCTTGGTCTGTAGCTGCAACTGGTACAGAAGATATTAGATTCTCCCTTTGTCATCTATGGATTGATCTCCATATCTCCATATTATGCATGTTCTATTTCTTTATTAGCTAGTGTTATACTGTTGTAAAATATACTGCTACAATTAGACAGTTAAACTGATGTATTTCGTTTGCTGTAAAATATACTGCTACTGCTAGTGTCTATTTGGACTAATATTTCTGTTTAATTCTACTGATTAGTTGTGCACTTGTTTACTCAGATGTACTTGACTTATGTCTGTTTGTAGATGGCATCCGAACCTGAGTATGTTCTTGAGGATGAGCTGAATGCACGTGAACTTGCCCTTGCGAATGCCCGTGAACATGCGGCGGATGCCCCTATACTTGCGCTTGCGGATGCAGAAGAGATGAAGCAATAGTTAGAAAATGGTATGATTTGCTTCCCATGTGCCATCTAATTAACATACTGTAGATGCATATCTTATTTACATACTGCTCCTGCCCATATTGTTTACATAAAATCATTCATGTGCCATCTTATTTACATACTACTGATGCCCATATTATTTATATACAATCAACCATCTTATTTACATACTACTGATGCCCATATTATTTATATACAATCAACCATCTTATTTACATACTATTGTTGCCCATTTTATTTATGTACAACCAGAGGTGCTTGAAGAACTTGGTGACAAAGTGAAAGGGAAGCGCAAGGCTGATGCTGCTGCATCCCCGGCCTTGGGAAAGTCAAGCAAAGTCCGCTAACAAGTGCAACAACTCTATGTTATATATGTTCTCTTGTGCTTGTCATCCGTAAGATGTTATTTGTCAAATTGTGAGTTGTGAGTGTGAGACCATGAGATTGAGACTTGCTATTTGTTGTAAGAATTAATGTTCTATTATTTGTTTTGAATTATAAACTGCTATCTGTAAGCTGCTCTACTGTAACGTGTTGTGAACTTGTGATAGACTGTTTAGTTTCTCCATTTGTGTGCTCCCATTTTTATGTACATGTGCTATCAGCCTGCCATGTTGTGCTAGTTTATTCTTCTGCTAGAAATTATGAAGTGAAATGCCTGAAATAATAACGTGTTGTCTTCCATTTCTTATATATATATATATGTTACACTTTCTCTATTTGGTCTATATGGTCATGACCGAAGACCGGACTGAAAAGACCGAAGACCGAATACAGAAAGACCGGAAAGACCGAATGTATTTTGGGTAGCATTTCTGGATGACCGAAATTTGTGAAGACCGAAAAGACCGGACCGAGCAAACCGAACAGACCGAACGCCCGGGCAGACCGAGGAGGCAGAGGGTCAATGACACGCGCGCTTGGGATGTGTCGGTTAGGACGCACGATCCGTTTACATCGCACCCTCTCGGGCTGTGTTTTTTCGTGTCCTTTTGTCCTCACGATCGATACGAACCTTCTCGATTTTTTTTGAATTGTGGCGACAAAGATGCTCTTATATACCCTAGCTCTATTAGTCGTTGGAGATGCTCTTATCTACCGTAGCTCTATTAGTGGGAAAGTCAATATATCATCCACCAGTAAAAAGAAGTTTGACCGAACCGGGTACGTAGTAAAGCTCCAGGGGAGAGGTCGTCACTTGTGAAACTCATCTAGTGTTTCGTACCCTCGCTGGCACCGGTGGTCTGCTCCGCTGATCTTAGAGCCTTGGAGGTGTGACAAACCATGGGCCCTCGCCGGCTAGAGGTTTCTCGTTCCTTTTTAGACTGCTTTTCAGTGTCTTCTTCGGGATGATGAGGCGACGGCTACATCATGATGGTAGAATAAGGTCTCGTCGTACTATTGTTGCTCCATTGGTGCGTCTAGCGCTGACGAAGGGTGTGTGGAGTTTTGTGTCAGATTTATTGGGATCCGGTCCATCTTCCTGTTCGTTAGTGTGGTTACATGTTTGTCTCTGCCGATCTACGGTTCTCATAATTGGTGATGGTTGCTCTCTGCTACGTTGGTTCGTCTTGCTTTTAGACTAGCCACAGTGGGAGTATCATAAGTAATATCATGCATGCCATGTTGGCAAAAATTTGATGTGGTGTACCAATTAATGAGGTGAGAGATGAGAGTGGTATTCCCTCCATCTCAGTTTAACAGGCACGCACGTAGTTTAAGAAATTGGTTTGACCATTATTTTAGTCAATAAAATATAAAATATATGTCACAAAAATTATATCATTGGAAAGGTTTTTTGCATACGAATCTAATGATATAGATTTTGTAGACAAAAAAATTTATATTTTGTGGACCAAATCAATGGTCAAAGTTTGCCTTAAACTACGTGCGTGCCTGTTAAACTGAGACGGAGGAAGTATCATGATATGATACCGTATCATAGCACGTAAAACTAGTAAACTTAATAGCAAACACATCATGTAGACTCATTTGCATTGAGATTCTACAAGACATTAAATATGATGATACTATGATACCATCTTATGATACTATGCATTATGGATGTAAATATGTAATATCATAAACTAGTATCATGTGCATGGTACTAGTGTATGATACTTCCCATTGTGACTAATCTTAGCACAACGACTTCTCATCCATCTAGTACAACGAGCTCTATTTCGATTTTTGCCCGGCACTGATGATGTGGGGCGAGGGCGGCGACACGTCGTCAACTCGCTTGAATGCTCGTAGTCTTCGCGGTTTAAATATCTATTTATAATTTTACAATTTTTGATGTTCTTTGTAGATCGGCGTTTTTTCCGGATGAAAAAAAAATCATCCACCGCTGCACACGCTGGGTTGCGCGCGCAGAGGATGTGGAGGACACACAGGAAGATAAAATCTTGGGCCACCATGATCCGACGTTCCAAATGGAATCGAGCGATTGGCCACGGCTCGTTCTACCCTCACCACCACCAGTCCTCCTCCTTCGCAGCTTCACTCCCTCTCCACAAACTCCAAGCCCCAACCAAAGTTCTAGAAGCAACGAAGCTTAACTAAGAGCTCCTCTCTGCCGCAGCTCCACTTGCCCCACACATTCTCCTACCGCGAGCGAGCTGGGAGCAGTCGCCCATGGCGCTCCTCTCCGCCACCTCCGCCGCCAAGACGCACCTCTTCTGCTGCCACGAGGAGCACCCGGCGCCGCACCAGAGCGCCGGCGGCCTGCTCCTCTCGGCCCCGCAGCGGCCGAGGGCGGCGCGCGGCGCGAGGCTGGTGGCCGCGAACGCTGCGGCTGTGGCGGAGCCGGCGCCGTCGGGGACGCCGTCAGGGACGAGCGGCAGGAAGCCGCGCGTGCTGGTGGCTGGCGGCGGCATCGGCGGGCTGGTGTTCGCGCTGGCGGCGCGGCGGAAGGGGTACGAGGTGACGGTGTTCGAGCGGGACATCAGCGCGGTGCGCGGGGAGGGGCAGTACCGCGGGCCCATCCAGATCCAGAGCAACGCGCTGGCGGCGCTGGAGGCCATCGACATGTCCGTCGCCGAGGAGGTCATGCGCGAGGGATGCGTCACCGGCGACCGCATCAACGGCCTCGTCGACGGCATCTCCGGCTCATGGTAACGACCGCCAACTCAATCAACCAACCGTCGTGCTTGCTTCCTTGCTTAATTTGGCCGCGCTCTCCCCTGCTCTGCTTCTGTAGCTCGCTGTGTGCTGCTGCTGAACTGCCAGTGAGCTTGCTCACTTGACACTTGATTACTTGAGTAAACAGTTAGTAATTGCGTAATTTCTCTGGGTGCCTCGACACCGCGCCGCCCCACCCGGCAGGGCAAAGGAAAAAAAATGGAATCCCGACAGATAGAGCTGCTTGTATAATTGGTTGACCACTCCCGCGCGGCCGCTTTCCATTCGCCCTCTCGGTGCTCCCACCGGCGAGCAGCCAACGGCCGCCACGTCGCCGACCGCCCAAACGCACCGAGGCACCACCAATCCTCGAGCGCACTCGCCTCCCCATCACCACCGGTCCCGGCCGACAGCGACGTGCAACGCCGACCTGGGTCAGCTCCGTGCTCTAGCAAGACTGCCGTACAGGTACAAGCCCCCTCGCGCCCAATGAAACCATTTCTGGGCGTGTTCGCGAGTACCGGAGCTAGCCCTGCCTGCCACCCCCATGTGTCTCTTCTTGGCTCGTTGCCGCCGGCCCCATCCCCATCCCCGTAGAAAAGCCAGCCTCCCTGCGAAAAGCTCCTGGTACATTTCCAGCTCCAGCGCATGTCCGCTGAGTTGACCGACTTTGCAGAGGAGAGCCAGTACCGACCGCCGACCAGCAGCAAGTGCGCTCTGCTCCTCAGCTCAAGCTTAGCTTCCACTCCTGCCTGCTTCTCCCGCCGAGGCAAGCTCCCGTTCCACTTCCACGGCCACTGCCATGCCAAGCTCCAGCTGCACGCGCGCCTCTGCCGCGGCGATCTCCGCCCAGTCCCCTTCCACCTCAACCTCGCCCCAAACACTCCGCACACTCACCACCCACTCCCCCCGCGCGCCTTGCGGGCACCGGCTGCGCCTGTCTGGCCCCACGAGGTCCACCGGGGACCAGGCCGTCCACGCGGCATTGCCCGCGCCCGCGCGAGCGCCGGAGCGCAAGCCGCGGGTGCTGGTCGCCGGCGGCGGGATCGGCGGCCTGGCCTTCGCGCTCGCGGCCAGGCGCAAGGGCTTCGAGGTGCTCGTGCTGGAGCGGGACGTCAGCGCCGTCCGCGGGGAGGGCAGGTACCGCGGGCCCATCCAGCTGCAGAGCAACGCGCTCGCCGTGCTCGAGGCCGTCGACATGACCGCCGCAGACGAGATCATGGACGCCGGGTGCGTCACGGGCAACCGCGTCAACGGGATCGTCGACGGCGTCACTGGCTCCTGGTAATATAATTAGTTATTATGGGGTCAAAAGTCGTTTTAGTGACACAGGCGGCTGTATGATTCCTTAGCTTGTGCGTTGTGCCTACAAATGTTGGAATCTCTCTTTGGCTCTTTTTTTTTTAAAAAAAATATAGGGAACCTCTCGTGGAATTTAGCGTGAGCAGACTCTGTTGACGTAAAGCAACGGCACTTGGTAAAACCCCATTGGTAACCATAGACCTAAAAGCTACAGCAATGCCAACGATAGCAACACGATTCAGTGAATAATAGAATTGTAATTTGTTGCTTTGTTATTGATGTTGATTTGTATGGCCAAGCGAGTACAGACTTGAACTTATTCTACTACATACATTTTCTAATTTTGCCCGTTGATTAGCTTTCGGATCGAAATTCATTTCCCAGAAGCATCCATTTGACCGAGCCAATGTTTGTTTTCAGGTACATCAAGTTCGATACCTTCACCCCTGCAGCTGAGAGAGGGCTTCCAGTCACAAGGGTTGTTAGCCGCATGTTGCTGCAGGAGATTCTTGCCCGCGCGGTCGGCGATGATGCCATCATGAACGATTGCCATGTAGTTGATTTTACAGACGATGGCGACAAGGTGAATGAACAGTTGGGTTTTAGCGTCCATCTCACTAGAAAATTGGATTGCAATGCTATGGAGATCTTTAATGCTTCTATCATTTACCGGAGGAGTGCAGGTTACTGCCATACTAGAGGATGGGCGGAAATTCGAAGGCGATCTTTTGGTTGGTGCAGATGGCATACGGTCAAAGGTAAATGTTGTTAATTGCCTTGTCATTTGTCAAAAACTGAGCAAAGTTGACCAGATTGAGATTTTCTTAGTTGAGATTTTCTTCAACTGATAGGTGAGGAAGTCGCTTTTCGGGGAAACGGACGCATCTTATTCAGAATACACTTGCTACACTGGAATTGCCGACTTTGTGCCTCCTGATATTGACACAGTTGGGTATGTAACTAGATCCACCAATGAGTACTGTTGTTTTTCCTTGTTTTGGGAAATGCTAACGCGCTCATCTTCTTCCTCTGTTGAAGGTACCGTGTGTTTCTTGGTCACAAACAATATTTCGTCTCCTCAGATGTTGGTGCTGGTAAAATGCAGTGGTATGCATTTCACAAGGAGCCTGCTGGTGGTACTGATCCTGAAAATGGTGAGTGCCCAGAGCGAAGCTTTTCCTAAGTCAGTTAAATGAAACCTCCCTCATCATAAGCTACAATGCGAATGAGGGAAATATAACTGATATGCCTTGCCTTTGTGTTTATCATCCACTAATGCTTCATCTTGACAGGCAAAAAGAAAAGATTGCTCGAGTTATTTAGTGGCTGGTGTGATAATGTCATAGATCTGCTAAATGCAACTGACGAGGAAGCAATTCTTCGCCGGGATATCTATGACCGACCACCTACTATCAACTGGGGTAAAGGTCGTGTCACCTTGCTTGGTGACTCTGTCCATGCTATGCAGCCAAATCTGGGTCAAGGTGGCTGCATGGCTATTGAGGTACAGAATTACTTACTTAGCCATGGCTACGATATCATTGTCAGTATGAGCAAATCAGCATGGTGTATGGGTGATCAGTAATGACTTTTGTCACTTGTTTTTATAGGATGGTTACCAACTGGCTGTAGAGCTTGAGAAGGCCTGGGAGGAGAGTGTCAAGTCTAGAACTCCCGTGGATGTTGTTTCCTCCTTGAGAAGGTAACTATTTATTTCCTTGTGTTGTAACATGTTACTGTTATTTAGATGGTATTGCTTTTAGCTTTGACTGAATATTCCAAAGCTGTCCTATTATTATGTTTAGCTTTTCAGTTTAGTCCTTACTAGGTTGACTGATGGGCACAATATTCGTTTGAATGTTTGGATGCAGTTATGAGAAGGAGAGAAGGCTACGTGTTGCTATTATTCATGGATTGGCAAGAATGGCTGCAATCATGGCTACCACCTACAGACCATATCTGGGTGTTGGTCTGGGACCGTTGTCGGTACGTCAAGAATCACACAGTTTTTTACTTGTGAACACTTTAAGTTGGTTGTTTCGTCTGTCAGACAAAATAAAATTGTTGAGTATGTCACCCATGATTTATTGGATTTATGAAACAGGGTTTAAAATTAAATTTCCGGCATCATAAGAGTATTACCGAAAAATGCAGACTAAATTTCTATATATTGATATGTGTTACATGTAGTTTTTGACATCGTTGAGGATACCACATCCTGGAAGAGTTGGCGGAAGATTCTTCATCAAGTTTGGAATGCCTTTGATGCTGAGCTGGATTTTAGGTGGCAACAGGTGATTATCTTGAGCTATAACACTGTTTCATTTTGATCTCCTATATATAAATTAATACATTGTATTTTTAATGAAATCTGTAAATAGTACTTGATCTTTCTTAGTGTTTGACGCGTCACTACACACAAAAATCTTCCCAGTTGTTTCTTCTTAATCTCCATCTATCGATCATTATGGAAATGGGAAATAAAATTTGTATTTGATATACAGCTCAAAACTAGAGGGAAGACCATTAAGTTGCCGGCTTTCCGACAAGGTATGCTCATAAAAGACATGTAAATATAAAAATGGAAATTATGTGACCATTCCTGACATTTAGCATCAACTGTAGGCAAACGACCAGCTTGATCAATGGTTTCAGGATGATGATGCATTGGAACAAGCTATGGGTGGAGAGTACGTTCATTGCCTATCCTCTAGTTCCAATTTTGAGTCAATATGTTCCGTTAACTCCTCTCAGCAACTTTGAAAGTAGTTATCTGAGTAACACTATCCACAGGTGGTTTCTCTTCCCTATGAGCTCTGGCGACAAATCCGTCTCGCAGCCCATTCGTTTGATCAGGGACGAACAGAGGACACTCTCTATTGGGTAGGTCTACATAGCAAAAATGTTCCTCTTTATAACACACTTTTTTCTTTGAGGCATTGTGGAATGAAACAATTGTATCTTTTCTTTTCGCAGAAGCCGACCAGATCCCAGCAATTCCGATTCTTCCCTGTCCTTGCCTTTGCCACAAGTAAGTAATTAGAACAATGTTGCAAATTATTAGTGGAACGCGTTTCGTACTTGAAACCATACTACATGCCCTGTCTTCATGGCTGCACTCCACAACTTTCAGCTCAGCTTACGAATAGTTGAATTTCCTTTTGTCCATAAACTTGTCAACTTTCCTTTGATCTGTTGAACTTCCTTGCAGGTATCAGAAATCCATGCTACTATCACATGCAAGAATAAGGCCTTCTATTTGACCGATCTCGGAAGTGAGCACGGTACATGGTTTAGCGAGTAAGTTCTGAAAGCTGCCCGATTCTATTCCCTTGCGCCAGAACATGAATATTCACATAAGATTAACTCATTTCCATGTGGACTCTCCAGCAATGAAGGTAGACGTTACCGCTTACCTCCAAACTTTCCAGTTCGATTCCACCCCTCCGATGCCATTGAGTTTGGTTCAGACAAGAAGGTAGCCAGCCTTGCTCCTCTCATCGCCTCTCCGCTCTTTTTCTCTAATAACTTGCCTTACAGATCTGGCTGATGATCCAACTGATGGCCAGCTATCATAAAAATGCCCATTTCTGAATTCAGAACCCTGACACAGTTTCTGCAAACTTGCAGGCAATGTTCCGGGTGAAGGTGCTGAACACTCTCCCATACGAATCCGCGAGGGGAGGTGGGGAAGTTCTGCAGGCAGCATGAACGGAGACTTCAGCGAGCCCCTGTCATTAGCAACTGTACAGCATTCAGTAAACAGCCGACATTGCATCACAGAAAGGAGATAGCTTCCACTGCCAAGGAAAGAAAATTGATTGTAAAATTTTGCACTTCATCCAGATATCCCATACAGGATTTTGAATAGCTTCTGACGAAAACTACGTTGCAGTTCTACGAAAAAGAACTGTGGTGTACAATAGGGATATAGGCAATTTTAGCTGTTGCCACTGTAATACATTGTTTGCGCTGTTAGCACATGTTCATATTGCAGATAAAAGACACGTTAATATTGTATCATCGAGACGAAAGTAATTACAGGATGCACATAATGGCGCAGTGGACTCTTAGAACTTGTATCTAGCACTTGCACTTGTATGCTTGAGACGCCAACGCCTGATCATCGTCTCAACTCTCAGGCCAAATTGCGGCTTGGAGAAGAGGGGTGGCCAAATTGCGTCTTATGTCCGTCTTGCAAGCAATGCACGGAGTCCGTGGATCACCTATTCCTTCATTGTTGGTTCACTTTGAGGATTTGGGACAAGACAAAGGAATGGTTTGGCACCCCCGAGCTTCACTCTACCCCCATGGGGGGACCATCTTTTCCGAAATGGTGGAACTTCATGTCTATTGGGCAAAACCGCAAAGATGTGGCATCCCTTGCCATGCTAATTCTTTGGGAGGTGTGGAAAGAGCGGAACAATAGGGTGTTCAACAACAAAGCCTTCGCAAGTCGTCTTCGATAGGGTTAAGACCGAAGGTAGACTATGGGTGTTAGCGGGTGCAAAGAATTTGGCTATTTGATGCCGGGAGAGTGATGGTGTAATAAGTGTTAGACAACTGTTGGTGTATCTGTTGAGCTGTCTTCTTGTTCTCTGTTGTGGCCCATTTGGCCCAGCCCAGTCCTGACCTATATAAGGTGCTTCTATCTCTGTAACCCTAAGAAGAGAGAGTTCCTCCCTGCAGCCTCCTACCTCGGGTTAGGCCCTCACCTCTGTCCACATGGTATCGAGGCAAGGGGCGATGAGGGCAACGACGGGAAGGACTGCCGATCCGGAAGCCTAGTCCGCTGTGGTCTGCTAGGAGGAAGAGGAAGAGGAAGGGAGTAGGCTCGCTGCGGCGGCTGGGAGGAAGAGGAAGGGAGCGAGGCTGCTCGCGGCGGCAAGGAGGGGAAGGCGGTGACAAGTAAGGAGACGAAGAGGCATCCTGCGGGTAAGTCCTTTGGTGGTTCCGAGAGGTTAGTTTGGTGTCAAGCATGGGGGACAACGGGGATTTGGCCAAGGCTCTGGAGAAGTCGGCGGAACTTATCACTACCAAAGGAGATGAGGAGGATCTGTCTGGAGGGGAGCAATCGTTCCCCATACCATCATCGGTCGGAAACTTGAGCTGCTGGCGAATGAAATCAAGTTGGAAGGAGTGGCCAACTATCTCCGGTGGTCAAGGAGGGCGCTCGTTGATTTTGAACTCGAAAGGGCTGGATGAACGTGTGAGTAGTGAAGGCTGCAGAACCGGCGAGACAAGACCGAGTCCGGAATGGAAACAGTGGAATGCCATAAATTCTCCGATTGTGGCATGGTTGCTTAACTCTTTGGTTCCTAACATTGCTTGCTTCAGTAGAGGCACTCACAAAAGCTTCGGAGGTATGGGACACCCTATCAAATCTTTATTCTGGAAAGGGGAACATTATGTTGATTGCTGAGATTGAGGATAAAGTGCATGACTTGCAACAAGGAAACAAAGCTGTGATGGCATATGTGGCTGAGTTGCGGCATCTTTGGGGAGATTTAGATCATGTTGATCCTCCGGAACTTGCCCATGGGGAATGTGTGAGTCTTGCTGTGCAAGCTGGATTGAACGTCGGCGAGTCATGAAGTTCTTGAAGGGTCTTAATCAAGATTTTGAGGGGAGAAGGGCTGCTTTACTGCATCAAACCACTACCCCTTCTCTCAAAGAAGCCATTGCAGCTATGTCCGAGAGAGGAAGTGCGTCCGAATATGACAAAGGGAAGCGATTCTGTCCCTCATCCAACCTTCTACACTAACGAGAGACAAGAGATGAGAGAGCTGCTATACTTGTGGGCGAAGGGACACTTGAAGCATCGGTGTACCTCCTTTGCTACATCCGATAGGGGGAAAGGAGGATACACACATGGCAGAGGAAGCTACGAGAGGAAGAGGTGATGGCGAGAGGTAGTGGACAGCCATATGGACAGGCACCATGGAAGAGGTGGTGGACAAGCACTATGGCGGAGGTAGTGGACAGCCATATGGATATCGGTATGGCGGGGGTGGAGGACACAGACAGCACGCTATATCACCCAAGGCACATATGGCGGCAGCTTCGAGTCAACTACCGGTACCTCTCGGGGACAATCAAAGGAAGAAGGACAAAATGAAGCAACCTTTGGGAACTTTGCTCACTATGTCTACAAAGATGAAGGTAATATTGATAGAGTTTCTATAGCCACTCATAATGCCAATTCGGATTGGATTCTTGATTCGGAGCATCCAAACATGTTACTCGGAAATATTAGTGAGTTTGACTCTTATACTCGGTATCCTCCCACACATAGAGGCACTATCCAAACAGCGAGATGGCACAAGCACAATCTATAAAAGGGGAGGGGTCGGTGCAATGTACACCCAACATAAAATTGTCATCAGTTCTACATGTTCCTGCTTTTCCGATAAATCTGCTATCTCTAAGTGCCTTGATTGATCGAGCAGGACTACCGTATAATAGTTGATAGATATATGTGTTTAATTCGGGAAAGGGAGAGCGACAAGAAGATTGGGACTGCAACCGGGCATAGAGGTCTTTGGCACATAGATCGTGACAAGATGGGGCATGATGCTAGTTACGTGCTTGCTGCGATTGTTGGAGGAAAGGAGAGTATGGCACTAGTTCATCATTGTCGAATGGGTCACATGGCGTTTGATAAAATGTTTCGAGTTTTTCCTGATGTAATGAATGGAGTGGACAAAACCAAATTATGTTGTGATGCTCGCGAATATGCTAAGCATACGAGAACCTCTTATGTTAGTAGAGGGATCGAAGTGTATCCCCATTTGTGTTAGTGCACTCGATGTATGGACGTGTCCTGTTGTGTCGATAAGTGGCATGAAGTACTTTGTGACTTTTATTGATCTGCTATTCCGAATGACTTGGATCTATCTTATGCGTCACAAAGATGAAGTGTTCACTTGTTTCCGAGTTTTTGTGCCTATGTGAAAAACCAATTCAATGTTCGGGTGCAAGTGATCGAACCGATAATGGTACTGAATATATCAACAAACCTTTTCTGCTTTCTTATCTTCGCAAGGTATACTGCACCTGAGACTTCATGTCCCGACACTCCTCCCCGAATGGAGTTGCTGAGCGGAAGAATAGGCACATTCTTGAAGTGGCTCGATCTCTTATGTTTACCATGAATGTTCCAAAATTCTTATGGAGTGAGGCGAGTTATGACTGCTACATATTTGATCAACAGAATGCCTTCAAAGATTCTAGGTATGCGGTCTCCTTGCCAACTCCTTCTAAATAACAATGACTTTGTTGTACCACCCAAACTCTTTGGTCTGTACATGTTTTGTAAGGGATCACGGGCCATCTGTTGGCAAGCTAGATCATCGGGCTATCAAATGTATCTTTATTGGCTATTCCTCCAGACAGAAGGGTTACAAGTGTTGGAGTCCCACTGACAGGCGGACATTTGTAAGCATGGATGTTACGTTTCGCGAGTCAGAACCATTTTATGACGGTGAGAGTGATCTTAGTGGCTTGTTCCAGGGGCTTGACCATCTTGGTGATGAAGGAGATATGCCCTAGAGGCAATAATAAAGTGGTTATTATTTATATCTTCATGTTTATGATAAATGTTTATATATCATGCTATAATTGTATTAACCGAAACATTAGTACATGTGTGATATGTAGACAAACAAGAAGTCCCTATTATGCCTCTTAAACTAGCTTGTTGATTAATGGATGATTAGTTTCATAATCATGAACATTGGATGTTATTAATAACAAGGTTATATCATTATATGAATGATGTAATGGACACACCCAATTAAGCGTAGCATAAGATCTCGTCATTAAGTTATTTGCTATAAGCTTTCGATACATAGTTACCTAGTCCTTATGACCATGAGATCATGTAAATCACTTATACCGGAAAGGTACTTTGATTACATCAAACGCCACTCGCGTAAATGGGTGGTTATAAAGGTGGGATTAAGTATCCGGAAAGTATGAGTTGAGGCATATGGATCAACAATGGGATTTGTCCATCCCGATGACGGATAGATATACTCCGGGCCCTCTCGGTGGAATGTCGTCTAATGTCTTGCAAGCATATGAATAAGTTCATAAGAGACCACATACCACGGTACGAGTAAAGAGTACTTGTCGGAGACGAGGTTGAACAAGGTATAGAGTGATACCGAAGATCAAACCTCGGACAAGTAAAATATCGCGTGACAAAGGGAATTGGTATCGTATGTGAATGGTTCATTCGATCACTAAAGTCATCGTTGAATATGTGGGAGCCATTATGGATCTCCGGATCCCGCTATTGGTTATTGGTCGGAGTGAGTACTCAACCATGTCCACATAGTTCACGAACCGTAGGGTGACACACTTAAAGTTGGATGTTGAAATGGTAGAACTTGAATATGGAATGGAGTTCGAATATTTGTTCGGAGTCCCGGATGAGATCCCGGACATCACGAGGAGTTCCGGAATGGTCCGGAGAATAAGATTCATATATAGGAAGTCATATTCCAAGTTTGGAAATGATCCGGTGCATTTATGGCAGGTTCTAGAAAGTTCTAGAAAAGTCCGGAAAAATGGCACTATGGAAGGTGGAGTCCCGAAGGGACTCCACTAGCATGGCCGGCCAAACCCTAAAGGGGAGGAGTCCAAGGTGGACTCCACCTTGGTGGCCGGCCAGCCCCACTCAAGGAAAGGTGGGAGTCCCACCTTGAGTAGGACTCCCCCCTTGAGTAGGTTTCCCACTTTTGGGAGGTTTTGTTGTTGGGGTCTTATTCGAAGACTTGGACTACAACTCTTGGGGATTCCACCTATATAATGAGGGGCATAGGAGAGGGGGCTGACCACAATAAGCCCATAGCTTGGCCGCACCCATAGGTGGCCGGCCACCCCCTCTCCCAACCCTAGCCGCCCCCTCTCTCCTCCTCTTCTCCCGCACGCTTAGCGAAGCTCCGCCGGAGATCTCCATCGCCACCGCCACCACGCCGTCGTGCCGCCGGATTCAAGGAGGAGCTACTACTTCCGCTGCCCGCCGGAACGGGGAGAAGGACGTCGTCTTCATCAACAACCGAACGTGTGACCGAGTACGGAGGTGCTGCCCGTTCGTGGCGCCGGAACCGATCGTGATCAAGATCTTCTACGCGCTTTTGCAAGCGGCAAGTGATCGTCTACCGCAGCAATAAGAGCCTACTCTTATAGGCTTTGGAATCTCTTCAAGGGTTAGTCTTGATCATCCCCTCGTTGCTACCGTCTTCTAGATTGCATCTTGGCTTGGATTGCGTGTTCGCGGTAGGAAAATTTTTGTTTTCTATGCAACGTTATCCTTCGAGTGGTATCGAGCCGTGTCTATGCATAGATGGTTGCACGAGTAGAACACAATGGTTTTGTGGGCGTTGATGCTCTTGTTATCTTTAGTTGAGTACTTTGCATCTTTATGGCATAGTGGGATGAAGCGGCTCGGACTAACTTTACATGACCGCGTTCATGAGACTTGTTCCTCGTTCGACATGCAACTTGTATTGCATAAGAGGCTTTGCGGGTGTCTCGTCTCTCCTACTATAGTAAAGATTCAATTTACTCTTCTATTGACAACATTAGTATCAACGTTGTGGTTCATGTTCGTAGGTAGATTAGATCTATATCGAAAACCCTAAACCACGTAAAATATGCAAACCAAATTAGAGAGCGTCTAACTTGTTTTTGCAGGGTTTGGTGATGTGATATGGCAATAATATGATGATGAATATGTATGAGATGATCATTATTGTATTGTGGCAACCGGCAGGAGCCTTATGGTTGTCTTTAAATTTCATGTTGAGTAGTATTTCAAAGTAGTTGTAATAGTTGCTACATGAGGTGAACAACCATGAAGACGGCGCCATGAACCTTGACGCTACGCCAACGATGATGGAGATCATGCCCGTTGATGATGGAGATCATGTCCGTGCTTTGGAGATGAAGATCGAAGGCGCAAAGACTAAAGGGCCATATCATATCACATATGAATTGCATGTGATGTTAATCCTTTATGCATCTTATTTTGCTTAGAACGCGACGGTAGCATTATAAGATGATCCCTCACATTAATATCAAGATAATAAAGTGTTCTCCCCTCGTATGCACCGTTGCATTGTTTGACGTTTTGAAGTATCTCGTGATGATCGGGTGTGATAAACTCAACATACAACGGGTGTAAGCCATGTTGCACACGCGGAATACTTGGGTTTGCTTGACGAGCCTAGCATGTACAGACATGGCCTCGGGACAATGGAAACCGAAAGGTTGAACACGAGTCATATGGATGATATGATCAACATGTTGATGTTCACCATTGAAACTACATCATCTCACGTGATGATCGGTTTTGGTGTAGTGGATTTGGATCGTGTACCACTTTACAACTATGAGGGATGTTGTATTAAGTGGGAGTTCATTAGTAATTAGATTAAAACATGAACTAATTATCATAAACATAGTCCGAGTAGTATTTTGAATTAATTTTGTAGTATTGGCATCCGTTTACTACTATGCGCTAGTCTTATAATTGAGATAGAAATACTCGTTAAAATCTGACTAGAAACTTTACGGATTGGTACCGTATTGTTAATGAATCAAGAAATGATTAAGTCCTATTGCAAACTTTTAGTAAAACTCACTTTGTTGATTCAGAGAGCTATGGTTTCAATTAGTACCTAAAGTTATCTTGTCTCCGTGAAACTTGAAGTTCAAATCTGTTTGAAAAGTAAGGAGCTGAAAATTTAGTTTTCGAAATAATCAAGGTACGAGATATATGTGATATCTAAGACCTTATTGCAAGATGATAGAATATAAATTTGGTGAGACTACATAAACTCATAAGTTTTATGGGAATGTACGAAGGTTGAAGACGCAAGGCGTCCCAATCCTCCAACTATTGGGGCACTAACGATATTCGCATATCCATGAAGTGATTGTCCTTAGTATGCACCGTTGCTAAGACTCGTCGTTTCGAAGCATCACGTGATGATCGGGTGTTATAGATTCTACGTGTGCTTCCAACGGGTGCAAGCCGATTTGCATATGCGAATACTAAGGTTTAAACTTTATGAGCCTAGCATGTACGTACATGGTCTCGGAAAGTTATCATGAATTGATGGATAAAATTATGAGTGAAATTGTTCATCGTATTACAAATTTACTAATAGTGAAATCTGAAACACTTGTCATATGATGATCAACTTCAAAGTAAGAACCTCAAGGTTATTGGTATTTGACCAACAAACCTAGAAGTTATTGATGTTGAAATGTTTTTCCGAATAATGAGGAAAGCTAAAAGAGAAACCGCAAAAGATATTTTGGCAAAAGAAAAGAAAAGACTAGAAAGTCTAGCTCGGGTGTATATAAATGATATACATGTTATGGTTGTATTCCTAGTTAAGTCACACAATGAAATTCTTGGGTATTAGTACCATATTGGTTGGTATGAAGTGTCATACAAAACAACGCAATACAAGAATACAATGGCCTAAGTGACTGACAAGGAATATGATAGGCATTCTATCTAGCCCTTAGAATTTATAATAAAGAACTTAATAATTGTTATTTTGCTCTGGTCAAATGAAAACAATGAGTTGTTCAAATTATGACATTACTCCATGTACGATGGATAAGTTATTATAAATCTTAATGGTGAAACACACATACATAACACCGACGCTAAAAATGCCATAAGGCAAATGATTTGAATTCCACTTATTTGTGGAACCGCAATTTAGGTCATGTTAGAAAGGATCGCATGAAGGAACTCCATGCAAATGGATTTTTGGAGTCATTCGATTTGTTGAATCGTTTGACACTTGCAAAATCTTTTCTAAAAGGTAATGACTGAAATACCGTTCATAGGCCAAAGAGTTGAACGGGCAACTAACTTAGTGAAAACATACATAATGATATATGTGGTTCACTGGGGCATAGTTGTGTGCGGAAGATTCTTCTACTTCATGAAAACTTTCAAACAATGAATTGAGTATATGTGTGGATATATTCAATAAGGAAAAGTTTGAAACTTTTGAATAGGATTCAAATAAATTTCAGCATGAAGTGGAAATCATCGTAATAGAAAAATCAAATATCTATGATTGGATCATGGTGGAAATATTTGAATTACGAGTTTTAGCGAACATCTAAGAGAGTTATGAAATTGTTCTACAACTCACATTTCTTGGAGTATCATAATGATGATATAGTATCCGAGATATGTATCCAAACCTTGTTGGATTAATGATGAGATAAAATATTATGACGCCATTATATTTTTGTGGATTATGCTTTAGTGACTACCGCTTTTACACTAAATAGAGCATCATCATGATCCATTGAAATGACACCATACAAGTTATGGTATGGGTATAAACCCTAATAGTCTTTTCTTTAAATTTTGGTCTAAGAGTTTACAACCAAAATCGGATGAATGTCTTTGTTGGTTATCCCGTAGATTTAATTGGGAATTCTTCCCACGAGACAAAGACAAAAGTGTTTGTCAATGTTTCTTATTTCCGAGAAATTGTTTCGAGTGAAGTTTTTGAGTGGGAGGACAATATAATTTGATAAGGTTTATGAACCTGAGCATAATGATCAGAGTAGCGCATCATCGGAATTGGTTTCGGAAGCGGCCACGACGATCATGGCTCTCATGACTACAAAGTGTTTTAGCCATGGAGATCGAAGTACATATTGAACCTTGTAGGTATGGTTTACTTTGTGATCAAATAAATGATTTGTGGACAAAGGATTGATTTTGATCAATGATAAACCAACTACAAAACAAAGAAGTTATGATGGGCCCTGACTCCATTAAAATGGCCATGCGCCATGAAATCCAAGATAGATGAATACTTTATGAAAGTAAATGGATCTATGAAATTGATAGACTTGGATGAAATATCCTTGAAGAAAGCTTGACTTATCGAAAAATTATTTACATAAAGTTCAAAGAGTTGAATACGATAAGATTAGATCTTCCGTAGCAATGCTTATAGTCTATGTGGATTATTCTAGTAATCACTACATATTTCTTTTATGAGATATGCTAGTAGGATGGCAAAATACACTACTTAACGAAGTATGTATACAAGATACAACCAAGAGTTTTGCTGGTCCGTGGAATACTAGATAGGTATACAAGCTTCAATTGGATGAAGTAAGTATCACGGAGTTGGAATCTTCACCGGATGAAATAGTCAAAGAGTTTTTGATTTCATCAGAGACGATGAAGAAGCTTGCATTTGCAAGAAATTAAGTGGGAGCGCTAAGACACATTTATAATACTTTATGTAGGTGACATATAGTTGGTTATAAATGATGTAATTATATACTTGATTAAAAAGGTTTCATTGAGAATTAACTTCAATGAAAGGATATGGATCTGAAACAAATTTAGTGTCAAGATCTATGAAGATAGATTGAAACACATAAATAAGTTTAAGTCAAAGTACATATGATGGATATTGAAGTAGTTCAATATAGAAATATTAAGAAAATGTTCTTATCATGTGAAGGTTTAACAAGACTTGAGTGTATCTGACACTCAATGAGTAAAAACACATGAGTGATTATAGATCACGAATAATATGTACACAATCAGATATCATGTGCTATAAAGTGTTATGAGCATATACCATAATGATTCATATGATGATCATTGGACGACAGTAAGAATATCCTTGAGTACTTTAGAAGGACTAAGGATATATATATATATTTTTGTATGAAGAAATGACAAACAAATCGCTGTAAGGTGTTACACCGATATTGGTTTTGTCACATATAAAATATAATTTCAATCTCAAATTAGACTAAGTGTTGTTTAAAAAGTAGCACAATGAGCTAGAAATTGTCTATGCTAGATTTAGAAGAGTTCTAAATATTGTGACGGATTCTACAAAAGAAGGCAGAGTATGTCATTATTTTGACAATGACAAAGGATGTTAAGTCAAGAGGTTCTTTGAGAACTTGGTGTAGTTCCGACAGAGTCGAACTTTGAAGCTATATTGTGTGTGACAATATTAGTGACATATTTCGGACAATGGAATTAAGGTTCCACCGTAAGATCAAACATATTTAAATGCCAACTCATTTGGAAATGAGTGATGCGTTGAGACGCAAATGAATTACAAAATACATACGTTTCCGAGCGTGTCGGATCCGATGACTAAAAACCTCTCCCGTGAGCAATACATGATAAAGCACCGTAAGGCCAAGGTGTTATATCTTTACAAATGTAAACTAGATTATTGACTCTAGTGCAAGTGGGAGATCGAAGGAGATATGCCCTAGAGGCAATAATAAAGTGGTTATTATTTATATCTTCATGTTTATGATAAATGTTTATATATCATGCTATAATTGTATTAACCGAAACATTAGTACATGTGTGATATGTAGACAAACAAGAAGTCCCTAGTATGCCTCTTAAACTAGCTTGTTGATTAATGGATGATTAGTTTCATAATCATGAACATTGGATGTTATTAATAACAAGGTTATATCATTATATGAATGATGTAATGGACACACCCAATTAAGCGTAGCATAAGATCTCGTCATTAAGTTATTTGCTATAAGCTTTCGATACATAGTTACCTAGTCCTTATGACCATGAGATCATGTAAATCACTTATACCGGAAAGGTACTTTGATTACATCAAACGCCACTGCGTAAATGGGTGGTTATAAAGGTGGGATTAAGTATCCGGAAAGTATGAGTTGAGGCATATGGATCAACAATGGGATTTGTCCATCCCGATGACTGGATAGATATACTCGGGCCCTCTCGGTGGAATGTCGTCTAATGTCTTGCAAGCATATGAATAAGTTCATAAGAGACCACATACCACGGTACGAGTAAAGAGTACTTGTCGGAGACGAGGTTGAACAAGGTATAGAGTGATACCGAAGATCAAACCTCGGACAAGTAAAATATCGCGTGACAAAGGGAATTGGTATCGTATGTGAATGGTTCATTCGATCACTAAAGTCATCGTTGAATATGTGGGAGCCATTATGGATCTCCGGATCCCGCTATTGGTTATTGGTCGGAGTGAGTACTCAACCATGTCCACATAGTTCACGAACCGTAGGGTGACACACTTAAAGTTGGATGTTGAAATGGTAGAACTTGAATATGGAATGGAGTTCGAATATTTGTTCGGAGTCCCGGATGAGATCCCGGACATCACGAGGAGTTCCGGAATGGTCCGGAGAATAAGATTCATATATAGGAAGTCATATTCCAAGTTTGGAAATGATCCGGTGCATTTATGGCAGGTTCTAGAAAGTTCTAGAAAAGTCCGGAAAAATGGCACTATGGAAGGTGGAGTCCCGAAGGGACTCCACTAGCATGGCCGGCCAAACCCTAAAGGGGAGGAGTCCAAGGTGGACTCCACCTTGGTGGCCGGCCAGCCCCACCTCAAGGAAAGGTGGGAGTCCCACCTTGAGTAGGACTCCCCCCTTGAGTAGGTTTCCCACTTTTGGGAGGTTTTGTTGTTGGGGTCTTATTCGAAGACTTGGACTACAACTCTTGGGGATTCCACCTATATAATGAGGGGCATAGGAGAGGGGCTGACCACAATAAGCCCATAGCTTGGCCGCACCCATAGGTGGCCGGCCACCCCCTCTCCCAACCCTAGCCGCCCCTCTCTCCTCCTCTTCTCCCGCACGCTTAGCGAAGCTCCGCCGGAGATCTCCATCGCCACCGCCACCACGCCGTCGTGCTGCCGGATTCAAGGAGGAGCTACTACTTCCGCTGCCCGCTGGAACGGGGAGAAGGACGTCGTCTTCATCAACAACCGAACGTGTGACCGAGTACGGAGGTGCTGCCCGTTCGTGGCGCCGGAACCGATCGTGATCAAGATCTTCTACGCGCTTTTGCAAGCGGCAAGTGATCGTCTACCGCAGCAATAAGAGCCTACTCTTATAGGCTTTGGAATCTCTTCAAGGGTTAGTCTTGATCATCCCCTCGTTGCTACCGTCTTCTAGATTGCATCTTGGCTTGGATTGCGTGTTCGCGGTAGGAAAATTTTTGTTTTCTATGCAACGTTATCCTTCAGGTGATGCTCAGGAGGGGGAGCAACAGCAAGGTGCTGATCAAGAGCAGCAAGATGGTGACCAACAACAACATCAACAATTTCCTATTGTTGCGGAGATTCCTGCAATTCCTGGTACACCTACACCACCTAGACCTGTACCACCACAAAGATGGCTGCAGAATCCACTTGTGTACTCTAGAAGACAAGTACAAAGGGAACAAGTAGATGCACCGGAGGAGCAACAAGACCGAGGGCAGGGGAGCAACCCATTGGACCGTAAAATCAAGGAAGTACAAGTGTAGATTCCGCAGAGGAGAATCAATCTCGGATCGAGTCCAATAATAACCTAGACTTGCCAATTGCAATAAGGAAAGGGATAAGAAATGTTGGGCCCCCAAAGCGACTGAGTTATGATGACTATGACATAGGAAATTATATTTCTTACGAGGCATTGTCACCCACTTTTCGGGCTTTTGTTGCTTCACTGCAAACTGTATCTGTTCCTAAGGATTGGAAGGCAGCCGAGTTGGACCCGAGATGGTGCAATGCTATGATGGAAGAGTTAGAGGCCTTGAAGAAAAATAAAACATGGGAGTTAACGAGATCTCCCTAAAGGAAAGAATACGATGAGGTCTGTAAGTGGATCTATTCGTAAAACAAAATGCAGAAGGAAAAGTGGAGAGATATAAGGCAATACTTGTGGCAAGAGGATATAGTCGGACTTATGGCATTGACTATGATGAGACATTTGCACCGATGGCAAAAATGAGCACTCGTCGAATTTTGATCTCTTGTGCAAGCAAATTTCGGATGGCCCTTGCATCAACTTGATGTCAAAAATGCATTTACGCATGGTGATCTTCAAGAGGAGGTGTATATGGAGATGCCACCGAGATTTGTCGGACCTGAAACTAAAGGGAAGGTATGTAGACCGAAGAAATCTCTATATGGTCTCAAACAATCTCCACGGGCCTGGTTTGACAGGTTCGGACAAGTGGTGTGTGGCATGGGTTATGGTCAATGCAATGGAGACCATACCTTATTTTACGTACATTCGGAGCGAGAAAATCACTATCCTTGCTCGTGTATGTTGATGATATTATCATCACGGGAGATGATGTTGTGGAAATCGCAAAACCGAAAGGATGCTTGAGTCGGGCCTTTGAGGTGAAAGATTTGGGAAAACTTAGATACTTCCTTGGAATAGAAGTTGCAAGATCGTCAAAAGGGATATCACTATCTCAAAGAAAGTATACGTTGGATCTCTTAGATGATATGGGCATGCTGGGGTGCCGAGTGGCTTCAACACCTATTGACCAGAACACTAAAATCACAGCAGAGTCTGGAAAACCCATAAACAAGGAGAAATATCAAAGACTTGTTGGGAGACTAATATACTTATGCCACACGAGACCAGATATATCATTTGCAGTAAGTGTAGTGAGTCGCTATATGCATGATCCGAGGGATGGACACTCGGAAGCAGCTCAAAGAATCTTGAGATACTTGAAGGGCACTCCGGAAAAGGAGTGTTGTTTAAAAGTAATGGACACCTAAATGTAGATGGATATTGTGATGCGGATTGGGCTAGTCTGCTTAGATGATCGAAGATCCACCTCGTGGTATTGTGTTTTTGTTGGAGGAAATTTGGTGTCATGGAGAAGTAAGAAACAATCTGTTATCTCGAAATCAACAGTACGAAGCTGAGTACGGAGCTATGTCACAGGGCCTAGGTGAAATGTTGTGGGTACGAAACCTTCTAAGAGAGCTGAAAATTTTAAGGCAAGGAAGCTTGAAAGTATGGTGTGATAATATGTCCGCCATAAACATAGCAAATAACCCCATCCGAGCATGAGCGAACTAAACATGTGGAGATAGACAGATTCTTTATTAAAGAAAAGATTGATGCGGGGATTATCTCATTGGCTTATGTGAGATCGGGACAACAAGTGGCGGATCTGTTTAACAAAGGGACTGGGCTCAAAGGAGTGTAATCTTGCCTGTGCCAAGATGGGGATGATTGACATTTATCACCCATCTTGAGGGGAGTGTTAGACAACTCGTTGGTGTATCCGTTGAGTCATGTCTTCTTGTTCTCGTTGTGGCCCATTTGCCGCACCTCGATCCTGACTCTATATAAGGTCTTCATCTCTCAGAACCCTAGCAAGAGAGTTCCTCCCTGCAGCCTCCTACCTCAGGTTAGGCCCTCACCTCTGTCCACAATAAGTATAAGATATTTTATTTTGCCGGGAGAGCGGAACTTTTCCTTAATTAATAGTATGGGCAAAGCTTTTGCCCGGCGTTTCAAACGAAAAAAAAGAGAAATACTCCGTAATTTAACCTCCGGATCATAGCAGCGAATCGCAGCCACGCAGTGGTCTCCGACGTGCCTACCGTGAAACTTCGCCGCCGCGGCGGTCGCCGTCGAGGTGAGGGGATCTGGGGAGCAACTTCTTGTTAGTGCCCCCCCCTGACAGTAGGATTCCACAGCCGTTGGATCATCCTTCTTCGGCCCAGATTTACGCATGGTACACACTACCCCACCGGTACACGCCGAGAGTGAGGTGTCCGCCTCGTAAGCTATGTCAAACCCCGCCGCGGCCGCGGCCGCCGTCGAAGGCGGCCGCCGTGAGACCCTAGCCAAGGTCTCCCTCTCGTCGGTCTCGGCCGCTGTGGCGGAGGTTTCCACGTTCCCCATCGACGCCCTCAAGATCCGCCTGCAGCTCCACCGCGGCCCCGGTGGCGGCGGCGGCGGCGTCTTGCGCGTCGCCGGGGAGCTCGTCCGCGACGGGGGGCTTTACCGGGGCCTCTCCCCGGCTGTCCTCCGACACCTGTTCTACACCCCGCTCCGCATCGTCGGCTACGAGCACCTCCGGGCCTACCTCGCCAGTGGGGGGCGGGAGGTGGGCCTTGTCGAGAAGGCGATCGCCGGGGGAGTCTCCGGCGTTGCCGCGCAGGTAACATCTACCCGCAATCAGATCCGTCGCGTTATGTCACTATGTCAGGGTTGGAAGTGCTTTGTTCTGAGGTGTACAAGAGCTGCTGCGCAATTAGTTTAGTTAATAATCGGGGAAGTTCTTTTAGGTGAAAATCAGGAAAGTTTTGATTTGTGCTATCCTGCTAGGATGAACTAGCTTGTTTAGAAGTTACAATGGTGCTGAGAGTTGGTCGGAATGTTGATCCGAAACTAGATGGATGCTAACGTAGGAGACGATCTATTGAAGCATCATCATTACTCTACATCTATGGACAAAATTACACCATGAGACATATATCTTAGCCGTGCTAACAGTTTGTAATTTAGTTTTGTGCTCTCCTATGCTTTAAAATATGGCGCCCAGCTCTTGTGCCCGTTATTGAGAAAGAAACTAAGAAAGCCATACATCTTGAGCAATAAAATAATTAGGCTTTTGATCTCTGCCCTCAAGTAACAATCCTCACTGTTTGGTTTCAAAACCAAACATGCTTGCCTACAGAAATGAACATGCAAATCATAATAGCCTTAGCAATAAGTATACTTTTTGGACCTATTTTTTAATAAAAGACATGGCTGTGTGCATCTATTGATGAAGAGGCCGGAGCAATGCTCCCATATCGAAAAATGCAAATCATAATAGACATTCCAAATAGCCAAATTCCTGGGATGAGGTGTTGTGTATGGTTGGATCAAATTTGTGAATATATCTCAATATGTATCACGATGCTTGATTTTTCTTTTGCCTCTGGAGTCCACGATCCAGGACCAAGAAACATATACAACTGGGAGTTTAGCAAACTCTTTATGTTATAAATGATACCTGTATGATTGTATCCCGCAAAAGAATGATATCTTAATAGTTGTAACTATTTCTTTGCCAAATATATCGCTACCTAACACAATAGCTAATGTTCCTACTGCTCCGCAGTGCAGGTGCTGGCGAGCCCTGCTGATTTGATAAAGGTTAGGATGCAAGCAGACAGCAGATTGTTGAGCCAAGGCATTCAACCTCGGTATACAGGAACCTTAGATGCCTTCACGAAAATCGTGCGTGCTGAAGGCCTTTTAGGACTTTGGAAGGGTGTTGTTCCTAATGCCCAACGAGCGTTTCTTGTCAACATGGGCGAGTTGACCTGCTATGACCAGGCAAAGCATTTCATCATTCGCAAGCAGATCTGCAACGACAATCTGTATGCTCACACCTTGGCCTCTGTTGCCTCTGGTCTATGTGCGACTACATTGAGCTGTCCAGCGGACGTGATCAAAACCAGGATGATGAACCAGGGCCAGGAGGCAAAAGCTCTGTACAGGAATTCTTACGATTGTTTGGTCAAGACCGTCAAGTATGAGGGTGCAGCAGCATTGTGGAAAGGTTTTTTGCCTACATGGGCCAGGCTTGGTCCATGGCAGTTTGTGTTCTGGGTTTCTTATGAAAAACTGCGACAAATATCAGGTATTTCGTCATTCTGACAGCGCTGGCTGAGTTTTCATACAAGAGGCATTTAGATCGAAGAAATTGTAATTTGTAAACCTTTAGTCTGCGGCTACGCATTACAGTGTCCATGCTCCTTTACATCTAATTTGATCCTGAATTATGTATCTCACAAGGTGCAGCACACTCCGCTTATCAACTCGACATTTTGTCATGTTCTTCCTTTTGGATGCTAATAATATACTACTACCTATTGTGTCCAACAATTATAACGGTTTGCCTTTTTGTTCCCATTCAATTGACAACACTCTTTCTCTTCGCGTGGCTACAAAGTGTGTAGCCAAATTTATTTAAGAGAGTTTAGGGTTTAGGAAGGGAGTCACTTCCTTGGAGTTATATTGCCCAGCATGAGTACCTGCTCCTCTTCCTAAGCACTGCTATCTTTTCTATCATTTGCATTGTGCTGTGACTTGTGGGTATTCAGATGAGGTGCAGGGAGATATTCAAGTTGTCGCAGGAATCCATTAAGTCTGAAAAATGATTTGTGTGTTCAGTTAAATCCGGCTGATGAAAGACAGGTCGATCCAATCTCCCTGATGTTGTTCTATATTGCAATGGAAGTGCTGACAGCGCTGGTATCCCATGTGGTGGAAGAGCAAGTTTTCAGTCCTTTGTCAGGGATCTCAGACCTTCAGAGGCTGGTATCCCGTGCGGTGGAAGAGCCAAGTTTTCAGTTCATTGTCAGGGCTTTCACACCTTCAGAGACTTTCTGTATATGCCGACGATGTGGTTTTGTTTGTAAGGCCAACAAAGCTTCCGGACTGAAGATTAACTACAAGTCGGCAGCGACACTAATTCGAGGAGAGACGCAGGATGAGCATCTGGTGAAAGAGATTGAGAATTTTCCCATCAAGTACCTCGGTTTGTAATTGTTGCTACACCCCCTTACGAAAGCGGAGTGTGTCAGCCCGTGCTTGACAGGGCCATTTCCTTTGTCCCAGTATGGCAGAGAGGTTTGATCGCCAGAGCTCATTCTGGTCAAGACAGTGATTGCAGCGAAGCCGGTGCATCAGCTCATAGTTGCAGAAGCTCCTGTGTGGCTGATCGAGGAACGGGAGAAATGGCAAAGAGCGTTCTTCTGGGCTGGGAAAAAAGAAGTCAACCTTGGCCAGTGTCTAGTAGCATGGCAGAAGATTTCTTTACCTAATCAGTTTTGAGGCCTAGGAGTTAAAAACCTCAGATTACAAGGATTAGCGCTACTTGCCCGACGAGTGTGGCTTCAGCGCACAGATTCTCTCAGACCATGACAAGGGTTACCACCCAGCAAAGATGCGGAGGCTAACGAGGTTTTCCAGAGCCTTGCCAAGATCACAGTGGGTGACGGCAAGAGTGTGGTTCTGGAAGGACTGTTGGTTCGAGCGTGCAACACAGTAAAGATGAGGAGAAAAAACTGCAGGATGGTGTCTGATGGATTGCAGAAGAACAATTGGATTTTGGACATCTCTGAAGTTTTGCAGCCAGCAGGTTACATGCAGTGCATTCAGCTGTGGGTTGCCATTAGCAAGGTGCAAAGAAAAATTGAGGCGCCCGACAAGTTCACCTGGATCTGTTCCAGCTCTGGAGAGTACATGGCAAGGTCCACCTATCGCTACCTTTGCCTTGGACACGCGGACTTTGCTGCGGCCAAATGCATTTGGAGACCTTGGGCGCCACTCAAGTGTATGTTTTTGTCTGGTTGGTGCTCCAAAACAGGGTGTGGACTTGAGAATGAAGATAAAGGCATGGATTGGATGATCAGATTAAGACCTGTTTCAGTGTCAAAAAATAAGACCTGTTTCACCTGTCGTCAGGATCTGGACACCATTGAGCTAATTACCACGCAATGTGTGTTTACCAGAGAGACTTGGTTTGTCTGTTTTCAGAGTGCTGGCATTACGGCTAATGTTCCTTTAGTCTGCAGCTACATATTCAGTATCCTTTACATCTAACTTGAGCCTGAATTATGTATCTCACAAGGTGTAGCACACTCCACTTATCAATTCGACATTTTGTCATGTTCTTCCTTTTGGGTGCTAATAATATACTACTACCTATTGTATCCAACAATTCAAACGGTTTGCCTTTCTGTTCCCATTCAATTGACAACACTTTTCCTCTTCACGTGGCTACAAAGTGTCTAGCCAAATTTATTTAAGAGGGTTTAGGGATTAGGAAGGGAGTCACTTCCTCAAGTTATTATTGCCTAGCATGAGTACCTGCTCCTCCTACGCACTGCTATCTTTTCTATCATTTGCATTGTGCTGTGACTTGTGGGTATTCAGATGAGGTGCAGGGAGATATTCAAGTTGCCGCAGGAATCCATTACGTCTGAAAAATGATTTGTGTATTCAGTTTAATCCGGCTGATGAAAGACGGGGGGATCGAATTTCCCTGATGTTGTTCTATATTGCAATGGAAGTGGTGACAGCACTGGTATCCCATGTGGCGGAAGAGCAAATTTTCAGTCCTCATGTAGTGTTAGTAGCCTACACAAAAAAAAAAAAAAAACAGGAGCCTCGAACATGGTGCACATACATTGGTAAAGCTGGTGTGGTAGGAACCTGAAGAATTGCACAAACAATGAGCTTGAGCATAGTTTCTGGTCCTATGACACCAGCCCTACCATTTGGAAGTGGAATATCTTCATCATTAGCTAACAAGGACAAGAAGAAGAACAATGAACACCTCATACAAGCAACCATACCCTATGTTCTATCGAACCTAGTGGGGTTGCGTTGCGCGGGCGTCTGTGCCCCGAACGTGCTGTACCTTAGGCCTTCTGGCCTTTCTTCTTGATTCCGATACGTCTTTCCATGACGTATCCTTTAAAAAAAATGCTAAGCACAACCACTTTCAGAAGAACACAATACTGGGTAAATGTCGATAACCCATTGCATATATGAACGTGCATCGGCCTATGTAACATGCATTTTCTACTAGCCACGATAACACAAAAACAGTAGTGCAAAATACCCTATTCTTTCGCGCATCTACAATAATTCTAGTTTTGAGTTAATCTGCAACCGATCTATACATAATGTACCGTACATGCTAGCAAAATTACCAGATCGAAGCAAGGCATAACCGTATTTCTCAAAACCATTACCATATTATCCTAAATCGCGATGTATTGTAACTAGTCCACAAATCTAACGCTGCCCTATCGGTTACCCTAACAGATCTAGTGTGCATGCCATTGCAATCTGCTGCAGTGTGTGTCCCTCTAGATCCACGAAAAATGAGCGTCGGAAGAGAGGGTACAAATGCTTGCTACCATTGGAGATGGCTACCATCAGGTTGAGGTCGCCGTGGAGGTCGCGATCGCCAAGCATGCACCGTTCACGCTTGTGGTCAGTGTTGTCTTCCTCTCCGCGTCTGGTCCCGCACTTCCTCGTTGTAGTGATGCAGTGGATTCGTCGGTGGTACGATAGTGCAACCGCATACGTTTGATGTGACGGATGTGGGGGAGTGGAGAGTGAGAGGAAAGTGGGAGCAGTGGGGGGATTTATGGTGCGTGTTACTAAAGGGATGCGGCGTCACCCTCTCCTTTCCCATGTGTGCAACCCATCGCCAAGAACTGGCTAGGCTTCAGGGAAGCGACTGATTTGGCAGTAGCTCCCGGGCCAGGCCCAATGGTGTTTTGAGAACCGGTTTTCTCACAACGCGGATGCCTTTAGGGCAACCAAACGCCCCATTTTAGAACGGGGAAACTGAGGCATTCCATGCCATATGTGGTCCATACCGTTTGATTTGAATATGTGGCGCGATCCTAGCCGTTGCCTCTTGTCCGCTTTTCTTCTCGCATTCACACAAATCTAGCCAACCCCACTGAAGAAAGGGATTGCTTCTTGCATGCCATGCTTGTCAGCGACACCGGCTACGTGGTGGCTCTGTTGCTGTTCGTGGCAGACTGGGACACGCATGGTGCGGCAGAGTCCCAACGACGGCCACGATATGATGAACGTGCATAGGCCGGTGGCGCCGTATGGCATCATGGCAGCATCAACGATGGGCCCAACAAGGTCAATGCGTTGATCCCACTTGGATGGGTTCGCGGAACACGACAGTAGTGACTCCTATGCTGAGGGTTTGCTACATTGGTTGTGCTCCTTATTCGCTAACGGGCGGCTTAACGGGGCATTCGATTTCTTAGATGATGCGCGTTAATGTTATGTCAGCGAACATGGCCCTGTTCATTGTCACCCTCTTTATCAGTCATGCGTTAATCTTTGTATTTTTCTTGTAAGACTTTGTTGAATATTTTAATAAAAAAGGCTATGTGCATCCTTTGGATGCAAAGTATGGGGGTAAAAACCTCCATTATATTAAAAAAAAAGGTTTTTCCTACCAAACTTAAGTGAGAGCAAGGTAAATGCCGACGCACCTCCATGACGCCTCCAAGGAGGGGACGACACCCACGATCATGGTATCCCGTTGGCACATCCGAAGATTGGTGACACTTTTGGCTGTATCAATGCATGAAACCATCCATGTTGTTCACACCGCCACCACATCACCTTGTCATCGTAGTGAGAATGCCATGATCCACCTGCAACCCGCATAGCCAAAGCCCACATAACTTCCATCTCTGGCATGCATGGCCAAGGACCCGTAGCCACCACCTTCTTCTACCTTCGGCATGATCGAGGACCTGCCGCACCGTTGCTGGCATACTCTAGACAATTTCGGTATAGCCCAAGGCCAGATCTAGCTGATACGTCTCCAACGTATCGATAATTTCTTATGTTCCATGCCACATTATTGATGATACCTACATGTTTTATGCACACTTTATGTCATATTCGCGCATTTTCTGGAACTAACCTATTAACAAGATGCCGAAGAGCCGATTGCTCGTTTTCTGCTGTTTTTGGTGTCGAAATCCTAGTAACGAAATATTCTCGGAATTGGACGAAATCAAGACCCGGGGTCCTATTTTGCCACGAAGCTTCCAGAAGACCGAAGAGGAGTCGAAGTGGGGCCACGAGGGGCCGACACTATAGGGCGGCGCGGCCCAGGTCTTGGCCGCGCCGACCTGTAGTGTGGGGCCCCCGTGTGGCCCCCCACGTTGCCCTTCCACCTACTTAAAGCCTCCGTCGCGAAACCCCTGAGGCGAAAAACCACGATACGGAAAACCTTACTGAGACGCCGCCGCCGCCAATCCCATCTCGGGGGATTCTGGAGATCTCCTCCGGCACCCCGCCGGAGAGGGGATTCATCTCCCGGAGGACTCTACACCGCCATGGTCGCCTCCGGAGTGATGAGTGAGTAGTTCACCCCTGGACTATGGGTCCATAGCGAGTAGCTAGATGGTTGTCTTCTCCTCATTGTGCTTCATTGTTGGATCTTGTGAGCTGCCTAACATGATCAAGATCATCTATTTGTAATACTCTATGTTGTGTTTGTCGGGATCCGATGGATAGAGAATACCATGTTATGTTAATTATCAAGTTATTACATATGTGTTGTTTATGATCTTGCATGCTCTCCGTTATTAGTAGAGGCTCTGGCCAAGTTGATGCTAGTAACTCCAAGAGGGAGTATTTATGCTCGATAGTGGTTTCATGCCTGCATTGACACCTGGGGGAGTGACAGAAACCCCTAAGGTTGTGTTGTGTTGTTGCCACTAGGGATAAAACATTGATGCTATGTCCGAGGATGTAGTTATTGATTACATTACGCACCATACTTAATGCAATTGTCTGTTGTTTAGCAACTTAATACTGGAAGGGGTTCGGACGATAACCTCGAAGGTGGACTTTTTAGGCATAGATGCGGCTTGGATGGCGGTCTATGTACTTTGTCGTAATGCCCAATTAAATCTCACTGTACTTATCATGACATGTATGTGCATTGTTATGCCCTCTCTATTTGTCAATTGCCCGACTGTAATTTGTTCACCCAACATGCTTTTATCTTATGGGAGAGACACCTCTAGTGAACTGTGGACCCCGGTCCATTCTTTTAATACTTGAAATACAAATCTGCTGCAATACTTGTTTTATCGTTTTCTCTGCAAACAATCATCTTCCACACAATACGGTTAATCCTTTGTTACGACAAGCCGGTGAGATTGACAACCTCACTTGTTTCGTTGGGGCAAAGTACTTTGGTTGTGTTGTGCGGGTTCCACGTTGGCGCCGGAATCTCCGGTGTTGCGCCGCACTACATCCCGCCGCCATCAACCTTCAACATGCTTCTTGACTCCTACTGGTTCGATTAAATCTTGGTTTCTTATCGAGGGAAACTTGCCGCTGTGCGCATCACACCTTCCTCTTGGGGTTCCCAACGGACGTGTCAATTACACGCATCAAGCAAATTTACGGCGCCGTTGCCGGGAGATCAAGACACGCTGCAAGGGGAGTCTCCACTTCTCAATCTCTTTACTTTGTTTTTGTCTTGCTTTATTTTATTTACTACTTTGTTTGCTGCACTTATATCAAAACACACAAAAAAATTAGTTGCTAGCTTTACTTTATTTACTATCTTGTTTGCTATATCAAAAACACACAAAAAAATTAGTTTACTTGCATTTACTTTATCTAGTTTGCTTTATTTACTACTGCTAAAATGAGTAATCCTGAAGTTGAAGTTCGTTCGTTTAAGCAACAAGGGGGAGAATGTTTAAAAGATGCTTGGTATAGAACTAGTGACGCCCATAATAGGTGTACCAAGAAACACTCCACCACTATCCTACTCAGGAATTTTTATGTTGGTATCTCTAGCTGGAATAGATATGTTCTTGATTGTCTCGCGGGAGGTAACTTCCTAGGCGCTCCCGCTTTAGAAGCTAGTTGCATTATTGAGAGTTTATTTGGAACACCACCTGTTAATGAAATTAAAATTGAAACCTCCCTTGAGGATGTTATGAAAAAATTGGAAACCATAGAGACAAATTTTAGTGTTGAAACTAAGTTGGAGATGTTACTTGATAAAACTGACAAACTTGATAAATCCTTAGGAGGAATTGATGAAAAAATTAATGTCCTAGGAACTTGTGTTGACCATGATAATCAAATTAATAGGATTGGCGAACTTGAAAAAGCTATGGGAACCTTGGGTTCAACCTTTTCATCTTTACAGTTTAGAGAGAAAGCTTATGTGGGAAAGGAGCAAAAGTTTATGTATATCTCTAAAGTGCCTAAACCAAAGAAATATTATTATAGGCCTAAAATTGACAAAGCCCTTAGTACCACTACAAATGGGGGAGCTTATGATATCAATGCTCCATCTCGTGATAATACTTGATATACACTTTCTGCGCCTAGCTGAAAGGCGTTAAAGAAAAGCGTTTATGGGAGACAACTCATGTTTTTACTACAGTATTTTTGTTTTATATTTGAGTCTTGGAAGTTGTTTACTACTGTAGCAACCTCTCCTTATCTTAGTTTTGTTTTTTGTTGTGCCAAGTAAAGTCTTTGATAGTAAAGTAAGTACTAGATTTGGATTACTGCGCAGTTCCAGATTTCTTTGCTGTCACGAATCTGGGTCTACCTCCCTGTAGGTAGCTCAGAAAATTAAGCCAATTTACGTGCATGATCCTCAGATATGTACGCAACTTTCATTCAATTTGGGCATTTTCATTTGAGAAAGTCTGGTGCCCTAATCAAATCCATCTTTACGGACAGTTCTGTTTTGACAGATTATGCCTTTTGTTTCGCATTGCCTCTTTTGCTATGTTGGATGAATTTCTTTGATCCATTAATGTCCAGTAGCTTTATGCAATGTCCAGAAGTGTTAAGAATGATTGTGTCACCTCTGAACATGTTAATTTTTATTGTGCACTAACCCTCTAATGAGTTGTTTCGAGTTTGGTGTGGAGGAAGTTTTCAAGGATCAAGAGAGGAGTATGATGCAATATGATCAAGGAGAGTGAAAGCTCTAAGCTTGGGGATGCCCCGGTGGTTCACCCCTGAATATTCTAAGAAGACTCAAGCGTCTAAGCTTGGGGATGCCCAAGGCATCCCCTTCTTCATCGACAACATTATCGGAGTTCCTCCCCCGAAACTATATTTTTATTCCGTCACATCTTATGCACTTTGCTTGGAGCGTCGGTTTGTTTTTGTTTTTGTTTTGTTTGAATAAAATGGATCCTAGCATTCACTTTGTGGGAGAGAGACACGCTCCGCTGTAGCATATGGACAAGTATGTCCTTAGGCTCTACTCATAGTATTCATGGCGAAGTTTCTTCTTCGTTAAATTGTTATATGGTTGGAATTGGAAAATACTACATGTAGTAATTCTAAAATGTCTTGGATAATTTGATACTTGGCAATTGTTGTGCTCATGTTTAAGCTCTTGCATCATATACTTTGCACCCATTAATGAAGAAACACTTAGAGCTTGCTAATTTGGTTTGCATATTTGGTTTCTCTAGAGTCTAGATAATATCTAGTATTGAGTTTTGAACAACAAGGAAGACGGTGTAGAGTCTTATAATGTTTACAATATGTCTTTTATGTGATTTTTGCTGCACCGTTCATCCTTGTGTTTGTTTCAAATAACCTTGCTAGCCTAAACCTTGTATTGAGAGGGAATACTTCTCATGCATCCAAAATACTTGAGCCAACCACTATGCCATTTGTGTCCATGATACGTCTCCGACGTATCGATAATTTCTTATGTTCCATGCCATATTATTGATGATACCTACATGTTTTATGCACACTTTATGTCATATTCGTGCATTTTCTGGAACTAACCTATTAACGAGATGCCGAAGTGCCGATTCTTGTTTTCTAGCTTGTTTTTGGTTTCGAAATCCTAGTAACGAAATATTCTAGGAATTGGACGAAATCAAGACCCGGGGGCCTATTTTGCCACGAACCTTCCGGAAGACCGAAGAGCATACGAAGTGGGGCCACGAGGTGGCCAGACCACAAGGCGGCGCGGCCGAGGGGGCCCGCGCCGCCCTATGGTGTGGGCCCCTCGTCGGCCCTCCGACTCGCCCTTCCGCCTACTTAAAGCCTCCGTCGCGAAACCCCCGATGCGAAAAACCACGATACGGAAAACCTTCCGGAGACGCCGCCGCCGCCAATCCCATCTCGGGGGATTCGGAGATCTCCTCCGGCACCCTGCCGGAGAGGGGATTCATCTCCCGGAGGACTCTACACCGCCATGGTCGCCTCCGGAGTGATGAGTGAGTAGTTCACCCCTGGACTATGGGTCCATAGCAGTAGCTAGATGGTTGTCTTCTCCTCATTGTGCTTCATTGTTGGATCTTGTGAGCTGCCTAACATGATCAAGATCATCTATCCGTAATACTCTATGTTGTGTTTGTCGGGATCCGATGGATAGAGAATACCATGTTATGTTAATTATCAAGTTATTGCATATGTGTTGTTTATGATCTTGCATGCTCTCCGTTATTAGTAGAGGCTCTGGCCAAGTTTTTACTCTTAACTCCAAGAGGGAGTATTTATGCTCGATAGTGGGTTCATGCTCGCATTGACACTCGGGACGAGTGACGAAAGTTCTAAGGTTGTGCTGTGTCTTGTTGCCACTAGGGATAAAACATTGATGCTATGTCCGAGGATGTAGTTATTGATTACATTACGCACCATACTTAATGCAATTGTCCGTTGCTTAGCAACTTAATACTTGGAAGGGGTTCGGACGATAACTTCGAAGGTGGACTTTTTAGGCATAGATGCGGTTGGATGGCGGTCTATGTACTTTGTCGTAATGCCCAATTAAATCTCACTATACTTATCATGACATGTATGTGCATTGTTATGCCCTCTCTATTTGTCAATTGCCCGACTCGTAATTTGTTCACCCAACATGCTTTTATCTTATGGGAGAGACACCTCTAGTGAGCTGTGGACCCCGGTCCATTCTTTTAATCTTGAAATACAAATCTGTTGCAATACTTGTTTTTACTTGTTTTCTTGCAAACAATCATCTTCCACACTATACATCTAATCCTTTGTTACAGCAAGCCGGTGAGATTGACAACCTCATCTGTTTCGTTGGGGCAAAGTACTTTGGTTGTGTTGTGCAGGTTCCACGTTGGCGCCGGAATCTCTGGTGTTGCGCCGCACTACATCCCGCCGCCATCAACCTTCAACGTGCTTCTTGGCTCCTCCTGGTTCGATAAACCTTGGTTTCTTTCTGAGGGAAAACTTGCTGCTGTGCGCATCATACCTTCCTCTTGGGGTTCCCAACGAACGTGTGAAATACACGCCATCAAGCATATTTTCTGGCGCCGTTGCCGGGGAGATCAAGACACGCTGCAAGGGAGTCTCCACTTCTCAATCTCTTTACTTTGTTTTTGTCTTGCTTTATTTTATTTACTACTTTGTTTGCTGCATTATATCAAAACACAAAAAAATTAGTTGCTAGCTTTACTTTATTTACTGTCTTGTTTGCTATATCAAAAACACAAAAAAAATAGTATACTTGCATTTACTTTATCTAGTTTGCTTTATTTACTACTGCTAAAATGGCCACCCCTGAAAATACTAAGTTGTGTGACTTCACTAGCACAAATAATAATGATTTCCTATGCACACCTATTGCTCCACCTGCTACTACAGCAGAATTCTTTGAAATTAAACATGCTTTACTAAATCTTGTTATGCGAGAGCAATTTTCCAGTGTTAGTTCCGATGATGCTGCTGCCCATCTCAATAATTTTGTTGAACTATGTGAAATGCAAAAGTATAAAGATGTAGATGGTGACATTATAAAATTAAAATTGTTTCCTTTCTCATTAAGAGGAAGAGCTAAAGATTGGTTGCTATCTCTGCCTAAGAATAGTATTGATTCATGGACTAAATGCAAGGATGCTTTTATTGGTAGATATTATCCCCCTGCTAAAATTATATCTTTGAGGAGTAGCATAATGAATTTTAAACAATTGGATAATGAACATGTTGCTCAAGCTTGGGAAAGAATGAAATCTACGGTTAAAAATTGCCCAACCCATGGACTGACTACTTGGATGATCATCCAAACCTTCTATGCAGGACTAAATTTTTCTTCGCGGAATTTATTGGATTCAGCTGCTGGAGGTACCTTTATGTCCATCACTCTTGGTGAAGCTACAAATCTCCTTGATAATATGATGGTTAATTACTCTGAATGGCACACGGAAAGAGCTCCACAAGGTAAGAAGGTAAATTCTGTTGAAGAATCCTCTTACTTGAATGATAAGGTTGATGCTATTATGTCTATGCTTGTGAATGATAGGACTAATGTTGATCCTAATAATGTTCCATTAGCTTCATTGGTTGCCCAAGAAGAATATATTGATGTAAACTTCATTAAAAATAATAATTTCAACAACAATGCTTATCGGAACAATTCTAGTAATAACTATAGGCCATATCCTTATAATAATGGTAACGGTTATGCTAATTCTTATGGGAATTCTTACAATAATAATAGGAATACACCCCCTGGACTTGAAGCTATGCTTAAAGAATTTATTAGTACACAAACTGCCTTTAACAAATACTGTTGAGGAAAAGCTCAATAAAATTGATATTCTCGCTTCTAAGGTTGATAGTCTTGCTTCGATGTTGATCTTTTGAAATCGAAAGTTATGCCTAATAGGGATATTGAAAATAAAATTGTTACTACAGCAAATGCCATCCAAGTTAGAATTAATGAGAATATAAGATTAATGGCTGAACTGCGTGCTAGGTGGGATAGAGAAGAAAATGAAAAACTAGCTAAAGAGAAAAATGTAGCTAAAGTTTGGACTATTACCACCACTAGCAATGCTAATAATTCACATGTTGCTGCACCTCCTACTATTAATGGTAAAATAATTGGTGTTGGCAATGCTTCTACTCCTAGTATAAAGCGCGCAAAATTACCTGAAACTGCTAAAGCTGCTGAAACTGCTTGTGATAAAACTGCTGAAATTTTTTCCAACCTTGGGGATGATAATCCCATTGCTTTAGATTGTAATGATTTAGATTTTGATGATTGCCACATCTCTGAAGTTATAAAGTTCTTGCAAAAACTTGCTAAGAGTCCCAATGCTAGCGCTGTAAACTTGGCTTTCACAAAACATATTACAAATGCTCTCATACAAGCTAGAGAAGAGAAACTAAAACTTGAAACTTCTATTCCTAGAAAGCTAGAGGATGGTTGGGAGCCCATCATTAAAATGAGAGTCAAAGATTTTGATTGTAATGCTTTATGTGATCTTGGTGCAAGTATTTCTGTTATGCCTAAGAAAGTCTATGATATGCTTGACTTGCCACCATTGAAAAACTGTTATCTAGATGTTAATCTCGCTGATAATGCTAAAAAGAAACCTTTGGGGAGAGTTGATAATGTTCATATTATGGTTAATAATAACCTTGTCCCCGTTGATTTTGTTGTCTTGGATATTGAACGCAATGCATCTTGTCCCATTATATTGGGAAGACATTTTCTTCGAACCGTTGGTGCTACTATTGATATGAAGGAAGGTAATATTAAATATCAATTTCCTCTCAAGAAAGGTATGGAACACTTCCCTAGAAAGAGAATGAAGTTACCTTTTGATTCTATTATTAGAACAAATTATGATGTTGATACTTCATCTCTTGATGTTACTTGACATACACTTTCTGCGCCTAGCTGAAAGGCGTTAAAGAAAAGCGCTTATGGAAGACAACCCATGTTTTTACTACAGTATTTTTATTTTATATTTGAGTCTTGGAAGTTGTTTACTACTGTAGCAACCTCTCCTTATCTTAGTTTTGAGTTTTGTTGTGCCAAGTAAAGTCTTTGATAGTAAAGTAAGTACTAGATTTGGATTACTGCGCAGTTCCAGATTTCTTTGCTGTCACGAATCTGGGTCTACCTCCTGTAGGTAGCTCAGAAAATTAAGACAATTTACGTGAATGATCCTCAGATATGTACGCAACTTTCATTCAATTTGAGCATTTTCATTTGAGCAAGTCTGGTGGCCTAATAAAATCCATCTTTACGGACTGTTCTGTTTTGACAGATTCTGCCTTTTATTTCGCATTGCCTCTTTCGCTATGTTGGATGAATTTCTTTGATCCATTAATGTCCAGTAGCTTTATGCAATGTCCAGAAGTGTTAAGAATGATTGTGTCACCTCTGAACATGTTAATTTTTATTGTGCACTAACCCTCTAATGAGTTGTTTCGAGTTTGGTGTGGAGGAAGTTTTCAAGGATCAAGAGAGGAGTATGATGCAATATGATCAAGGAGAGTGAAAGCTCTAAGTTTGGGGATGCCCCGGTGGTTCACCCCTGCATATTCTAAGAAGACTCAAGCGTCTAAGCTTGGGGATGCCCAAGGCATCCCCTTCTTCATCGACAACATTATCAGGTTCCTCCCCTGAAACCATATTTTTATTCCGTCACATCTTATGCACTTTGCTTGGAGCGTCGGTTTGTTTTTGTTTTTGTTTTGTTTGAATAAAATGGATCCTAGCATTCACTTTATGGGAGAGAGACACGCTCCGCTGTAGCATATGGACAAGTATGTCCTTAGGCTCTACTCATAGTATTCATGGCGAAGTTTCTTCTTCGTTAAATTGTTATATGGTTGGAATTGGAAAATGCTACATGTAGTAATTTTAAAATGTCTTGGATAATTTGATACTTGGCAATTGTTGTGCTCATGTTTAAGCTCTTGCATCATATACTTTGCACCCATTAATGAAGAAACACTTAGAGCTTGCTAATTTGGTTTGCATATTTGGTTTCTCTAGAGTCTAGATAATATCTAGTATTGAGTTTTGAACAACAAGGAAGACGGTGTAGAGTCTTATGATGTTTACAATATGTCTTTTATGTGAGTTTTGCTGTACCGTTCATCCTTGTGTTTGTTTCAAATAACCTTGCTAGCCTAAACCTTGTATCGAGAGGGAATACTTCTCATGCATCCAAAATCCTTGAGCCAACCACTATGCCAATTGTGTCCACCATACCTACCTACTACATGGTATTTATCCGCCATTCCAAAGTAAATTGCTTGAGTGCTACCTTTAAAATTCCATCATTCACCTTTGCAATATATAGCTCATGGGACAAATAGCTTAAAAACTATTGTGGTATTGAATATGTACTTATGCACTTTATCTCTTATTAAGTTGCTTGTTGTGCGATAACCATGTTTGCAGGGACGCCATCAACTATTCTTTGTTGAATATCATGTGAGTTGCTATGCATGTCCGTCTTGTCCGAAGTAAGAGAGATACCACCTTTTTGGTTGGAGCATGCATATTGTTAGAGAAGAACATTGGGCCGCTAACTAAAGCCATGATTCATGGTGGAAGTTTCAATTTTGGACACATATCCTCAATCTCATATGAGAATAATAATTGTTGCCACATGCTTATGCATTAAAGAGGAGTCCATTATCTGTTGTCCATGTTGTCCCGGTATGGATGTCTAAGTTGAGAATAATCAAAAGCGAGAAATCCAAAATGCGAGCTTTCTCCTTAGACCTTTGTACGGGCGGCATGGAGGTACCCCATTGTGACACTTGGTTAAAACATGTGCATTGCAAAGATCCGGTAGTCCAAGCTAATTAGGACAAGGTGCGGGCACTATTAGTATACTATGCATGAGACTTGCAACTTGTAAGATATAATTTACATAACTCATATGCTTTATTACTACCGTTGACAAAATTGTTTCATGTTTTCAAAATAAAAGCTCTAGCACAAATATAGCAATCGATGCTTTCCTCTTTGAAGGACCATTCTCTTTACTTTTATGTTGAGTCGGTTCACCTATCTCTCTCCACCTCAAGAAGCAAACACTTGTGTGAACTATGCATTGATTCCTACATACTTGCATATTGCACTTGTTATATTACTCTATGTTGACAATTATCCATGAGATATACATGTTACAAGTTGAAAGCAACCGCTGAAACTTAATCTTCCTTTGTGTTGCTTCAATGCCTTTACTTTGATTTATTGCTTTATGAGTTAACTCTTATGCAAGACTTATTGATGCTTGTCTTGAAGTACTATTCATGAAAAGTCTTTGCTTTATGATTCACTTGTTTACTCATGTCATTACCATTGTTTTGATCGCTGCATTCACTACATATGTTTACAAATAGTATGATCAAGGTTATGATGGCATGTCACTTCGAAATTATCTTTGTTATCGTTTTACCTGCTCGGGACGAGCGAGAACTAAGCTTGGGGATGCTTGATACGTCTCCGATGTATCGATAATTTCTTATGTTCCATGCCATATTATTGATGATACCTACATGTTTTATGCACACTTTATGTCATATTCGTGCATTTTACGGAACTAACCTATTAACAAGATGCCGAAGTGCCGATTCTGTTGTTTTCTGCTGTTTTTGGTTTCAGAAATCCTAGTAACGAAATATTCTCGGAATTGGATGAAATCAAGACCCGGGGGCCTATTTTGCCACGAACCTTCCGGAAGACCGAAGAGCATACGAAGTGGGGCCACGAGGTGGCCGACACCACAAGGCGGCGCGGCCGAGGGGGCCCGCGCCGCCCTATGGTGTGGGCCCCTCGTCGGCCCTCCGACTCGCCCTTCCGCCTACTTAAAGCCTCCGTCGCGAAACCCACGATGCGAAAAACCACGATACGGAAAACCTTCCGGAGACGCCGCCGCCGCCAATCCCATCTCGGGGGATTACGGAGATCTCCTCCGGCACCCTGCCGGAGAGGGGATTCATCTCCCGGAGGACTCTACACCGCCATGGTCGCCTCCGGAGTGATGAGTGAGTAGTTCACCCCTGGACTATGGGTCCATAGCGGTAGCTAGATGGTTGTCTTCTCCTCATTGTGCTTCATTGTTGGATCTTGTGAGCTGCCTAACATGATCAAGATCATCTATCCGTAATACTCTATGTTGTGTTTGTCGGGATCCGATGGATAGAGAATACCATGTTATGTTAATTATCAAGTTATTGCATATGTGTTGTTTATGATCTTGCATGCTCTCCGTTATTAGTAGAGGCTCTGGCCAAGTTTTTACTCTTAACTCCAAGAGGGAGTATTTATGCTCGATAGTGGGTTCATGCTGCATTGACACAGGACGGTGACGAGAAAGTTCTAAGGTTGTGTTGTCTTGTTGCCACTAGGGATAAAACATTGATGCTATGTCCGAGGATGTAGTTATTGATTACATTACGCACCATACTTAATGCAATTGTACGTTGCTTAGCAACTTAATGCGGAAGGGATTCGGACGATAACTCTGAAGGTGGACTTTTTAGGCATAGATGCGGTTGGATGGCGGTCTATGTACTTTGTCGTAATGCCCAATTAAATCTCACTATACTTATCATGACATGTATGTGCATTGTTATGCCCTCTCTATTTGTCAATTGCCCGACTGTAATTTGTTCACCCAACATGCTTTTATCTTATGGGAGAGACACCTCTAGTGAGCTGTGGACCCCGGTCCATTCTTTTAATACTGAAATACAAATCTGCTGCAATACTTGTTTTTACTTGTTTTCTTGCAAACAATCATCTTCCACACTATACGGTCTAATCCTTTGTTACAGCAAGCCGGTGAGATTGACAACCTCAGCTGTTTCGTTGGGGCAAAGTACTTTGGTTGTGTTGTGCGGGTTCCACGTTGGCGCCGGAATCTCGGTGTTGCGCCGCACTACATCCCGCCGCCATCAACCTTCAACGTGCTTCTTGGCTCCTCCTGGTTCGATAAACCTTGGTTTCTTTCTGAGGGAAAACTTGCTGCTGTGCGCATCATACCTTCCTCTTGGGGTTCCCAACGAACGTGTGAAATACACACCATCAGTCCACCATACCTACCTACTACATGGTATTTATCCGCCATTCCAAAGTAAATTGCTTGAGTGCTACCTTTAAAATTCCATCATTCACCTTTGCAATATATAGCTCATGGGACAAATAGCTTAAAAACTATTGTGGTATTGAATATGTACTTATGCACTTTATCTCTTATTAAGTTGCTTGTTGTGCGATAACCATGTTTTACGGGGACGCCATCAACTATTCTTTGTTGAATATCATGTGAGTTGCTATGCATGTCCGTCTTGTCCGAAGTAAGAGAGATCTACCACGTTAATGGTTGGAGCATGCATATTGTTAGAGAAGAACATTGGGCCGCTAACTAAAGCCATGATTCATGGTGGAAGTTTCGGTCTTGGACATATATCCTCAATCTCATATGAGAATAATAATTGTTGCCACATGCTTATGCATTAAAGAGGAGTCCATTATCCGTTGTCCATGTTGTCCCGGTATGGATGTCTAAGTTGAGAATAATCAAAAGCGAGAAATCCAAAATGCGAGCTTTCTCCTTAGACCTTTGTACGGGCGGCATGGAGGTACCCCATTGTGACACTTGGTTAAAACATGTGCATTGCAAAGATCGGTAGTCCAAGCTAATTAGGACAAGGTGCGGGCACTATTAGTATACTATGCATGAGGCTTGCAACTTGTAAGATATAATTTTCATAACTCATATGCTTTATTACTACCGTTGACAAAATTGTTTCATGTTTTCAAAATAAAAGCTCTAGCACAAATATAGCAATCGATGCTTTCCTCTTTGAAGGACCATTCTCTTTACTTTTATGTTGAGTCAGTTCACCTATCTCTCTCCACCTCAAGAAGCAAACACTTGTGTGAACTGTGCATTGATTCCTACATACTTGCATATTGCACTTGTTATATTACTCTATGTTGACAATTATCCATGAGATATACATGTTACAAGTTGAAAGCAACCGCTGAAACTTAATCTTCCTTTGTGTTGCTTCAATACCTTTACTTTGATTTATTGCTTTATGAGTTAACTCTTATGCAAGACTTATTG
>NC_061514.1:123164882-123183832 GCF_022539505.1 Lolium rigidum | reverse complement strand
AAATGCTCTCATACAAGCTAGAGAAGAAAACTAAAACTTGAAACTTCTATTCCTAGAAAGCTAGAGGATGGTTGGGAGCCCATCATTAAAATGAGAGTCAAAGATTTTGATTGTAATGCTTTATGTGATCTTGGTGCAAGTATTTCGTTATGCCTAAGAAAGTCTATGATATGCTTGACTTGCCACCATTGAAAAAGCTGTTATCTAGATGTTAATCTCGCCATAATGCTAAAAAGAAACCTTTGGGGAGAGTTGATAATGTTCATATTATGGTTAATAATAACCTTGTCCCCGTTGATTTTGTTGTCTTGGATATTGAACGCAATGCATCTTGTCCCATTATATTGGGAAGACATTTTCTTCGAACCGTTGGTGCTACTATTGATATGAAGGAAGGTAATATTAAATATCAATTTCCTCTCAAGAAAGGTATGGAACACTTCCCTAGAAAGAGAATGAAGTTACCTTTTGATTCTATTATTAGAACAAATTATGATGTTGATACTTCATCTCTTGATGTTACTTGACATACACTTTTCGCGCCTAGCTGAAAGGCGTTAAAGAAAGCGCTTATGGAAGACAACCCATGTTTTTACTACAGTATTTTTATTTTATATTTGAGTCTTGGAAGTTGTTTACTACTGTAGCAACCTCTCCTTATCTTAGTTTTGAGTTTTGTTGTGCCAAGTAAAGTCTTTGATAGTAAAGTAAGTACTAGATTTGGATTACTGCGCAGTTCCAGATTTCTTTGCTGTCACGAATCTGGGTCTACCTCCCTGTAGGTAGCTCAGAAAATTAAGACAATTTACGTGAATGATCCTCAGATATGTACGCAACTTTCATTCAATTTGAGCATTTTCATTTGAGCAAGTCTGGTGGCCTAATAAAATCCATCTTTACGGACTGTTCTGTTTTGACAGATTCTGCCTTTTATTTCGCATTGCCTCTTTCGCTATGTTGGATGAATTTCTTTGATCCATTAATGTCCAGTAGCTTTATGCAATGTCCAGAAGTGTTAAGAATGATTGTGTCACCTCTGAACATGTTAATTTTTATTGTGCACTAACCCTCTAATGAGTTGTTTCGAGTTTGGTGTGGAGGAAGTTTTCAAGGATCAAGAGAGGAGTATGATGCAATATGATCAAGGAGAGTGAAAGCTCTAAGTTTGGGGATGCCCCGGTGGTTCACCCCTGCATATTCTAAGAAGACTCAGCGTCTAAGCTTGGGGATGCCCAAGGCATCCCCTTCTTCATCGCCAACATTATCCGGTTCCTCCCCTGAAACCATATTTTTATTCCGTCACATCTTATGCACTTTGCTTGGAGCGTCGGTTTGTTTTTGTTTTTGTTTTGTTTGAATAAAATGGATCCTAGCATTCACTTTATGGGAGAGAGACACGCTCCGCTGTAGCATATGGACAAGTATGTCCTTAGGCTCTACTCATAGTATTCATGGCGAAGTTTCTTCTTCGTTAAATTGTTATATGGTTGGAATTGGAAAATGCTACATGTAGTAATTCTAAAATGTCTTGGATAATTTGATACTTGGCAATTGTTGTGCTCATGTTTAAGCTCTTGCATCATATACTTTGCACCCATTAATGAAGAAACACTTAGAGCTTGCTAATTTGGTTTGCATATTTGGTTTCTCTAGAGTCTAGATAATATCTAGTATTGAGTTTTGAACAACAAGGAAGACGGTGTAGAGTCTTATGATGTTTACAATATGTCTTTTATGTGAGTTTTCGCTGTACCGTTCATCCTTGTGTTTGTTTCAAATAACCTTGCTAGCCTAAACCTTGTATCGAGAGGGAATACTTCTCATGCATCCAAAATCCTTGAGCCAACCACTATGCCAATTGTGTCCACCATACCTACCTACTACATGGTATTTATCCGCCATTCCAAAGTAAATTGCTTGAGTGCTACCTTTAAAATTCCATCATTCACCTTTGCAATATATAGCTCATGGGACAAATAGCTTAAAAACTATTGTGGTATTGAATATGTACTTATGCACTTTATCTCTTATTAAGTTGCTTGTCGTGCGATAACCATGTTTCTGGGACGCCATCAACTATTCTTTGTTGAATATCATGTGAGTTGCTATGCATGTCCTTATTGTCCGAAGTAAGAGAGATCTACCACCTTAATGGTTGGAGCATGCATATTGTTAGAGAAGAACATTGGGCCGCTAACTAAAGCCATGAATCATGGTGGAAGTTTCAGTTTTGGACACATATCCTCAATCTCATATGAGAATAATAATTGTTGCCACATGCTTATGCATTAAAGAGGAGTCCATTATCTGTTGTCCATGTTGTCCCGGTATGGATGTCTAAGTTGAGAATAATCAAAAGCGAGAAATCCAAAATGCGAGCTTTCTCCTTGAGACTCTTTGTACGAGGCGGCATGGAGGTACCCATTGTGACACTTGGTTAAAACATGTGCATTGCAAAGATCCGGTAGTCCAAGCTAATTAGGACAAGGTCGCGGGCACTATTAGTATACTATGCATGAGACTTGCAACTTGTAAGATATAATTTACATAACTCATATGCTTTATTACTACCGTTGACAAAATTGTTTAATGTTTTCAAAATAAAAGCTCTAGCACAAATATAGCAATCGATGCTTTCCTCTTTGAAGGACCATTCTCTTTACTTTTATGTTGAGTCAGTTCACCTATCTCTCTCCACCTCAAGAAGCAAACACTTGTGTGAACTATGCATTGATTCCTACATACTTGCATATTGCACTTGTTATATTACTCTATGTTGACAATTATCCATGAGATATACATGTTACAAGTTGAAAGCAACCGCTGAAACTTAATCTTCCTTTGTGTTGCTTCAATGCCTTTACTTTGATTTATTGCTTTATGAGTTAATTCTTATGCAAGACTTATTGATGCTTGTCTTGAAGTACTATTCATGAAAAGTCTTTGCTTTATGATTCACTTGTTTACTCATGTCATTACCATTGTTTTGATCGCTGCATTCACTACATATGTTTACAAATAGTATGATCAAGGTTATGATGGCATGTCACTTCAGAACTTATCTTTGTTATCGTTTTACCTGCTCGGGACGAGCAGAACTAAGCTTGGGGATGCTTGATACGTCTCCGATGTATCGATAATTTCTTATGTTCCATGCCATATTATTGATGATACCTACATGTTTTATGCACACTTTATGTCATATTCGTGCATTTTACGGAACTAACCTATTAACGAGATGCCGAAGTGCCAGTTCCTGTTTTCTGTTGTTTTTGGTTTCAGAAATCCTAGTAACGAAATATTCTCGGAATTGGATGAAATCAAGACCCAGGGGCCTATTTTGCCACGAACCTTCCAGAAGACCGAAGAGCATACGAAGTGGGGCCACGAGGTGGCCAGACCACAAGGCGGCGCGGCCAGAGGGGGGCCCGCGCCGCCCTATGGTGTGGGCCCCTCGTCAGCCCTCCGACTCGCCCTTCCGCCTACTTAAAGCCTCCGTCGCGAAACCCACGATGCGAAAAACCACGATACGGAAAACCTTCCGAGACGCCGCCGCCGCCAATCCCATCTCGGGGGATTACGGAGATCTCCTCCGGCACCTCGCCGGAGAGGGATTCATCTCCGGAGGACTCTACACCGCCATGGTCGCCTCCGGAGTGATGAGTGAGTAGTTCACCCCTGGACTATGGGTCCATAGCGGTAGCTAGATGGTTGTCTTCTCCTCATTGTGCTTCATTGTTGGATCTTGTGAGCTGCCTAACATGATCAAGATCATCTATCCGTAATACTCTATGTTGTGTTTGTCGGGATCCGATGGATAGAGAATACCATGTTATGTTAATTATCAAGTTATTGCATATGTGTTGTTTATGATCTTGCATGCTCTCCGTTATTAGTAGAGGCTCGGCCAAGTTTTTACTCTTAACTCCAAGAGGGAGTATTTATGCTCGATAGTGGGTTCATGCTGCATTGACACACAGGACGAGTGACGAAAAGTTCTAAGGTTGTGTTGTCGTTGTTGCCACTAGGGATAAAACATTGATGCTATGTCCGAGGATGTAGTTATTGATTACATTACGCACCATACTTAATGCAATTGTACATTTGCTTAGCAACTTAATACTGGAAGGGATTCGGACGATAACTCGAAGGTGGACTTTTTAGGCATAGATGCGGTTGGATGGCGGTCTATGTACTTTGTCGTAATGCCCAATTAAATATCACTATACTTATCATGACATGTATGTGCATTGTTATGCCCTCTCTATTTGTCAATTGCCCGATTGTAATTTGTTCACCCAACATGCTTTTATCTTATGGGAGAGACACCTCTAGTGAGCTGTGGACCCCGGTCCATTCTTTTAATACTGAAATACAAATCTGCTCGCAATACTTGTTTTTACTTGTTTTCTTGCAAACAATCATCTTCCACACTATACATCTAATCCTTTGTTACAGCAAGCCGGTGAGATTGACAACCTCACTTGTTTCGTTGGGGCAAAGTACTTTGGTTGTGTTGTGCGGGTTCCACGTTGGCGCCGGAATCTCCGGTGTTGCGCCGCACTACATCCCGCCGCCATCAACCTTCAACGTGCTTCTTGGCTCCTCCTGGTTCGATAAACCTTGGTTTCTTTCACGAGGGAAAACTTGCTGCTGTGCGCATCATACCTTCCTCTTGGGGTTCCCAACGAACGTGTGAAATACACACCATCAGTCCACCATACCTACCTACTACATGGTATTTATCCGCCATTCCAAAGTAAATTGCTTGAGTGCTACCTTTAAAATTCCATCATTCACCTTTGCAATATATAGCTCATGGGACAAATAGCTTAAAAACTATTGTGGTATTGAATATGTACTTATGCACTTTATCTCTTATTAAGTTGCTTGTTGTGCGATAACCATGTTTTACGGGGACGCCATCAACTATTCTTTGTTGAATATCATGTGAGTTGCTATGCATGTCCGTCTTGTCTGAAGTAAGAGAGATCTACCACGTTAATGGTTGGAGCATGCATATTGTTAGAGAAGAACATTGGGCCGCTAACTAAAGCCATGATTCATGGTGGAAGTTTCAGTCTTGGACATATATCCTCAATCTCATATGAGAATAATAATTGTTGCCACATGCTTATGCATTAAAGAGGAGTCCATTATCTCGTTGTCCATGTTGTCCCGGTATGGATGTCTAAGTTGAGAATAATCAAAAGCGAGAAATCCAAAATGCGAGCTTTCTCCTTAGACCTTTGTACGGGCGGCATGGAGGTACCCCATTGTGACACTTGGTTAAAACATGTGCATTGCAAAGATCCGGTAGTCCAAGCTAATTAGGACAAGGTGCGGGCACTATTAGTATACTATGCATGAGGCTTGCAACTTGTAAGATATAATTTTCATAACTCATATGCTTTATTACTACCGTTGACAAAATTGTTTCATGTTTTCAAAATAAAAGCTCTAGCACAAATATAGCAATCGATGCTTTCCTCTTTGAAGGACCATTCTTTTTACTTTTATGTTGAGTCAGTTCACCTATCTCTCTCCACCTCAAGAAGCAAACACTTGTGTGAACTATGCATTGATTCCTACATACTTGCATATTGCACTTGTTATATTACTCTATGTTGACAATTATCCATGAGATATACATGTTACAAGTTGAAAGCAACCGCTGAAACTTAATCTTCCTTTGTGTTGCTTCAATACCTTTACTTTGATTTATTGCTTTATGAGTTAACTCTTATGCAAAACTTATTGATGCTTGTCTTGAAGTACTATTCATGAAAAGTCTTTGCTTTATGATTCACTTGTTTACTCATGACATTACCATTGTTTTGATCGCTGCATTCATTACATATGTTTACAAATAGTATGATCAAGGTTATGATGGCATGTCACTTCAGAAATTATCTTTGTTATCGTTTTACCTGCTCGGGACGAGCAGTAACTAAGCTTGGGGATGCCGATACGTCTCCAACGTATCGATAATTTCTTATGTTCCATGCCACATTATTGATGATACCTACATGTTTTATGCACACTTTATGTCATATTCGTGCATTTTCCGGAACTAACCTATTAACAAGATGCCGAAGAGCCGATTCTTGTTTTTCTGATGTTTTTGGTTTCAGAAATCCTAGTAACGAAATATTCTCGGAATTGGACGAAATCAAGACCCAGGGTCCTATTTTGCCACGAAGCTTCCAGAAGACCGAAGAGGAGTCGAAGTGGGGCCACGAGGGGCCGACACTATAGGGCGGCGCGGCCCAGGTCTTGGCCGCGCCGACCTGTAGTGTGGGGCCCCCGTGTGGCCCCCCACGTTGCCCTTCCACCTACTTAAAGCCTCCGTCGCGAAACCCCTGAGGCAAAAAACCACGATACGGAAAACCTATCGAGGCGCCGCCGCCCCAATCCCATCTCGGGGGATTACGGAGATCTCCTCCGGCACCTCGCCGGAGAGGGATTCATCTCCCGAAGGACTCTACACCGCCATGGTCGCCTCCGGAGTGATGAGTGAGTAGTTCACCCCTGGACTATGGGTCCATAGCAGTAGCTAGATGGTTGTCTTCTCCTTATTGTGCTTCATTGTTGGATCTTGTGAGCTGCCTAACATGATCAAGATCATCTATTTGTAATACTCTATGTTGTGTTTGTCGGGATCCGATGGATAGAGAATACCATGTTATGTTAATTATCAAGTTATTACATATGTGTTGTTTATGATCTTGCATGCTCTCCGTTATTAGTAGAGGCTCTGGCCAAGTTGATGCTAGTAACTCCAAGAGGGAGTATTTATGCTCGATAGTGGGTTCATGCCTGCATTGACACGGGGGAGTGACAGAAACCCCTAAGGTTGTGTTGTGCTGTTGCCACTAGGGATAAAACATTGATGCTATGTCCGAGGATGTAGTTATTGATTACATTACGCACCATACTTAATGCAATTGTTTGTTGTTTAGCAACTTAATACTGGAAGGGGTTCGGACGATAACCTGAAGGTGGACTTTTAGGCATAGATGCAGTTGGATGGCGGTCTATGTACTTTGTCGTAATGCCCAATTAAATCTCACTCGTACTTATCATGACATGTATGTGCATTGTTATGCCCTCTCTATTTGTCAATTGCCCGACCGTAATTTGTTCACCCAACATGCTTTTATCTTATGGGAGAGACACCTCTAGTGAGCTCGTGGACCCCGGTCCATTCTTTTAATACTGAAATACAAATCTGCTGCAATACTTGTTTTACTGTTTTCTCTGCAAACAATCATCTTCCACACAATACGGTTAATCCTTTGTTACAGCAAGCCGGTGAGATTGACAACCTCATTGTTTCGTTGGGGCAAAGTACTTTGGTTGTGTTGTGCGGGTTCCACATTGGCGCCGGAATCTCCGGTGTTGCGCCGCACTACATCCCGCCGCCATCAACCTTCAACGTGCTTCTTGACTCCTACTGGTTCGATTAAACCTTGGTTTCTTACTGAGGGAAACTTGCCGCTGTGCGCATCACACCTTCCTCTTGGGGTTCCCAACGAACGTGTCAATTACACGCATCACTAGCCCAAGCTGACATCGTCATGGGTGTCAGCGCCGACACCTCTTAGCTACTCACCGCCTCCGGGGCCACCAGCCCACGACCGATGACCGCAGTGCAACCAACCGCACAGACGTAGACCTCGCGTTGCAGCCTCTATACCGCCGCCTCCAGGCATGCGCCGCCACCTCCATGGCCGCGCCTACTCCAAGCTTCGGGACCTCCGCCTTGCCACCAAACAGCTCCGCCACATCACACCTTCTCCCGCCGTACACCACTGCTCACCACCGCTCCTAAAAAGAACGCATGATAGTGCGAATAATGTGTTCCTTTGAAAAAGAAAAGGAAAAATAAAAAAGAAAGTATTTTTTCTCACACATTTAATATGTTTCCTTTTTTAGAACATATGTTTCCTTTTTTAGAAATCACATTTTGTTCAGCACTAACAAGTCACATTTAATCCCCTCAAAAACAAGTCACATTTAATAGAGCTTCGACCTTTGCAAGCGGAAAATATAAATGCGCCTTTGCTTACGCTCACGAGCTTCACAAGTCACAACGTGGACCGTCGATCTACGAACGAACCGCCTGGATGCTACCCGGCTACCTGCCACCTCTTTATAAGGGCCACCCCGCCGCCGCCTAGACAAACCCTACACAAAGACCCGGAGACTCCGGAGCTCGCTCGAAGACGCCGCCGCCGACCTCGCGCCGTACTCCTCGCGCTCGCCCTCGCCATGGTAAGATCCGATCGCCAGTGTTTTCATCTCGACTGCGTCGTGCGGTCCAATGCCGGTCTGACCCGCGCGCTCTCTTTTGCTTCTGTAAATCGCAGACCGTGAAGCGCCGGAACCACGGCCGCAACAAGCACGGACGCGGCCATGTCAGGTTCGTCCGCTGCAACAACTGCGCCAAGACCATCCCAAAGGCAAGTTTGATCATGTTCCCGTTGTCCAAAACCATCTTCTTGTAGTGCGCAAATCGCCATGTCAGTTTGTTGATTATGGTGGGTTTTCTTTGGTGGTGCGCGCAGGACAAGGCGATCAAGAGGTTTCGGGTGTCGAACGTCGTGGAACCGGCAGCCATGAGAGATCTCCAGGAGGCGTGCGTCTTTGATGGTGTGGTTTCGCTTCCTCCTTTGATTTTTTGTTTTTTGCTTTTAACTGTTGGATCAGTGATCGCGACCAGGCTGCAGTATTCCAAGAATGCAACTTGTTAATTTCATCTCGCCCCTGTTCTTCGATCCTCATGTGAATTGAAAGCTTCCATCTCTTGATGCGTTTGATACATGATTGACAAGTCTTTCTGTGCAGGTTACGTTTTGCCCAAGCTTTACGAGAAGCAGCATTGGTGCGTGGGCTGCGCCATCCACCAGCACAAAGTTCGTGTCCGCTCCCGTAAAGACCGGAAGAACCGGGCACCTCCGCAGCAACGCTTCCGTCCCAGGGTATGGGCTCCTAGTTTATCTTTGTACCCTACCCTTCCTTTCCTTGTCACCTGAATGCTTGATCTGGGGACATCAACTTGTCTTTTGCATTTAGTGTTGATTTACTAAAATGGGTATTTTTTTACCGTTTTGCTAAGTCTCAGGTGACTGAGATTTTTCTATGTCTCAGTCGACCCCAGAACCATTGGTTCTGCTTTTGAGATTCGTGCAACCAGTGAACGGAAATAAAAATTATAAGTCACGCGCCCTAGGGTAGTCGAACTCAGGACCCCTCGGTTCGAGGAGCGATGTCGATACGACCACGAGAACAGTTCATTACGGTAGAGAACCGCTACTTCAGATATATATAGCATACTGCACTTGTTTTGTTTCATTTTGTACAAATAGCAAAGTAGACGGCATTTGTGCTTATAATATTTTCTTATGTCTTTTTTATGATTGTTTATATTACTTTTGCATTTTTTATTTGATATTCATCAAAAAATGCAAACCATGCTTTATATGTATTATATATTTTTATTATTTATGTTGGTTGTATTTTTCTGTTTTTTATAATATATATAGATTTCATCGGGTTTTTAATATGAGTTACATTTTTTTAAGAAATGTGCAACTAGTAAAGTTTTTCATACGAGTTTCAATTTTTTTTACGAAATGTGCAACTAGCAACCAATTATTGATTATTGATACGCGTTACACTTTTCTAAATAAATATGTAATTATAATTTTTTTAATATAAGTTGTATTTTTCTCAAGAAATGTGCAACTAGAAACCTATTTTTAATATGAGTTGCACTTTTTCTCAAGAAATATGCAACTAGCAGTCTATATTCAATGTGAGTTGCACTTTTCGAAGAAATATACAACTCCATATGGTTTCAATATGAGTTTCATTTTTTCTACAGAAATGTGCAACTAGCTACCGCTTATTGATACGAGTTGCACTTTTCTAAAGAAATGTGCAATTAGAAGCTTTTTTTATACGAGTTGCACTTTTCTCAAAAAATATGCAATTGGAAACCTATTTTTTAATATGAGTTGCACTTTTTTCTCAAGAAATATGCAACTTGAATTCTATATTCAATGTTAGTTGCACATTCCATCTAGTATTAATATGAGATGCGTTTTTTCTCAAGAAATATGCAACTAGCTACCGGTTATTGATGCGAGTTACACTTTTCTAAAGAATGTGTAACTAGAAGTTTTTTTAATACGAGTTATACTTTTCTCAAGACATGTGCAACTAGGAACCGATTTTTAATATGAGTTGCACTTTTCTCAAGAAATGTGTAATTAGCATATCTTTTGGTTCCATATTTTTGTCTTTTTTCACTTGTTTTTCGATTTTAAATGACTGACATCTTCAATTAAATTTGTGAAAAGGTCTAAGAAACATTTACTTTTATTATTTTTTATGAAGTTCCTTTAGTACTAGGCTAAGTGAAATCTAAACAGTTGTTAATTAACTTTGTATACAATTAAAACGATATTGTTTAATTGGCAGCTGGCTAGCTAGCACAACATGCGTGCACAGCTGCACATGCTGGGGTGCATGCTCCGTCTGTGCATGTATGTCAATTGTCAAGTGGCCTCATGATGCTAGGACGTCGAGTGAGACACACTAAAATCTCAGTCAACTGTTACATAGGCACTCCCTTTTTTTATGTTCCTTGTTTAACAACTTCGTTAGCTATTTGCCGACCAAGGATCATACTAGTTTGTCTCCTCTTTTTCCCTATTGCTTACATTGTGTGAATTTATAGTCAAATGTTTTTTTAGTACAACTGAATTATCCTTGTCCAATTTATGCTATCGATATTTTTTGTTTCAGTTGTTCCCGAGACTTTTAAATACAGAATTTATCTGAATTTAATATTCAACTAAATGCTAGCAAATATTATTGCCAAAAAGTTCAATTGCCCCTATCCTTTTGGCATGGACGATGTCTGTGGTATATCACATTGCACGAGGAAATCTGTTTTGCTGTAAATCGTCAGTATAATAGCTAGTTAGGTAATAACACCACTTGTTTCCATCCTTACGGCTGCTTTGTTCTGGCGTGGTAGTTGTTATTTTGATTTCTGTACTCATGTACTTAGTGTTTCCTAACAGCGGTTAGTAATCGGTTAGGCCAAGTGCTAAGTGTAGGATACACTGAAAAGGCTTTGTCTTGATAGCTCTTTTAATCTTGTTAGCCAAGGCGGCACAGTGCAGCACAGATTGTTTTCAGCCAAAGCTTAGTCTTGATAGCTCTTTTTTCTTTGCTAGAACATCATCTATTGCTGTGATTTCTACCGTCTGGTATAATGCTTAATGCACCTTATGGCTTTCATTTTGCAGGAGGAAAGACCTGGGGGCCAAGCTCCTCGTCCTGGTGGTGTCGGTGGGGGTCCTGGTGGTGTCGGCGGTGGTTTCGGCACCGGTGCTCCAGCTCCCAATGTCGCTGGCACCTGATTTGGCCTCCTCTGAGTGCTCTGCTTGTTTTAACCAGTCTAGATCTTACCGTACAACTATCGTAATGCTAGTAGTGGGTACTGGATGAGTTCCGTACTTTTTTGCATCGAAAAACCTGTTATGTGGCTAGGCCAAATGTTATCTATGATCTACCTAGTTGTGAGCATCGGTTATGGACAAGGCTATCTGCTACCTTCATATGTTATTACTCAGTAGGCACCACTTGTTATTGTCTCTTTTTATCTGGTTAACTGCAGTTCCATATGGTTTTAGCCCCAACTTGTTTCAGTTACCTTGCATTGCAAAATCTTGCTTGATTCTATTCGGTTACTGAATTCAATTGTTTGCAATTGCTGGTGGGCGTGAACTGCTCGCCTGTGAGTGGACGTGCTCAGGAGGAAGTGTACCAAATTTTAGTTATCTACATTCTGACAGCACACATTTTCTTTGTGTGTTCATGAATTTAAAGTTCATTTTTAAAATTTTAATTACGTAACATTACCGTGTCTTTAGCTGTTATGTTTACCTTGTGGGGAAAGAAAACTTGAGAGCCCCTGGCAGTGCATCGGACATCCAACTAGAAGGATTTTGAATAATGTTACTCTCTCCATCCATAAGAGGATCAAAGATTTGTCCAAATTTAGATGTATCTATACACTAAATAGTACTTATCTACTTTTGGTTGGTTATACCTGAAAAAGTCTTAGATGTTCTACAGTATATGTTTTCCTGATAATGCTGTATTCAGATTGGTGTTTCAGTTGATAACCGAAAAAACAAAAGAACAACTTCTAAGGTAAACCTACGCTTGCCAACTAAAGAGTACAAAAGCAAGCAATAAAGCGTCGTCAACGAGGGAAGATCGGACTTGAATCAAAGAAACAAAAGTCGCGGGGCTCTCAATTAATTTCTAAACACCGTACCCACCATTGTATTTTGCAACAATAAAATTGATAGATAGATATGTACTGAGAATAGTGTGTTTCCTTCGGAAGTGATATTTTTCTCTTAGGTGCATATGCTTTCTTTATTTTGAAATGCATTTTCGATACATTTTAAAATGTTAAAAAAAATTAAACGAAAAATTTACGCCTACATCTTCACATGCTACGCGCACACAAAGTATATCCATTAAAATTAGACTTGTCCTTTGGGTTGTGCAAACAACAATGGTGTTAAAAATAAGCCTCTTTGGAACACATATTTTGTTTTTTTTCACATCAAAATAAAAACTAGCGGTTTTTTCGCGAAACTGTATCAACGAGTACATACATTGTTGAGATGTAAATGTGAAATATTCGCAAAAAAAGAGATGTAAATTTGATTTTTATTGGAATTTTTAATAATTAGAAATATGTTTTTTTGGGTGGAGGGAGCATATGCAGCCGGGAGCCGAATTGAATTTCCGGTTTCCTTTCACTCTGAATAAGGTTTTGATATTTGAAAATATGTTAATGTAATTAGTTTATGTAAATTGTTATTCCTACATGTCCAACTAATAAGTGCTCAAAGAGAAGCTTATAAGGGAGCGCCTACGTCTTAGTTGACTCTGAATTTACAAAATCTTAGTTCATTTTACTAATTTGTTGATGTAGTGCATTTTCAAATATTCACTGTAATGTAATATTTTTTTATTGTGGAAATTGTACTTTCTTATCTATTTTTAAAAATGTTATATTTACTTATCTACTTTTGATCGGTTAAACCCAAACGTGTATATATGTAGAACAAAAATTGATTTCTAAATACCCAGCATTGAAATATGATAACTTCAGATAGATTTTTTTCCGAGTAAATTAGGAACTTTACATTACATTGATTAATCTGCATTCTTATTGTTCTATATGCTTGCTAATAAAAGTTGATTACTAAACACCCAGCATTGTATTTTAAAACAATACAGTGGATATATATATGTGTAGTGAGAATAGCGTGTTTCCTTCGCTCCGAAAAAAAGGATTTTAATATTTGGAAAGATGGTAAGGAATTAGTTTATGTAAGTTGTTATTCCTAAATATCCAACCAATAAGTGCTCAAAGAGAAGTTTATAAGGGAGTGCCTATGTGTAGTAGACTCTTAGTTGACTCCGAATTTACAAAGTATTAGTTCATTTTACAAATTTGTTCACGGCAATCTTTCTTTACGGAAAGTATATTGTTTGTTTAAAAAGTGTAAATTCTTGCTGGATTATCAATCTTGGATCGACGGTTCTTGGCGTTGACTACCTAAGAAGTGGAGTATGCTTAAAAGTACTGATTGGCTCAACTTTATCTAAAATGGAGGGGGTAAGTTTTTCAGAAAAATATATGTAAATTCTTGCTGAGATCTCAATTTTGATCAACGGTTCTCGGCGTTGACTGTGATACTTAAGAGGTAGAGTATGCTTTAAAAGACTCGTTGTTCGAGGGTTAGCAAAACCGTTTATGAAAAGAAGAAGGTTTACCAAAATAATTTCCACCAAATTGTAGCCCCCGACCGAGACGAACAGCCACGATTGCCAAAGTTAAAGCCCAAGCTAATTAAGTTAGTCCACCAGCTGAACGCCATTGGGGTAATCCTCGCAATGGCGGACGTGGCGGACGAGGTTGCCACTGTCAGCGCCCGCCCTGGTTTTGCAGTCGTAGTGCGGCGCGTTGTGGAAGCAGGGCTCGATCGTTGGGGCGAGACGGCACGGTGGCTCGGGTCCCTTCCCGTCGACGGGGGTCATGAGCACCCAGGGCCTCAGCCCGGCGAGCCCTGGCTGACGTACCCGAACGTGGAGGCGGCGGACGTGACCACCACGTCCGAGAAGCTGAGCAGCACCATCTCCGCGAAGGCCTTCTGGTTGTGGTGCCGCTCCTCCGAGTGCTGCGCGCCCAGGTGCGTGGGCTGGAACACGCTCACCGCCCCGCCTCCCGCCGCGCCGTGCTCGTAGTACATGCCGCTGAGCTTCTCGTAGTACTCCCCGCGCAGCGACACGATGAGCACGGCCTTGCGCTTCGTCGTCGTCTCCTGATGATCAGGGGCAGCAGCGGCAGAGCTTACGTTGTTGTCGACGGCGGGCAGGATGCCCTCGCCGTACGCGCACCAGATGATCTGGCTGTAGCGTTCGTCGGCGGAGATGGGGGTGAACTTGAAGTCGCGCACCTGGAGGCCCACCCGCTCCTCCGCCGGGGCGAGGTACGAGGTGTGGTACCGCGCCACCATGGCCCACACCGTGTTGCTCGGGTGGAACAGGTAGCGCCCGAGGTGGTGGAACACAGCTTCGCGGCGCGGGAACAGGCGGTCCAGCTCGCGCTCGTACCGCGGGACCAGGAAGAGGCCCGGCACGAAGTAATTGTCGGAGCGGAGCACGAGCCAGGGCACGCCGCGCACCGCGTCCTGCCCGTCGTCGCAGAAGAAGCGCCGGTCGTTCGGCTGGTAGTTGTTCTGTAGATGCAGGTACATCCACGGCGCCGGCGGGTCCCTGGACCCCTCGCCACGGCGCAGCGCGTTTCCGAGGCTCTCCGGGGTGCGGGTGTTGAAGCGCTCCATGCTCCGGATGGGGAAGTCTTTCTCCGGGAGCACCCAGGTGCTGGAGCCGGGGAACGGCTCGCAGAAGATGTCGTCGAGGTCGTGGCCGGGGTGTTGGACGAGGAGGACGCGGTCGGTGAGCAGCGCGTAGAGGAAGGCGGCGGCGGTGGAGATGATGCGGTTGCCGAGGCCCGCTTGGGGTGTCCACACGATGTAGCTGCACTCGGCCGCCGGGTCGGCCTCGGAGGTACTGTTCGAGGACGCCGGCCCGGGCGCCGGCGCATGCTCGTCCATGGAGTCACGCAGGCGGGCGACGGCGCGCGAGTAGGACGAGGTGCCGGGCCCGCAGCGGCGGTGGAGGGACTCGTAGCGTCGGAGGCGCGAGACGAGGTGCGGGGACATGACGTGGAGTGACGGCCGGCGGTAGAGCGATGCTCGGTAGCGGCTGAGGCAGGAGCCGTCGTCGAAGTCCGGCGAGAGGAGACCGCCGAGGAGCCGGTCGCGGGTGTCCGGGACCGTCGCCGAGGAGCCGGCGCGGCCTAGGCCTTGGTCGGACACTACATACAGTTCAAGCATGTCGATCGTCTTGTTACTTTTTCGTATACCGATTACTGAGTTACTGACAATTGCAAGATCAACAATTCAACATGCATGTACGTACCAGCGCTTAAGACTAGCCGGACTCCGGCCGGCGAGACCCACGTAGACATGAGCAGCACGGCCATCAGGCTTAACGTGATCACTATTAGCACCATCGGCCGCACAACGCCGGACGAGTGCCCCTGATCGGAGGTCTTGCCGTCCTCCATCTTGAGTATCACTAGCATGACGAAGCTGGTGCACACAAGCGCGATATGGTGATCGATCCAATCTGTTTTCGCATTGTGGACTTGTGGTAGTCAACTGGTTAATTAAAAACCACCAAAAGGCCTAAAAAGCGCGAGTTGCGACGGCTTGCACGGTTGCACCTTCGTCAAGCAAAAGTTTCTGTGGAATGAAACCACCGGACCTGAACCACGCGCAGGAGATCAGCGATGAGTGGCAACTTTGGACTTCTAGTCGTGGTTTAGGTAGACCCGAGGGCGAGGAGTAGTCGTTGTTTTCGGTGGGTGGTGTGGCCGGCTCCGTCTGTGGTTGCCTGGCGCAACAGTCTATACCCTGTACTAGACGATGTCCATTCTTTTTCGAGCTTAATACAAAACAAGCAAATCTCCTGCGCGTACTCGAAAAAAAATTAGATAGAAGACTTGAAATAAGTTCAACCTTGAATTAACGAAGCCATCAACAGGAGCTGAACAAAATCATATGTCCAAAACTTTCCCTATACCGTACCAATGGTCCGTTATAGACGTGCAACCTAAGAGTGCATGCAATTCTAGAGGTGCCCTAAGAATCAATAATCTTGTGGAAATTTAATTCAGCTCCCGGGTGCATATGCTTCCTCCACCAATAAATAAAATTAAAATATCGAAATTTTAACAAAAAAAATCTATTTGTATATCTTCACAATATATGTGTGTTCGTCAAGTTTCATGAGGAACCAATATTTTGTGTGATCTACGTAAAAAAGTAGAAAATTTATCTTCCGAAAAACCTCAGTTTTACATTGAATTTTATCTTTTTTCACATGTCACACGATAAGTCGATTTTTCATGAAACTAGCATATGAAGATGTACATGTGCATTTTCTTTTCAATTTTTAAAATTTCAAAATATGTATATCATGCATTTTAAAATATGCAGAGCATATGCTCCCATGTGGCAAAACACCAATCTTGTAATCTTGAAAAATTATAAAGAGCGCATGGTTCAAAAATTTCTCCGGTGGAATGCGGCGGTGGCTGTCAGATCTTCAAGTGGACAGCGGATGATAACTTCTGAAAATTACCAACTTTTTTTACTAACAGGTGGCAATTCTAGGTTGGGTTGCTAATTAGCTTCACTTGCAACCGGCCTACGTGCAAACCCATGTATAGCAAGAAAAAAATGAGTTCCAACTCACGTGCAACTCATGTATAACTACAAGAATCTAAGTTGTAACTCACATGTAACTAAAAATCTCAGTTGCAACTCAAATGCAACCAATGTGCAACGGAGAATTATTTTCCCAGTTACAACTCCCGTGCAACTCATATGTAACTGAAAAAATCTCACTTGCAACATATCTACAACCCACAGGGCAAATAAATCATGATTTAAATTTAACGGTTGTAGAGTTGAATGCGCTCTAACTTAATTATCACTCTTGATTGAGAATTAGTAAAAATGTAATGTTTACATATATGCATGTTGTTTCTTTTTGGTTTGGCCTTACTTCATGGCCTACGCTATGCGTTGACCTTGTTCAGTGTGTGCCCTCATGGACGGAATGAATAACGCGGGGTAAAGTGGCAATCATAATTCCACCCTAAGCTAGCGCGAGCCGACCAAATCAAACACCACCATGTGGTATACGTGGTGAGCAACTAAAACAATTGTTATACAAAATGAAATCAAACAGCACCAGCTCATGTATTATCATGTAAGTATATGTTATACTACTATAGTTGCTACTATGAATACATGGTATTGGTTGTAAATAAAAAAACACTACCACCAGATGCTCCCTAGATCTCACCCGCTTGATGCACAGCCGACAGCGGCGGGCATGGTTTCCAGCTGCGTTCCCAGGGCAATAGTGCCGACAGCGTCCAAGCGACGGTTGTGCAAATCCTGCGTATTTTCAGGTCATTGCTTCAAAATTAAGTAGCTTGGACACTCGGCAAAGTGGCCGTGTTGTAAAGCCTCAAGAAGCTCAAAACCGTAAGGAAAAAACCTAGCTGGTCATTGTTTTAGGATGTTTTTTTCCTGCACATCTAGAATATAGATATATAAAATCCAGCTGAATTTTCTAGTTCAGGCGACTAGGTGTTTGGGAGCGATCTTTCTTGACAACGAAAGAACAAAATCTACGAGTTCAACACTAGTTAGGTTTTCTTATTTTATAATTTTAAAACCATGTTCCAAACTATGTAGTAGTTTGTGTTTGTTTCTATCTATGGTTAAATAAAAAGGAAAAAATAGGTAAAATATTTATGGGTCGCCCGTTGTGAGCACTCCAGACGTAAAACGGACGTGTAATCAAAAATAACGATTTTCATGTCCGCGAGACGACGCAAACTGACGCACGCGACCACTTTCAGTGGCATCGCCCTGTTTGGAGGAGATGTCCTAAGAAAAGATGGAAGTGGGAAGAGTGAGGTGTCAGTCACAAGGCATGTAGGGAAATGCAGATTGATGAACTACCAGCTTACATGTGCTGAACCCACATGGTGGTAGCATTTCACATGGCAAATGCTTAGTACATAAATACAGGCGCGACGGCCCTCCCCTCCTCTCTCCCTCGCGTCGGCCCTCTAGGCGACCGTGGGAGAGAACCCTAGATCACGCCGCCGCCACCTCTCCCAATCATCCCTCCCCTTCTCATCGCCCCTGAAGGCGTCCGTCGGCAAGTCTGTGTGGCGCCGGTGATGGGGGCGGCGGGGAACTACTCTCCCCCCCCCACACGTGCAGTTGCAGGGAGGAAGGAGGCCGTGTGGGGGGGATGGACTATGCCGATGGGACGCTGTGACGGCCCTCCTCCCTCCGCACCTCCCTCCGTTCCCCTCTCCGGCTCGGCATCACCGGCGCATGGTAGTGGTGCCTGGTGGCTGGGTGCTATGCTCCGCTGACCGGGCTGGGACCATGGATTCAGGGCGGCGGCCTTGGGCGCAGGGTGGGGCCTCGTCGATAGCGGCAGGTGGCGGTTGATGGTGATGTTGTTTGTGCTCTTCTGCCATGTGGTCGGTGAAGTGGCGGCGGCCGCGGGCCTGGTGCGGAGGTCGCCCGGCGGGCCTCCATCATCAGATCCGAAGACGGGTGTTGTTCCTCCCAGCGGTGCTCATCCCACCTCCCCGGCCCCAGACTCCCTCCGGTGGTTTGGTGAGGGCGGTCGGATGTGGGCTGACAGTGGCGGCCACGAGGTCGACGACACTAACGGCG
>NC_061514.1:123133000-123164782 GCF_022539505.1 Lolium rigidum | reverse complement strand
GGGTCGAGGGACGAAAAATCATCGAATCATTATAGAGCTGGTACTGTATTAAACAGGTACTTTTAGAAAATTTAAGAATACCTTGAGATCTACTTGCCCTCTATCATCGAATCATTGTCTGCGAACCCTAATTTTCATATTCGTCGAGTACTTTTCGGCTGAAACCTTCGAGATCTACTTGCCCTCTACTTCTAACTAAACCCTAGCCTACAATCCATAGGCATTGATAAGTTAATCCCTTGTCACCGGCTTTGTCTAATGCTTACCAATAGTTTAGAAACACACACAACCCTATTCTTCCACTTACATCCAGCACTATATGCATCAGTATCTCATAGATTCATTTTATATATCACTGCTGATGTCTGTTGCTCTTCAATTTTCATATGCAGACTGAAACTGCTAAGCCTTCATTGGTCAAAAGGATTGCAACCTAGCTGCCGATGAGGCATCTGCAGAGGCTGCCACCAAGTTCTTGTCGGCCCCACCTTCGGATGCTTATATAAGCTCAAGTCCAAGGACCAGCCGGGCCGTAACCATCCAAGGGTTCGGCTATATTTTCTTAAGCCACATTTACATGCCATGATTTATGTCTGATATTATCACCGGCTCTGTCTAATGCTTTTTGGAATTCGGAAACGCCAAATTAGCATGCTTATATTCATCATACACTAAATTTTGATTGTTCGGTTTGTAACATAGTGTTATGCACTCGCTTGTCAACATTTGCATTGCTACGAACTATGCACTTTACACAACCTAATTCTTCCACTTACATTCAGCGCTACGCACCGGTAGTACCTCCCATGTTTCCTTCACCATCCCGATGCCGAGCTTGCGGGAATATGGCGGGCCCATGTACATACCCCGCATATAACACCTCCTATGGCTCTATCTACCTTTATAATAACTCCTTCACGAGTTACGGGTATGAATTCTCGGTGGTTTAGCATGAATTGGCATATAGTAAAGTCTTGTTTTTAGTCTTCCTGCTTCTTACATTAGTATCAATTTTCACTGCAGATCTGTACCTTGTGAACTTCGTCCAATGATTAACCGGATGTGTCCGCATGAAGGGTCTTTCACTATGCATGGCAATGGAAAATTGATGAACACCTAGACGGTCTATGAGGTGTATGTCTACAAGACGCGAGGCCATCACATATTTGTATGGACATGATTGGAGAAAGTTTGCTTTTGACTACGGTCCGAAGAAGGGCGACGAGCTGAGGATCGAAACTCAAACGGGCGGATATACGTAGCGCTTACGAGTTGGAGACACTTCGAAATATATATTATGTAACTTTTTTGTACTCATATCCTTTGATTACTGCATTCGAGCGGTTGTTCTAAACCATTCCCTCTGTTCTAGCTTGCTGGGTTTAACATGATCAAAGTTACGGATCCCCGATGGAACGAGGAGCGGATGTCACAAAGGGCACCCACACCGGCACCGGCACCGGCTTCCCACTCTCCTGCATCGGCACCGGTTCTGTACCGGCTCCGTTTACTGCATCTACCCAGCGAGGCTCCTGCATCGAGCCTTGGTTCCTCTAGCTGCACCGTTTCTTGCACCTGCCCAACGAGTCTCCTCGCATTAGCACCGGTTCCTCTAGAGGCACCGTTTATTGCACCTGCCCGGCGGTCTCCGCATCGGCACCGGCTCGTGTACCAGCCCGAGGCTCCTGCACCTGCCCGGCCCGGATCACCGAGGTCTCAGCTCATTGCTGTGGCCACCCGTGTGGTGACCGGGACGCATCCGAAGGCTATGTTCGTGAGTATATGACAGCATAAGCTGCTCTTATCTTGATGTCTTCTCTACTCAAAGTCTCACATGGTTCGGTCTTCGGTGCATTGGTGCCATTGACTAATTTTTGGTGGTATCTCTTGCTTTGAATCAGAAATTGCCTAAAAGTATCTCCAAGGATCTCAATGCTGGCCGAAGGGGCAAGATTTCCCTCGTCATGGAGAGTGAAGGTCTCACCGTGGAGGGACGGTACTCCGTTAGTCCCACAGATGGCCGCTTGGCTGTTACTTCCAGGTGGAAAAAGTTCATTGACGGTGCCAAACTTCGCATTGGATCAAAGTTGAAGGTCAAGATCTTTCGATGCCGTTGTGACATGCTGGTCATAAAGTTTGCGGTTGTCTAGTTCTGTTGTCCCATGAGCCCTTAGCAAATGCATTTGTAGTTATACTTATATAAGGTTATCTTATCTGAACTGCTAATTAATTGTATGGGTGGTAAAACTACGGCAAGCTTTTGGTCTTAGCAAGTATGTATGTATGATCAGCTATTATGATAACTAATGTTTGTGTTCATCTTAATTTGCATTTCCGTTTTAGAAAAAAACTTAATTTCTATTTTGGCTGACTTTGTTAGAGAACTATCAGATTGAATCCACAACATGATTCAAATAGAGTCATTACACCGAGCCACATGTCTTGACCTTGCTATATACTAGTTCCATTAATCGGTGCAAGAAGGCTTACCGAGCTGCTCGAACCACGGCGGATTCGAATCCACCTTAGCTATCTAGCTAGAAATACAACCTTTGCGAGAAAGAGGATTTGCGGTATGGGGAGGCTGACATTGGGGACCCATGAGGCGATAGCGTTGTCAACGTTTTAAAGGCGGCGGGAGATCGAAACAAAAAAATAAGCCAAAAATCAGTTGGTAAACAAAATCCAAGAAATGAAACATTTACCTTTACGAGAGGATGACATGCGGGACCCATGAGGCGGCATCATCCTCAACTATTCCAAGGCGGCGGGGATCAAAATAAAAAAAGGAAATAGCCGGAAATTAATTAGGGTCAAAAATAAATCTATCAAAGGAAACCTTTATTGTTCATAGAGGATGACATGTGGGACCGACACTGCCAGTTGCGCCGTCATCGTTTCAAAGGGGCGAGGGGATCAAAAGAAAAAGGCAAATAGCCGGAAATTAGGGGTAAAAAATAAATCCAACAAAGGAAACTTTTATTGTTCACGAGAGGATGACATGCGGGACCCATGAGCCGGCGGCTTCCTCAACGTTTCAAAGTCGGCATGAGATTGAAAGAAAAAGGAAAGTGACCAAATATCGGGAGCCAAAAATAATCCAAGAAAAGAAATTTTATTGTACATAGAGGATGACATGCGGGTCCCATTTTGCGGCGAGCGATCTCAACGTTTTCAAGGTGGCACGGGACCAAAAGAAAAATGAAGTGGCCGGAAATCGAGGGGTGAAAAAAATCCAAGAAAAGAAAGATTTCAATTGGGCTGCATCCGGACATGCGGGCCTTCGAACTATCTGCTTGGGCCTTTTGACTCGTACAATTTCAGCCCACTCCAAAACGGGAAAGTTCGGATTTTTCTAAAAAAACAGGAAAGTCCTATGCTTCGCAAAAACACAAAACAAGGAGATTCAACATATAAGTTTGTTTATGTAAAAATAAAGATTTAATTTATCCGTTTGCAATAGCTCAGAGCGAAATACACTGTTTATTTTTCTACAAAATAATCAAGATATCACATGTTTCTTGTACGAGGAGGCTGACATCGGGGACCTATGAGCCAGCAGCGTCGTCAACGTTTTAAAGGCGGCAGGGGATGGAAAGAAAAAATAAACCAAAAATATGTTGGTAAAAAATCCAAGAAAAGAAACATTTTCGTTCGAGAGGATGACATGCGGGACCCATGAGGCAGCGGCATCCTCGGCGTTTATTGTTCATAGAGGTTGACATGTGGGACCCGTGAGCCGGCGGCGTCCTCAACGTTTTAAAGGCTGCAGGTGATCGAAAGAAAAAATAAGCCAAAAATCGTTTGGTCAACAAAATCCAAGAAAATAAACATTTACCGTTACGAGAGGATGACATGCGGGACCCATGAGGCGGCGGCATCCTCAACGATTCCAAGGCGGCGGGGAAATATCCGAGAAATTAATTAGGGGTTCAAAATAAATCCATCAAAGGAAACTTTTATTGTTCATAGAGGATGACATGTGGGACCGACCTACCAACGAGCGTCCTCATCGTTTCGAGAGGGCGAGGAGATCAAAAGAAAAAGGCAAATAGCCGGAAATTAGGGGTCAAAAATAACTCCAAAAAGAAAACTTTTATTGTTCTTAGAGGATGACATGCGGGACCCATGAGCCAGCAGCTTACTCAACGTTTCAAAGGCGGCATGAGATCGAAAGAAAAAGGCAAGTGACAAAATATCGGGAGCCAAAGATAATCCAAGAAAAGAAACTTTATTGTACATAGAGGATGACATGCGGGTCCCATTTAGCGGCCGGCGGTCTCAACGTTTCAAATGCGGCTTGAGATCAAAAGAAAAAGAAAGTTGATTGTACATAGAGGATGACATCCGGGTCCCATGAGCCAGCAGCGTTTCAAACGTGGCATGAGATCGAAAGAAAAAGGCAAGTGACCAAATATCAGGATCCAAAAATAATTCAAGAAAAGAAACTTGATTGTACATAGAGGTGACATGTGGGACCTATGAGCCAGCAGAGTCCTCAACGTTTCAAAGGCGGCGGGGGATCAAAAGAAAAAGGAAATAGCCAAAAATCGGAGGGTGAAAAAAACCCAAGAAAATGAACTTTTATAGTACATAGAGGATGACATGCGGGTCCCATGAGCCAGCTGGTTCCTCAACGTTTCAAATGTGGCATGAGATCGAAAGGAAAAGGCAAGTGACCAAATATGAGGAGCCAAAAATAATTCAAGAAAAGAAAGTTTTATAGTACATAGAGGATGACATGCGGGTCCCATTTAGCGGGAGCGGTATCACCGTTTGAGAGGCTGCACGGGATCGAAAGAAAAAGGCAAGTGACCAAATATGAGGAGCCAAAAATAATTCAAGAAAATAAAGTTTTATAGTACATAGAGGATGACATGCGGGTCCCATTTAGCGACGGCGGTATCACCGTTTGAGAGGCGGGACGGGATCGAAAGAAAAAGGCAAGTGACCAAATATGAGGTGCCAAAAATAATTCAAGAAAAGAAAGTTTTACGAGTACATAGAGGATGACATGCGGGTCCCATTTAGCGACGGCGATATCACCGTTTGAGAGGCGGCGGGGGATCGAAAGAAAAAGGCAAGTGACCAAATATGAGGTGCCAAAAAAAACTCCAAGAAAAGAAAGTTGATTGCACATAGAGGATGACATGCGGGTCCCATTTAGCGACGGCGGTCTCAACGTTTCCAAGGCGGCAAGGGATCAAAAGAAAAAGGAAGTAGCCAGAAATCGGGGGGTCAAAAAAATCCAAGAATAGAAAGAATTTTGGTTCATAGAGGATGACATGCGGGACCCATGATCCCGCATCGTAAACGGCTCGATCGGAGAGCGTTGAACGAGATGGCGCGATCGAGAAAAAAAACAATGCCGAGAGAGGCTGCCATCTGGGCCCTACATCCCTCGGCGGTGCGGATTTGCGTTGACTCGGCCGGCGAACCCGAGATTTCGAGATGCACCACGTGCCGGGCCACCATACGCCACGTTTTGGCCGTTTTCGTCGGGCTAGGTGGCCTCAAAAAACGAGAAAAAAAACGTTTTGACATGCACAACGGAGAGACCAAAAATCGTCGGCCATGGTCACCAGCAACCACGGCGCGACTTCAACTTCGTCGGCCATGGCAACTTTTCTTGTAGTGTACGTGCAGTTCTTCTATGTGCAGCTGCCTCATATTGCTTCAAACTTCTGCATGGGTACCTAGATGTTTATTTCCTTTGCTCCAACTGGATTTTATCATATTAAAGTACTACATAATTCGTTGCGGGGTTTTGTTGACGGAGCTCACCGAAAATATTTGTTCTCACCTGCAGCAATGCCTATCGGATATTTTTCAAAAGAAAAAGCACTTGCTTTTCGGTTAAACTAGGAATCATTTAATAATTGGAGGCTTTTATCTACATATGTCGACATAAGGGGTTAGAAGAAGCGAGGTAATGGATTTTCTTGTGTATTATGATGATCCCCTCTATTTAGTGGTAGATATAATGTACTTAAACAGAGTGAAGTGTGTAATGTTTCTTTCCATGTATGCTTTTGCTTTAGGATGTTTAATGCACATGGGGCTCAGCCACTTATTGCATGTAATACTTTGCCAGAGAAAGGATCCCCAGAGAAAGGATAGTGTGACAGTTAGTATTGCTTTCTAGCTATTGTATTGGTATCATTCTTTTTAAATTTCAGAGTGACAACCATTGTTTTATTTATGGCCATAAATAAATTATTTGATTAGTACTAGCTGTTGTGCAGCTTTTTTGCGTGGTTATGTCTGTAATGCACTAATGTTTTTTTTTGTTTGGTTGTCTTGATTTATCCGGATTGGGGATTTCGAGCAATTAGGACATCTTGGATACTGAATGATTTTATATCGTGTTCATCTCCTGTCGCCATCCTTTCTTGCTTGATGTTCCATTTTTAGTGCATGCCATATGTCCGATAAAATGCCTGGGAGAAGCACCACTAGCATGGTTCCTAATGCATGAGTGTCCAAGACTATGTTCCTAACTTTGGCTCTTTGTCAGCTTCACATATCGGCTTTACAATCAGGCTATTAACTGCTTACTTATCTTCGGTGTCTAAACTTCTACTTAAACAGCAATGATAGTTGAGTAGCAAACTAAATGACATTCTTCAGTATGGTCGCGCCAACACCAAATTGCCAATATATTATTTCCAGAATTTTATTAATTCTTGCCGATTTTGTTGGGCTAGCTGTTCAATATGGCTGTATTATAATATTTCAGAGACTTTCATTGAGCTCCTCAAATCACTAGCTGATGAGGAAAGCAGGGGTACATGGATGCTAGGATGGAGGCAACAGAGAATTGTTCTCAGTTGGAAGGTAGTCTCAGATCTGCATCTGATTATCCCAATTGCTTTAACCCATCTCTCATGTTATTTTTGCGGATTTTAATATGATCAGGTGTCATTTTAATTTTATCATATAGTTGAGTACCTCCTTTCTCTTCCCTTCAACAATGCAGCGCCAAAGTCTGAGCTTGTAACCGGAATACTATTATTAGTTCATAGGCATGGACAGTTTCAGCCTTTTAAGTCTATACCTGTACCTGTAACTATTGAAAGTATGTTTCTTGGGTTATCTACGAAGTATACCTTTAGCCGAAGGGTTACATCATGAATGCTCATGCTGGCATAATCACTATTGCAGGTATAGAGGCGACAAGCAGAGGCCACCCAGAGCGCTGCCATGGCGCCTGTTATCTTGTTTCTAGAGAATGAGATGTCCATCAGTTCGATAGACTAGAATCACAAAACATGGCATGTTGAACTAAGTGTCTCAGGCAGTACATGTAGAGCAGGTAACACCCAAAGATACACAAACATTGCCGATTTACCTTTTGTGTTGTGACTGAAATCTTGGCATCAATTTGAATAAAAGTCCTCTCGCAGAGAATAGATTGGCACGGAATAATCTGTTACCTTCTCAGATCTTCTCTTATTTTTTATTTTGCTGGAACTCGATATTGACTTTTTTGTTCTTTATACCGTCACATTGTTCCCGCAGTTTCAGTTAGTTTGTGTGTTCCCAATGTTCGAGAAGACAACACATTTATTTTGGATAGTAGTGGAATGGAGATCATCAAGTGACTTAGATGTACTCAGCCTGAAAATATGATAGGTAACACTTCTATATTCCCGATTTCTCCATAAGAATCTGTTCGTTGTGGGGAATTGCAGCGTACATCATACTTTGTTGGATTCTTTTTATATATAAAAATAGGATGGCACATTACCTTATCTCAGCCATCTGCGTTAGGCATAACCATCAATTTGAATTATGGAAGTCCCTGTTTAGTCTGTCCATTTTTACACAAAGGATGGATTTTGCTGCAATATGAATAGGCTATATATTGACGAATTGCCTATCCTAGGATCACTTATGAGATATTCATGTATTTATGAAGAGATAAACTTTGTGTTTTCGCACCTATTTTTCCAAAAAACAATTATTTTAATATACTTTAGTGGTGGAAGCATCATTTTTCCTTGCTGGACATTATATTGCTTGTAATGAAGTTACTGATAATTTTCTGCTCTTGAGAAATTTTATGATCGATGTCGGCACCTGCTGAGTGCCTTCTTCTGCTGGCAGGGATGTGCCCTCTTCTCCATATCTGCATGATGTCTCAAAGCACGCCACCATGACCAGATTGTTTCTCCACAACAGCAAGCTAGACAGATAATGCTTTAGCCCCGTTGGCTCTTGTTTTAATTTTCTTGGTATGGTTGGCTCTGGTTTTAAGCTCTCCAAAGGTATGGTCTTCTTTTGTTATATAGTAGTAGTATTGTTGTTTGCATCTTTAGTCTTTCATTGTCTTAGCTAGGCCTATGTTACTGATTAAATAAAACCTAAGTGCTGGTCTTTGGACCATTTATAGTGGTGAGATGCACTTATTGTACTTACTATTCAAATGCTTATGAATTGCGATTTCTTGTTTTTTGGTTGCATTTTCCTTACTGGTTGCCCTTTAGAGCAGACAGTTTTCCAGATCGTGCCCTTTGTTTAGCTACTTGAGATGATCCCTTTCAGTCTATCCTATTTTAATTAAGAAGCTCAATAAAACTAGGACCTTCGAAATTTCAATAGTCAGTTGAGGCATTATAGTCTAGGTTTATATAGTTTGTAATTTTCTGCTATACTTGAATTCATAAGTATGCAGATTCAGTGGCTGACCTACTAGCTACTAGCAGAATTTTTGGCATGTGCAGAGTTGTTCCAATAACATGCTAGCTAGGTTTGCATGAACTAACTCAATGTTCTTATATTGATATGTTGGGATAGTTCCTTGATGATATTATGATTTTATGTATTTAAGGTGTCCAATTCCAAAGCATTCACTTAATTTAGCATCTTTAAAGAGGCCTGGAGCTTGCTTGCTTTTGGTATCTCCATTTCACATCTGCAATGGAGTAGCTGAGAAAGTTGCATACATTTTTTATTTCCCCTGAGATCGTGCCTTGCAATTACTACATTAAGATAATGATCGATGACTATTTATATAGTCATTATCCCATCATGTGTTGACACTTAACATCTCATCTAAAAAAATTGATACTTAACATCGAAAGGTTGATTTTCCTCTTTGGCAGTTCAATGGTCTTATCTAAGCTCCTTAACAGGGATAAGTTATTTCTAACTTCATATTTCTATTTCCTTTTTCGTGCCAAGTCATACCAATTATGGTATCTTTGTTGAACTCTGAATTTGGAGCAAGCTGACACTATTGTGGATATATACTATGCAAACACATAGGTACTGTATGAGGTTCCATTATACTGACTGATGTTCCATCTGCTTTCAGTTTCATGAGATGATGCGCAATAAAAAAAAAACTTTTGCAGTATCTGCAGCACTTAGAATCATGCTATTATGGTGCTTCACCTCCGCCTTCCCTCTATATGTTTGTATCCATTTTTGCGAGCATGGCCGCTTACTCTGATTTACGAATGGGCATGGATGCATGGGAAGCTGCTTTCAGTCAGTAGAAAACTTGTGTTACTCAAGGATGGGGATAGAATTGAAGTGAGGTTTTCTCCACATATTACACGAGATAATTTACAAGTTGGCTACTGCCTCATGAGTTTGTACATAATGAGAGTGTGTGGTAGTAACTTGTGATGTAAGTATGAGTTTTGATGCAATAAGTTCAAGTTTGGATCAAATACTTGCATCTCCTGAGTTTGTACAATGTTATTATACCTTCTGTAATATACCTTCGCTAAATTGCTGTATAATGTAATACAAATTCCACCACTTAGGTACTATAATATACTTGTGGCTCTTACAATACTGTCTCGCTACTGCCTTCGTGCCGGGGCACAACGGGTCATCTAATCAAGTTTCTTTTGTTGCGAATGACACTACTGTATTTGGGGCACCAAGCATGTTAAGCCCAAATTGGTCATGTGACCGATCAATGAAGTAATGTTAGTTGTAAGACTGAATCGCTGAGCACGTTGGTTCCCTATCACCCATGTTATGTAATATAGTGGTACAAACTACTCCTATATGCCTATGTAGAGATCCATGCTATCGCGCTTGAGTTATGTACAGGGTATTCTGTTTTGTTTTGTTTTTTCAGCTACGTGTATGCTTCATATCGGTTTCATAATGGCTGATTGTGTTTGCCGAGGTTCTTAATAATCGTGGAGTTGTATTGTATATGCCAATACATGATTTTAATAACTTACTTTCACCAGCAAAGATATATAGTTAAATAATGTAGTATTACACATGGTTTCAATATTGTGTCGCTTTCGCGTGTGCACCGGGTCATCTAGTTACTCATAATTAGTCAAACCCATGACGTGCATATTGGTGTTTTCCCTTCAAACCTTACTTTCCTATGAGCTTTAAATTACACAAAAAGGAATATTTTGAAATGTTTGGAGGCATATCACACATATTATACTTGGAATAGAAAGTGTTATGTAGGTAGGTGAAAGAGCATAGAGCCCCCATGTGTGGTTTTGGTAATTAATGACAACCCCTATGGACTAATATTTGCATTGAGTTATATTTGTAGGAGTTGTCCATAGGAAATGCTTGAACCATATGTTGGCTTCAAGGTTGCAATAAGAAGAAATGAGGTGCAAGTTCAAGATGAGCCAACTCGAAGGGATCATATGCTTGAAGCTTTCCATTCATATTGTGTTCATGGATATGTGAAGATGCACTGATGTTCCACAAGTATAGGGGATCGTGTGTAGCCTTTTCGATAAGTAAGAGTGTCGAACCCAACGAGGAGCTAAAGGTAGGATAAACATTCTCTCAAGTTCTATCAACCACTGATACAACTCTACGCACACTAAGTGTTTGCAATATCTAGAAAATAAAACTAGAGCGATAACGGGTATGAGAGGTGACTTTGCAGAACAATAAAATACACGGAATAAATGTTAGTGCTGCAGCAATAAAACAAACTAAACTAAAAGTACCATGAGTGTGGAAAGGCGGTGGTAATAGTGGTGGCTTTGTCCAAGATCAATTAGTGAAGATCTTGGGTTCAATGTCTTCGATGCAGCTTTCTATGTAGGAGAGACTAAATATACATGCTCTCCCTCCGGGATTACAAGTACTATATGATTGGCTTGCTAGCAAACATCCGTAAATACTAGCAAGCATTAAGGTTTCCCCAACCATAGCCTTAAGTAAATGGTCCTCTTACTCCCATACATGCAACTATCCGGTTCGCGTCCTTAGGTTTCTGTCACTCCGGCAGAACTTTCCCCTTCTAGTATACAAGTACTACCAACCCTATGGTGCTTGATCCATGCGCGCACAAATATAATGGGCACCAAGGACGGTAACATATCAACATACAACTCTAATGAACCAAAGAGAAACAACCAATCAATCAAAGAACAAATAAACTATGGCAACATGACATAGATCATAGGATTATAACTTATAGCATCAAACACCATGTTTACATAGGGCGGTACAGAGGTTTGTGAGAGGATGGACCACCGAATACAATGAGGAGTTGGTGATGGAGATGGCGGTGAAGACGTTGGAGGGCTCAGCGAGGAGCGCCGGGAGGCGGAGGCGGAGGCGTGGGCGGCGCCGGCGGCAGCACGGGGGACTCCTTCCCCGCCGCTGGCATCATGGGGGAGCGCCGCCCCTTAGCCTTCTTCTTCCTTGAGTTGGTTCTGGTGTAGATGAGTGTTTCCCCCTCCTTGGCTGCTGCCAAGGAGGAGGATTTTCGTGACAATGCTTGGGGGCCTCCAAAAATAGGGTTTCTCATCAATATATAGTGTTGGAGATGCAATCTAGGCCATGGGATGGATGCTCCTTTGATCCAAGGGCTCTTGGGCACCTCTAGAACCTTCCTAGAACTCCCCTCTGTCCTTCATGAGCCTCACAACTCGTGGCTGGGCCGAAATATCCAGGTATGGAAAGAGTTTGTGTCAAATACGTCACCAACTTTCGGAGTCCCGAGACTGCACGAACCTCCGCAGTAATTCTGCTTTGCCGGATGCATCCGTTGACCGTTCTGGACGAATAAGATGTCCAAATTGTTCGGTTTGAAATTTCTTTACAACTTTGTAGTTTACGACTTTTCCATTGGACGTATTTTGATGGAGTTTCGAAGCGATCTTTGAAAAGTGTTCAGCAAGAACAGATTCCGGGAAATTCCAGATTTCACCATAATGAGCTATTTCCTTCCATATTTGCCTATTTCCTGCACAACAAAGTTGAAACCAAGAACTCGTGCACTTTTGCAACTATTAATAGGTTAGTACCTTAAAACATATAGTAATTAGTGTAAAACAAGCATGGAACATCAAAAATTATAGATACGTTTGCGATGTATCAACATCCCCAAGCTTAACTCCTGCTCGTCCTCGAGTAGGTAAGTGATAAAAAGAATAATTTTTGAGGTGACATGCACCTTTAAAGTTCAAAGGATGACTAGATACAAATAATTTAATAATAATTAATAACACATTCATGATTCAATCAATAATAATTTTGGGACCATGCACATAGAACTAAGAATGACAACTATGCTCTCATAAGACGGTGCATATAACTTAGAAGATGAAGACTCAACATAAAAGTAAAAGAATGGCCCTTCGCAGAGGGAAGCAGAGATTAAACATGTGCTAGAGATTTTTATTTTGAAAACATAGAGATATAAAATTTTAAGAGAGGCAATTGTGTCAACGGTAGCAATAAGTAATATAGGTTATGTATAAAACTTCCTATAAGTTGCAAGCCTCATGCATCGAATACTAATAGTGCCCGCACCTTGTCCTAATTAGCTCGGATTTCCATGGATTATCATCGCATTACATATGTTTCAACCAAGTTTCACAAAGGGGTACCCTCCATGCCACCTGTACAAAGGTCTAAGGAGAAAGTTCGCATTGGATTTCTCGCTTTTGATTATTCTCAACTTAGACATCCATACCGGGACAACATGGACAACAGACAAATGGACTCCTCTTTAAGCTTAAAGCTTTTGGAAACATAAATTTCTCATAATAGATTTTTGAGGTTTTAATGTCCATGCTGAAACTTCCACCATGTAAACATGGCTTTGGTTAGCGGCCCAATGTTCTTCTCTAACAATATGCATACTCTAACCTTTTATCATGGTTATCTCCTTTACTTCTGACAAGACGGACATGCATAGTAACTCACATGATATTTATCAAAAATATGATGATGGTGTCCCCATGTCAGCATGGTTGCCACACAACAAGCAGCTTATAAGAACTAAGATACATAAGTGACATATTCCTCACCACAATATTTTTTTAGGCTACTTTCCCATGAGCTATGTATTGCAAAAACAAGGAATTATTTTGAAGGTTTTAAAGGTAGCACATGTAAATTTACTTGGAGTGGCGGTGAAATACCACATATAGGTAGGTATGGTGGACACTTTTGGCATATTTTGATTTTTGGTGGTTGGATGCACGAGTAGACATCATACTCAGTACAGAATGAAGGCTAGCAAAAAGAAAGATAGCGACCAACTAAGAGAGCAATAATGGTCATAATCATGCATAGCGACAAAACTTATTAATTAAAGCATATGGTGATATTAAAAGTCTAAACTAAATGATCAATTCAACCCAATTGAAACATTAGAGGAGATCTTCCATTTGCATCACTATTAATATGAAACATTTTTACTCGTATCCAACACCAATCAACTTATTTGAAACAACTCTCATTTATAATATTCATTAAAGATCAGAGAGCTAATCATATATAACTGAAGCATACTAACAAGCTCTGAACAAAATAGGAGTGAAAAACCAGAGCTAAACGCAGTACTAGCAAAAAAAAATGCTCGTTGAACAATAAGAGTGAAAACTAGAGCGTTCATACAATTAAAACGGAGTGTGTATCTCTCCCAAACAAACATGGTATGATGGTGCCCACTATATTGAAAATAAAATACACAACAGAAAATAAAGACGCTCCAAGAATAACACATAGTATATGAAGCAATAAAAATATAGTGACAGAAACATGACCTGATATTTTTATTGACGAAGAAGGGGATGCCTTGGGCATCCCCAAGCTTTGACGCTTGTACTTCTTGAATATATCTTGGGGTGACATGGGCATCCCCAAACTTGAGCTTTTCTCCATTCTTCATCTCATCTCATCATTCTTCTTTCCTACACTTGAAAACTTACTTCATACAAAACTCATCACAAATCTCATTAGCAGCGTTAGTGCAATGATAATATTAATCAAATTTACAAAGTTCAGTATGACATATGAAAAACATTTTAATAAGCATTAGCTACTTTAGCACAACTTCAATAAGGTTCTTTGATCAAGAGAACTCAAAAAGGTGGGCAAAAAGATGCAAATGCAAAACAGTGCAAGAATCTGTCAAAACAGAACAGTTCGTAAAAATTGATTTTTGAAAAACAGTTACGCTGCGTAACTCGAAAAACTCTGAACTAATGAAAGTTAGATAAATACCTGGGGAAGATGCTCGTAAATTGGCAGGTCAAACTTACGTTCTGGTGATTTTTGGCGATTTTTCTCGTGACGAACCAGAAACAGTATACAAGATTGCAAATCTCCCAAATACCACTTTCTTACCAATAGAGGCAATTCTTGGCACAAAAACAAAACAAACATGATAAGGAGAGGTCATTACAGTAGTAATGACTTCCAAGACTCAACAAAGCAGTAAATAATAGAAATATAAACATATTGGGTTGTCTCCCATAAAGCTCTTTCTTTATAGCCATTTAAGATGGGCATGATTATTTGATGGAGCTCTCTAACCCCCTTTTTTTTGTTGTTGTTTTCCAATTATAAGTGAAACTGACAAAGAAACAAGAACCAAATAAAGAACCTAATAAAACTAAATAGGATAAAACCAAAGATAATAAAAGCAACTATATACAATGCTTACATGTGGATGGGTAATATTGAGTTTGAAGGAGACAACCTCATGTTGGTTGATGAATAGGGGGATGCCTTGGACATCCCCAAGCTTAGATATTTGCTTCTTCTTGAATATTCTCTTGGGATCCATCTACACATCCCCAAGCTTGAGCTCTTGCATCCTCTTGCTCATCTCATATCACCATATTGATTGGAACTTAAAAACTGCATCCACATAAAGCTTCACAAAACTCATTAGTAGGTTAGTACTCATTAAATAAAATCCACAAGTGTTCAAGTATCTCTAATTTCTATAAAATCTATCAAATATTTAGCCACTGTAATACTGAGGTTTCTTATTATTTCAATCGTACGTCGAAAACGAAGGAAACTTTTGAATCCGAAGTACAATATTTAAACAAAGAGAATAGAAATCTGTCAAAACTGAACACTCTATAAAGATGTCACTCAATGAGATAGTTACGTAGCTCAAATCGAAAAACTCATGATTAATGAAAGACAGATCATAACCTCAGGTATATGCACAAAAAATTTCAGATCAAAATGCCATACTGAGATTTTTCACGAATTTTTGCAGCACAGCACAGGAAATCTGTCTCAACAGAATCAGTCCGTAAAGATTGAATTATTAGATTTGTCTACGTACCTCAAATCAGAAAAGTCAGAACTAACGAAAGTTAGATAGCAAGCACTACTATGCACTCAAAAATTTCAGATCAAGATCACGTTCTGGTGATTTTTAAAATTTTCTACAGTGGAGCACAGGAAATCTGTTTTCTAGGCAGCATAGTGACAAACTTGCATAATAAACTAGGGGTTATCTATACATTCTATTTACAGCGGGATTTGTATACTATATACACTATATACACTATTTACAAGTTTTTAATGAGAAGCTTCCATGGAAAGAATTGTTTTGGTTTCGCGGGCATGAACACAAGTGTTCAAGGTCGACCTCCACTTCACCATTACTCATCTTTCCAATCACTTTTCTTTTCTGAAAACATTTTTTTATTTTTTTATATAAGAAGTACAACTATTTTTTTTTGTAATTCGCATTCCCTATCCATACAAGAGATAGAGAACAACTAGGTACAGGAAGTAAAACTACTTAGAGATAAAGCACACAAGTGCACACGAAAATATTCACCTACGCTATGGCTCCCCGGCAACGGCGGCAGAAAAGGTCTTGATGTCCCACAAGTATAGGGGATCGTGTGTAGCGTTTTCGATAAGTAAGATTGTCGAACCCAACGAGGAGCTAAAGGTAGGATAAACATTCTCTCAAGTTCTATCAACCACTGATACAACTCTACGCACACTAAGTGTTTGCAATATCTAGGAAATAAAACTAGAGCGATAACGGGTATGAGAGGTGACTTTGCAGAATAATAAAATACACGGAATAAATGTTAGTGCTACAGCAATAGAACAAACAAAACTAACAGTACCATGAGTGTGGAAAGGCGGTGGTAATAGTGGTGGCTTTGTCTAAGATCAATTAGTGAAGATCTTGGGTTCAATGTCTTCGATGTAGCTTTCTATGTAGGCGAGACTAAATATACATGCTCTCCCTCCGGGATTACAAGTACTATATGATTGGCTTGCTAGCAAACATCCGTAAATACTAGCAAGCATTAAGGTTTCCCCAACCATAGCCTTAAGTAAATGATCCTCTTACTCCCATACATTCAACTATCCGGTTCGCGTCCTTAGGTTTCTGTCACTCCGGCAGAACTTCCCCCTTCTAGTATACAAGTACTACCAACCCTATGGTGCTTGATCCATGCGCGCACAAATATAATGGGTACCAAGGACGGTAACATATCAACATACAACTCTAATGAACCAAAGAGAAACAAGCAATCAATCAAAGAACAAATAAACTATGGCAACATGACATAGATCATAGGATTATAACTTATAGCATCAAACACCATGTTTACATAGGGTGGTACAGATGTTTGTGAGAGGATGGACCACTGAATACAATGAGGAGTTGGTGATGGAGATGGCGGTGAAGACGTTGGAGGGCTCAGCGAGGAGCGCAGGGAGGCGGAGGCGTGGGCGGCGGCGGCGGCGGCGCGGGGGACTCCTTCCCCGCTGCCGGCATCATGGGGGAGCGCCACCCCTTAGCCTTCTTCTTCCTTGAGTTGGTGCTGGTGTAGATGAGTGTTTCCCCCTCCTTGGCTGCTGCCAAGGAGGAGGATTTTCGTGACAATGCTTGGGGGCCTCCAAAAATAGGGTTTCTCATCAATATATAGTGTTGGAGATGCAATCTAGGCCATGGGATGGATGCCCCTTTGATCCAAGGGCTCTTGGGAACCTCTAGAACCTTCATCGGACTCCCCTCTGTCCTTCATGAGCCTCACAACTCGTGGCTGGGCCGAAATATCCAGGTATGGAAAGAGTTTGTGTCAAATACGTCACCAACTTTCGGAGTCCCGAGACTGCACAAACCTCCGCAGTAATTCTGCTCTGCCGGATACATCCGTTGACCTTTCTGGACGAATAAGATGTCCAAATTGTTCGGTTTGAAATTCTCTACAACTTTGTAGTTTACGACTTTTCCATTGGACGTCGTTTTGATGGAGTTTCGAAGCGATCTTGGAAAAGTGTTCAGCAGGAACAGATTCCGGGAAATTCCAGATTTCACCATAATGAGCTATTTCCTTCCATATTTGCCTATTTCCTGCACAACAAAGTTGAAACCAAGAACTTGTGCACTTTTGCAACTATTAATAGGTTAGTCCCTTAAAACATATAGTAATTGGTGTAAAATAAGCATGAAACATCAAAAATTATAGATACGTTTGCGACGTATCATGCACCAAAGAAGAAGCTCTTCCATAGTGGATTATGGAGGAGCAATCTGCAAGACTTCATCAAGCAAGCATAATCAAGAAAGGCGATCCATCTTGTTGCGGTCAAGATCATCTTCATCTAGCTCAAGTGGAATGTGCAAGGTTAACATTTGCTCTTTATAGGTTTTCTTTCTTACTGGTCTCGTGGTTTAGTTGGGAGAACGATTTATAGGCTAGACGTCGTCCTATCAAGAGGCTCTCGAGTGAGTAACTCGGTCGTATCGTTTAGAGTGGGTCAAAATTTTGCATCCTTGCATCATCTTTCTTGGTTTTTATTTGGATCTTATCCTTGTGGTGTTTGAGATCTTATGGTTATTTCCATGACAAGTTCCAGTTTATCGAAAACGGATTCCGCGTATATCACTTGTTGCGTTTTCGGTATTGGAGTTTTTCTCGGTTCTCCAGGTTCAGAGGTTTCACTCTAAAATTCATAGAAAATCACCCCCACTATTTTCCATATTTTCAACAAAATTGGCCAACAAAATTGGTTTCATGTCGATCGAAGTTTCCAAACTCTAGATGTTGCGGTTTTAAGTTTGCCTTTAGTTTAGAAAGAAAAGGAGAAAAGTTGGGCCGGTAGCACCGCGACTGGTACCGCAAGTGGTACCGGCAGCCTTCCGCAACTCACAAAACATCTCTAGTAGGTTGCGCAACCGTAACAGGTAGCGGTGCCGGTACTAGCATCGGTAGCCCCGGGCCAGGCTAGCCAGTGGTACCGGGCCATGCCATGTGGCACTACCGACTGCTGGCCGCCTCTGCTCGCTGCAGCAGTACCGAGCCTCTTTGACTTGGCCGGTACTACCGGGCCGGCCCACCTAGCGCGCCCAGCTCACCCGCTCCTGCCGATCGACGTCGCGTGCTCAGCGTCGGCCTGCTCGCTCGCTAGGGCCTTGCCTCGTTGTCCTCCACTCGCATGCGCGTGCTAGCTCACCACGTGCTGCTCGCGAGTCGCTCGCCCAGTTCCCTGGTGCACTCGCTCCTTTTTCCATGTTGCTGTTGCCGCTCAATGAGGGCTGGGCGGTAGTACCGCCGTAGCAGCCCCGTACTACCGGCCCAAGTCTTTTTTAGCAGCCCAACGGGCAGAAAAATAGTGAGCCCCTTTTAAAGCCTCCTCTCTCTCTCTCTCTCTCTTCTTGGGGTCACTTCTTATTCTTTCTCTTGCTCTCCTCCATTGTTGAAAACTTGAGAGCTTCCGCTCACTTAATCCCTCCATGATTCTTGCTCATATTTGAGGAAAAGAGTGAGGAGATCTAGATCTACACTTGCACCAATCAAATCCCTCTCTTTGTGAGGGAATCACTAGATCTAGATCTTGGAGAGAAATTTGGTGTTCCTCTTCTTATTTTGTTCTTCCTCTCTTATTCCCCCAATAGCTTTAGTAGCTTTGTTGGAATTTGAGAGTGAAGGATTTGGGCATCTTTATGGCGTTCTAGCCATTGCATTTGGTGCATCGGTTTGACTTCTCCGCGTGATACGTGGAGGTGAAAGTTCGTGAGTATATTATTTCGGGAGCTTGTTCCTCTTGGGTATTTGGACCCTAGACGGCTTAGTGATCTTTGTGGTGTGATACGTCTCAAACATATCTATAATTTTTGATGCTCCATGCTTGTTTTACATCAATTTATATATGTTTTGCTCATGCTTCGTTGCACTTTTATACATTTTCCTGCACTAACATATTAACAAGATGTCACGGTGCCAGTTCCCTATTTTTTGCTGTTTTGTATTTCAGAAAAGTTGTACAGGGAATATTCTCGGAATTGGACGAAACAAAATCCGAAGTCAATATTTTCCGTAACGAAGACAGAGTCCAGACGGGGGGTCGAAGAAAGGCAGCATGCCGGCCAGACCATCCCTAGACGCGGACTCCGCCGATTTAATCAGGATCTCGGGAAAACCCTGAACACCCGAGCCTCCATCCACGAAAAGTTTCGTCGCGGCCGCCATTGTGGTAGTACCAGTTCAGGCGCGAATCTGACCGTTCTCCAGCCCCAACAGTCATATTTCTGAGCCCCCTATATATACCTCTCTCCCACCTCCATCCACACTAGTTCTTCCCATCCATTTTCTCTCTTCCATTGTTGACTTTGAAGAGGTTGATCCTCCTCTTGATCCCTCCACTATTTTTTGCATCTTTTTGGGGGAAACAAGAGAGGAGATCTAGATCTAGTGCTCCACCAAGTGAATCCCTCTCCAAGTGAGGGGATCTTGATAGATCTAGATCTTGGAGTAATTTGGTGTTCCTCCTCCTATTTGTTCTTCCTCCCTTATTCCCCCAATAGCTTTTGTAGCTTTGTTGGAATTTGGGATAGAAGAACTTGGGCATCTTAGTGGTGTTATTAGCCATTGCATTAGGTGCATCGGTTTGGGTTCTCTCCGGGGTTTCGGTTTCATAGAGGGCTTGTTGTCCTTAGTGGTGTTATTGCCTTCGTGGCCTTGTCACCTTTGTGGCGTGGTAGCCTTTTGTGGCCTTGTCGTCTTTGTGGCGTAGTAGCCTTTGTGGTGTTGTTGCCTTTGTGGGGTGTGGTAGCCTTTGTGGTCTTGGAGGCGCTTGTGGCACGTTGGAGCCTTCATGGCCTTGTTTCCGTGTGTGGCGTGTTGTAGCCTTTGTGGCCTTGTACTTGAGAGCCTCCGATGTTGTGGAGTTTGCCTCAAGCTTGATACTTGGGTGTTTGCCCCAAGCTTGTACGGGTTCGGTGACCACCCTCAAGGGTCCCTTAGTGGATCGAGGCTTTCCCTTTGGTGGAAAGGTTCGAGGAGATTACGGTGGCCCTAGCGACTCATTGGAGTGCCTTGCGCCTCCACACCAATCCAACGGAGAGTAGCACCCAAGGGTGTGAACTTATGGATACATCGTCGTCTCTTCGTGAACCGGTTACTTCTCAACCCGAGCTCCTTTACCTATGCGCTTTACATTGTGATAGCCTTCGTGCTTGCTGTTCTATATCTAGTTTGCTATCACCTTGTTGCTCATCATGCTTAGCATAGGTTGTTGGTGCACATAGGCAAACCCTAGTTGATAGGCTTTGTGCTAAACAAGTAAATCTTAAGTAGTTTTATTCCGCCTTGTTTAGCTCTCAAGTAGAAGTTTTTACAACCCGCCTATTCACCCCCCTCTAGGCGACATCCTTGTACATTCAATTGGTATCAGAGCTAGGGCTCTCTTATCTTATTAGGCTTCACCGCCTTGAGAGTAACGATGTCGGCTAGAGGATTAGTGCACAATAACACTTTTACATTTGATGGCACTAATTATGATGCTTGGAAATTCTACATGCTTGATTATTTTCGGGGCATGCACCCACATGTGGAGCAAATTTTTGATGTGAGTTTTCTCCTCCTAAGGATCCACAAAATCCATCTCTTGAGGAGAAGAAAAACTCTTATCTAGATGCTCAAACTACTAAAGTGATTTGCCATGTTGTGAGTCATGTAGTTATCTCCTCCATCGCGCCTTTCCGGAGTGCTCGTGAGTTTTGGACAAAGCTTCAAGATACATATGGTGCGTCCAACACCATTGAGGATGATTGCACTCTTTCACTTCACCAATGTGTGGTAAGACACAAGGTAATGGTATGGTGAGTGGTGATGAACATTGCATTGTTGATATTGAGCTTTCTCTTGATGATCCTTCATCACTATCCCATTGCAATGATTCATCTTTGGACTTTAACACTCATAGTACTAGAAATGCCTTACATGCTAGTGTTGATAGTCCTTGCATATCTACACCTCGTGATGATATGCTTGCCTTGTCTTGTTGCCATGATAAAAATACTTTGTTTTTCTCTAGTATTTGTGTGACTAACAATGTAAGGAAACCAAGGATACTATGGGCCAAGATAAGATCTTGGATGGAGCTTCAATTACTTCATCATCTTCATCATCTCACGATTCTTACACATGCCTTATGGCTAGGACTTCAAAGATATCTCCTCCTTTGGAACCCTCTCTATCTAGTGATGATGAGGATGATGATATGGAAGAACTTAATGTTGCTTCCTTAAACATGATGGGTGAGTTGGTATTTCATGCTCTTCATAAGAATAAATTTGCTTGCTCTAACTTTATGAAAATCTTGCCTTTTGCCATTGAGAGCACAAAAAATATTGAGAAAATGGAATAACATGAGCGCGAGTATGCAAATGAGATTGCAACTCTTAGTGAAGCTCTTGAAGAACAACAATCCACCAATGAATCTCTTGAGGAGACTTTTACTCTAGAGCTATCTAAAGTAAATGAATCTTGTGATAGAACTTTAGAGGTGGCACATGTTTTTGAAACTAAAAATGATGAGCTAGTAATTGCTCATGCTAAACTCTTTGAGGATTTTGAGCTTCTCAAAAATAGCTCTAGGGCCATTGAGAGTGAGCTCATCAAAATCACCGAGTCACATGAGCAACTTAAGGCTTCCAATCTAATAGAGCTTCCTAAGTTGCCTTCCAATCAAAAATAGCTCTTGGGCTTTTGGGAAACTCTCGTTTGCAACTAGTTGCGCCCGCACCCCATTTTTTGTTGTGACACTTCTAAGTTTCCAAAAAATGCAAACTAAAATTCTAGACATACATTGTGTTGTGTCTTGTGCATCTGTGAAGTTTCATCCAAAAATATGTCAAAATGTGACCTATGTAAAAAAGAGAAGACGTACGTAAATAGTGTCACGTACTATTTACAGATCATTTGTTCTTTTTGTGTAGGCCACATTTTGACATATTTTTGGATGAAACTTCACAGATGCACAAGACACAACACAATGTATGACTAGAATTTTAGTTTGCATTTTTTGGAAACTTAGAAGTGTCACAACAAAAATGGGGTGCGGGCGCAACTAGTTGCGGAATATCCCCTCCCCTTTTTCTTGTGCTATTATTGATGATTCTTATGCTACTAACTCTACCTCTTGTGAAGCATCCATCTTGAAGGAGAATGTTGAGCAAAGGGCTCAACTTGCTTTGCTAACAAGCAATTATGAGAAACTGGAAGAAATTCATGGAAAGCTTTCTAGATCTCATAACAATCAATTATGAGAGATTGCCTCTCTCTGATGAATAAGGTGCAAAGTTCAGAGTTTGACAGATCCTCGATTGAAGCCATTGTCCAAGATATCAAAACGAGAACTCTAATGTTTTCAGCTTGTAATTTTGTTCATGTAAACCGATGTAGTAATGAAGCAGCTCACTTTCTTGCAAAATCTGCAGAAAATTTGTAACAAGAAGCTTATAAATGAATGAATGAAGGGTTGCTACCCATTGTCTAAAAAAAAACTTACACAAATCTTGACACAACAAATCTGAGATTAAAGAGTTGGTTGAGATTTATTAAATCTCAGGCAACTTAGAACTAGCAATTCCTTAAATATATCTATCTTGCAACTAAATATAATAAATAAAGATTTACAAACTAAAAATGCGTCGAGCTGCTAGGCTGTCTCCAACGCAAACAGATAATCGTGGCCTGCCACGGCCCAACGTAAACGGTCGCACGTGCTCTGTTTTGCAACTAGAGCAATGTGCGTGGTAATGTAATGACATTCATCATCCATGCGACGACCAGACCAGCGCGAGCAGGCTAGAGCCACGGCCGGCAAGTTAACAACGAATCGTTCCGCGGCAATGCCAGTCAGCAGCAGCCGGCCTACCATAATTTCCATCCCCAACCACCATCTAGAACAGAGAAACGATCCAAGTCATCATCGAAAGAAACAGCCAAATGTGAAACAAGAAAGTGCCAACATCGAAGGAGCAAATGCCAGACAAGCACTTCCTTGGTTGCATCCATCCATGTGAACCACCACTACTAACAAATCGTTAAAGAAAACGAAAACGAGAAGAAGCCTCAGCATAACTACATCCACTTTCAGTTTCAGACAAGGGGCCTCGTTATGCCCGATTTGTCAGAACTTTCAAAATATCTAGAAGGCACAGCCACCTGTCGGAGCACTTTTCAATGTCGTTTTCTCCAAATCCTTGCACTGTAAATGTACATTGTCAGGCTATAAGAGTTTAAATAGTTCCTCCATCGGGTTTGCTAATTCTGCGTGTATCCTCAAACTGTTAATGAAATCAACTTGATATGAGATATATATTACATAAAAAATATATCATTGTAAGTATTTCTAGTGTAATAATTTGCATGTTATATAATTTATATTATATAGATTAAATTAACGGTATAGACACGTGCAAGACTAATAAACTTAGGCATATGGAGTAGTAGTACTTTACGAGCACATAGAACATCGTACGTGCTACATTTTTGTTGATTTTTTTATATATTTTGAAATACATTTAGAATGTATTTAAAAAATCAGGAGCATATGCACCTGAGTGAAAAAACGCCTTGTCCTAAATCGGTCCAAATTAATTGGCACAACTCATGACTACAATTGTATTAGACATGGTATATGGCTACACAAACAAAGTACATATTTATATTTGATTATTATACATATTTTCTATAGGGTTGACTATAGATGACAAACCAACTGTTGGTTATACATTGTTCTTACTCTAACAATGTACAGAATCATCGCTAGAATCCAAAGTCCCTTGTGAATACACTCCCCATAGCATCTCCAATCCAGACTGTCCCCAACGTCTTTGAGGTGCGTTGGATAATTAAATGCGTCCAAATGCGTGCCACACAAGCCTTTCCGATCTGGCGCGGTCCAATACACTGTCATACCATGCTCTACACCGTCTACCTTGCTCATGATGCAACATACACCAACAATTTTTGGAGGCGCTATAAGATGAGCAAGGATTTTTTCATGTCCATTCTTCATGGCGTTAGAGAGAACGACAAGTACTTCATGTTAAAGCACGACTGTTGTGGCACGGCTGGTTTCTCATCAATTCAGGAGTGCACAACCGCCATGAGGATACTTGCATATGAAGCCCCTGTCGATCACATGATGACTACTTTCGCATGGGCGAGTCCTCAACCATTGAATGCATGTACATGTTTTGCAGAGCGGTTGTGGGAAAGTTTAGGAAAGAATATTTGAGAGGGCTAAATGAAGCAGAGATTGCTAGAATCACATCACATAACGGAGCGAGAGGGTTTCTAGGGTTAGTTGGGAGCATCGATTGCATACACTAGTCATGGAAGAACTGTCTATTTGCTTGGCAATGTTTGTACAAAGGGCATCACAGATACATCAATGTGGCGCTTGAAGCATATCTAAACTCATGGATTTAGCATTCTTTCTTTGGCATGGCCAGATCACACAATAACATCAACATCGTGCAGTGTTTCCGAAACTAGGTCATGCTCCACCATGCAACTATAAGATCAATGGCTACACATATAACAAAGGGTACTACCTAGCCAATGGCATCTATCATAGACGGTCAACATTTGTGAAGACAATCTCCAAACCTTTAGGTTAGATGAAGCCTCACTTTGCTCCGCGCAAGGAGAGTTGCAGGAAGGATGTCGATCGATCGACATTTGGTGTGCTTCAAACTCGATTTGCCATGATCAGATGTGGGAGATGCTGAATGCATATGTAATCACGCATAACATGATCATCAAGAGCGAGCGCAAGACTCCACCGAACGCCCATGTGGATCCCCGTGAGTGTCAGGATTCCTCTTGCGGCTGTTGAACATCATCAGCTCGTGGATTTTTACTGATTTTCTCGCTACGCATGCATAAATCCGTGACCTAGAAATACAACATGCTTTTTTACCGAAACTTCGCATAAAAATACAGTTTCTAAATATCTCAAAACCCGGAAGCACTGCTCAACAAATCTTGGTCTAATTTATGGACACGTTTGAGAGAGCACGGCAAGGAATGGACACGTCCACCACGGTCAGTCACGGGACCGGCTTGGACTTTGGAAGAGCAGAGCTGCCGACGGCTCGAAAAGAAAGGGCAATGGTCCACGGCTGGTGCGCGTCTGCCCAGTGCCCAGCTGTGGTGTGCCGCGGGCGTTAAAAAACGTCGGGGTGGCGTGATATAATTTTCCGTTTGTCCGGCCGGGGACGGCGCGCGCGCGCGCGTGGGAGCGGGCCGGATTTGCGCGTCTTGTTTCTTGTTGCCGCGCGGCGCCCCATGTGACCGCCGGGCCCTCCACTCTCCCTCCCTCTCCCTCGCTCCTCCCGCAACCCAAAGCAACAGCTCGCGCCGCGCCGCGCGCCCAGCAGCGCCGAGGCAAAAAAGAATCCAGCGGAAAGAACCGCGCTTCCCGACCAGACCCCAGCCAGCCAGCCAGCCACCCACGACAGCCACCCAGCCAGCGCGAGTTGAGCCTCTCCTCTCAGCTCGCCCTGCGCGCCTGCCAGCGAACCATGCGCGCCCGATCCACGGCCGGGATCTGACGACTCTCTCACGACGACCATGTCGTCGTCGGCGGCGGCGACGCCGAGGCAGCGCCACGGGAGCATGACGCTGGAGGACCTGCTGCGGCGGGAGCTGACGGCGGAGCGCGCCGACGCGACGGGGGCCGCGCGCCCGGTGCTGGCGGCGGGGCAGGCCGGCCGGGCCCGGAAGGGCGAGGACTACGCCATGCTCAAGCACGGCCTCGAGCGCCACCCGGGCGCATCCTTCTCCGCCTTCGCCGTAAGACGCGCGCTCCTCCCTCTCGCCCGCATTCTACCCATCTCGTCCGGCCGCGCGGCCGGCGATCTGCTCCCTCGCTCCGCGCGCGCGCGGGGTCAACTCCAGATTTCTGACCGGGCTGCTTCTTGCTGCAGATGTTCGACGGCCACAACGGGGGCGCCGCCGCGGTCTACGCCAAGGAGAACCTCCTCCGCAATGTGCTCGGCTGCGTCCCCCAAGATCTCACCAGGGACGAGTGGCTCGCCGCGCTGCCCAGGGCGCTCGTCGCGGGCTTCGTCAAGACCGACAAAGATTTCCAGACTAGAGGTGAAAATTCCCCCCCGTACTCCATGGAAAGGACTCACAATTAAGGCTCTCCCTAGACACAAGTACAACTGCTACTACAACTACTTACTGCCATATCTAGCACGCAGCTCTATCTATGGCAACCTGCAGTTAAAGGCTCATTCAATTCGATTCAAATTGTGCGTGGGCACTTGTACGGGTACTACCAGAGCTGAATCTTGTTTCTCTACCCTTGGCCCTCTGTGTGTGTTTCAGCGCACTCTTCAGGGACGACCGTGACGCTCGTCATCATCGACGGCTCCGTCGTCACCGCCGCGTCGGTCGGCGATTCACGCTGTGTCCTTGAAGCTGACGGCTCGATTTACTACCTGTCCGCTGACCACCGCTTCGATGCTTGCGGAGAGGAGTAAGATCGTTTGGGTGCCTAGAGTTCCTATTCCCTCATCGTTGATATCGTTGGTTCTTACTATGCTTGTCGGTTTCGGTTTGCAGAGTTGGACGCGTAACGGAGTGCGGAGGTGAAGTTGGAAGACTGAATGTTATTGGTGGAGCTGAGGTTTTCATCTTCACATCTTGTCTCTCTTCAAGCTTTCGCAGCCAAGGAACTTTCTTTCTTTGAATCTTCATCTGTGCAATATTTCAACAAGTTTGTACAAAGTGTAGCTTTCCAAAGTTTTGATATTCAAACTGTAGACTTTTCATCGAGTTTTCAGGGCCTATTTTCATTATATTTAAGCTCTCTCCTTCTGTTGTCTTTTTTGGTAATTTGAATTGGTGCCAGACCAATGAAGCAAAATACTTACAACTGCTCTTTTGGTTTACAGCTGCATTTTCCATATTCATTGTACCAAATGAATTTTAATGAGCGTCACTTAACATGCTTTTCAGTGTTCAATGTTGACCTGAGTGGTTCATTTCAAAACTTAGCGCTTGCACATTTTCATAATAACGTGTGTCGAATATCTTTCATATTTTTTTTCTCTTGGAAAACACGTTTATAGGCATGGTTCACTCCTCACACTTTACTCTTTTTTTCCTTGGTTGTCCATCCAGATTGGGCCCCTTCGATGTTGGCCAGGTGGTTTATGCCTATCAAGATCAATTGGTGATCAGGATGTAGGTGAATTCATCATTGCTGTTCCTTTTGTGAAGCAGATCAAGGTACACTGCCTTAAAATTTTGCATGCGTCACTTTTGTAGAAAATCAAAGTCAAAACTTCCGCAATAATAGAGATAGTAGGTCAAGCACCACAAGTATTATCTGGACATTCTCCTTCTCTTGGTCATCTGCATTTTTTACTAGTTTGTAAAATATCCCTTTTCTAGGTACATTCGAGTAACATGGGTGGGTGCGGCGTCACCCTATTGCAAGAAACACAACTTGTACACTGAAAATAATCTGGAAAAGGCCAAAATTTTGTGTACCACTTTGTGTATTGTACAATAAACATAAGATCTATTTGCAAATATAGCGAGTCGTCATGGTATAGACTTATTGTGTGGTTGATGAATAGTTGTGAAATGCCCCTTTTCTAGGCACATTTTGATAGACATGGGTCCTTGCGCACCCTATTGCAAGTGTACATGTTATTATTAAATATACCAGGTTAACTTTACAGAAGGGTGTGCCTGCACCGATGTGTGAAACACCCGTGTTCTTGTAAATAAACTGTTTTTTCTAAATACCTTGATTTTTAACAAATTTTGAAATTACTAATGTCTTCTAATGTTTGCTGCAGCTATCTAGTGCTGGAGGTCGTCTTATTATTTCAAGTGACGGTGTTTGGGACGCCTTGACTGCGGAAATGGCTTTTAATTGCGCACGAGGGCTTCCACCAGAGGCTGCAGCAGACCAGATTGTCAAAGTACAGTCACCTAACACCACATTTCTTGTCATACAACCTGAAAGCTGAAATCCTCAGTTTGTACTTTTTTCCTTGAACACTCAGCCAAGTCTTCGTCTCTGTGTATTTGAAGAATATTGTCCCTTACTATTGGTCTTTTGCAGGAAGCCGTAGAACCAAAAGGATTAAGAGATGATACAACTTGTATTGTTATTGACATGATGCCGCCAGAAAAACCGAAATCCACTATACATTCTCGAAAGAAGGCGCGGAATGGCTTTAATCTTATCAAAAATATTTTCTTCAAGAAAAAAGCATCAGACTCATTATCTCATGCTGATACGGAACAAACTTCCGAGCCTGACTTGGTGGAGGAAGTCTTTGAGGATGGATGCCCGTCGCTCTTAAGATGGTATGTTCCCTTGCTCCATCTTGTCAATGGATGCATAATAGTTGTTCACACATAACCCAGTGAACTTAAAGCTTTTCCTCTCTAATCAATAAACTGTCACTTGGGGACATTCCTTCGCTACCTGTACTAAAATAATAATCCATTTGAGCTGGAAGATATTACCTTTTACAGTGACACCTCATATTCAATTTTAAAAACCTTTATTTTTTTAGCACGCATCAGAATGCATATCATTTGTACTACAAGAAGCACGCCGATTAGGTGCAGTGAATTTACATAATAAAACCATGAAAAAACTAAACATATCAGGAAGGAAAAGCAAAACGAAACCAATTCTATGCTACGCTAGAAATTGGACAAAGGAAGCAAAACACAACAGAGGAGAGCAGACATGTGCTGCAGGTCGGGAGGCCTAGAATGCCTTCTGAAGAGGCCTTACTCTACAGTCTGAAGTTGTACATGCTGGAACGAAATCTGTGACAAAGTTTGATGCCATACGTCTATGTATCTACCAAAAAAGTTCAGTTGGTTGAGACTGATTATTTGGTTGTCTAATACTTATGCCTTTTAGCTTCTTAAACTTTTTTTGATATCCGTGTCCTTCTAGTGACTTCTAATGCAGTTTCTGACATGCTTTTCGTACTGAAAATAATGGAACAAGCCACATGTCCCACCATAGTGTTCAACCAGAACTTGACACAATCATTGGAAGTGGAGGAAGAAAACACAAGTTTTCAACCCATGATCTATGCCAGAAGTTCAACTTTCAGGCCTGAACTATGACAAAGGTTCACTTGTCAACTCTGAACTCAAAACCATTTAAAATACAAACTTGAGCTGTTGAAAGTCAATGTTCCACTGTCAAGCGGTCTGACGAGTAGTTTTGACAGACGTGGACGCCATATGTCCACAACCTCACTGCCTTGTCATGTCAACCGAAGCCACCTGTTAAACCACCTGAGGTTAAAATGTGAAACATTTCAACAGTCCGAGCTTGCAATTCGAATGGTTCGAGTTCGGAGTTGAAAAGTGAACTTCGCCAAAAGTTTAGTGCTGAAAAAGTGGACTTTGCAATGCAAAAAGAAATCAAAGCAGAACACCGTATGAAGTTGAACGACTTGCCAGTTGGGTCTCATCTAAACTTTATGATTGTTAGTTTCCATAAACTTTTGACATTATATTTTCTGTGAATGCAGGCTAGACTCTGAGTATCCAGTCCGAAATATGTTCAAGCTTTTTGTATGCGCAATTTGTCAAGTAGAGTTAGAGACTGGTCAGGGCATATCAATACACGAGGGCTTGTCAAAGCCAGGAAAGCTGTCTCCCTGGGATGGTCCGTTCCTTTGTCACAGTTGTCAGGAGAAGAAAGAAGCAATGGAGGGAAAGCGTCCCTCACGAGGTATGCGTCTTCCCGCTCCCTACTGTAGTATTAACCACTTTGCAATCCACATTCCGAATAAACCTTCCCACACCTGCAGATTCCTCTTCCAGAAATAGCGGGTCAAGCGAGTAGTAACCAAGGGCATGAGTCATCATGAAGCAAACATATGCCGAAAGACCTATGCATAGCTGACATTTGGAATTGTTGCAACGGTTGATCTGTTAGATGGATTATCATCGAGTTAGGATACAAAGTGAACAACTTCATTAACTTGGCGGAGGTGCCAGTCTTGAAGAGCCTATCACTACTGAAGTGAAAGATACTTATTACCCTGTCTGTTCACATCAACATCTTCAGTGGGCCTTCTAGCGGTGGCACATAAACAGGCCAAAGGCCTGTTAATTAAGAACGGCCAAACTCTTTTATGGTCAACCATCGTGTAAATTATCCATCGCGTAGAGTGTGACACATAGCCGCGTCATTGTATTTTTCAAGTAGGATTAGTTGTGAGATTCTTAAATTCATTTTTGGGCAGATCTAAGTTAAGGCCACTTGGCTCGTTACCTGTAAGGATCATGCTTTATTCAACACTGTAATTAAAACTTAAGGAGATTGTGACAGAATGCAAACATCTATGAATATCCGTCAAGGCAGCCCCTTTAACATGTTTCCATTGTAAATACCCTTTGTGCTAGGAAATTGGTAGCAATTCCTGTCTTGAGTTGCCGCTGCTGGCATTTTTCTTAAGGTCATTGGTACCAATCTGTAGCTGTAGGCTCTATCACTGTGCGCTTGTATTTATTTGAACAGAAGGCTGTAGTCCCGTCTTAAATTAATAAGGATAAACAGGAGAAAAAAAACAACAAGCATACAAGAGAAGAAATGAAACACATCTTGAGCTTCGTTTTCGTTGTCCAGCCTTGCGATCCTGAAGAGGCATTGAAGCTGGTGAAGAAGACCGGCATCGTGTGACTCGTGCCATTGTCAACCTCCCGAGGCCAAACAAAAACCCAAGCACCATCCGTTTCCACCTCCAAAGAAAGCTCCCCGGATTGAAGGACGCCGGACCTGTCGGAGGTAGACCGCTCTCCCTGAGCATGCACGGATACCGAAGTCACAGCCGGGGAGAAAGACTCCGAGCACTCGGCTCGCCGCGCCGCCACCCACGAACATCACCGCCATCCGCAGGTCACACCACAACACACCAGACCAAGCTGCCAAGAGCAGGCAAAGACAAAGCCTACCACCACCGCTGAGCTCGTCCACCCATACTCGCTACCTCAAAACGGCGCCTCCACCGAGGGAACGGCACCAGAGCGCCGCCGCCGTCCAAACCAAAGTCTTGGGCTTTCACCTGAGATAGGAAAAGCAGGGAGGGAGGGGATACAACCTCGATGCGCCTTCAAGAAGGAGCACGGCTGACATAGGCATCCCAAATGGGCCTGCCAAAGATAGTACCCGGGGTTTACTGAAGGCCCACTACCCGAAGAATAAGAAGATTCGGGAGCCCAAGATATATCA
>NC_061514.1:123091187-123132900 GCF_022539505.1 Lolium rigidum | reverse complement strand
CGCATGCACACTAATTGTATATATATTATGAGGCAACTTAATCAAATGTGTTTTCATTCGAGAGAACTTGTCAAAATTCAAGTTAATTAATTTATCAGCTCTAATTAGTTGGTCGCCTGCTTGATGCGCAATGAAGTGTCGTTGGCCTATATATATGTTGGGTTTAATTAGGGTTTTGGGTTTAGGGTTATCTAGCTAGGGTTTTAGGGTTAGGGTTAATTAGGGTCTAGGGTTTAGGGTTTAGGGTTTGGGGTTTGGGGTTTAGGGTTTAGGGTTTAGGGTCTAGGGTTAGGGTTTAGGGTTTAGTGTTTAGTGTTTAGGGTTTAGGGTTTAGGGTTTAGGGTGTAGTGTTTAGGGTTTAGGGTCTAGGGTTTAGGGTTTAGTGTTTAGGGTGTACGTTTAGGGTATAATTAGGGATTAGGGATTAGGGTTTTAGGGTTTAAGGTTTAGGGATCATTGATCGAGTGCACACATATTAGTGGCACCCGCGCCTTTGCGCATAAAGTGCATGCATATATAAGTGTGTTTTTTGGCCACCAACGATATATAGATCGAGAGAGAGATTGAAATATATATATCCCTAAGAATATATTCAGATATATATTGAAATATATGCACGAATGATATGTGCAAGGTATGACATGCGCGCATGCACACTAATTGTATATATATTACGAGGCAACTTAATCAAATGTGTTTTCATTCGAGAGAACTTGTCAAAATTCAAGTTAATTAATTTATCGGCGCTAATTAGTTGGTCGCCTGCTTGATGCGCGATGAAGTGTCGTTGGCCTATATATATATGTAGGGTTTAATTAGGGTTTAGGGTTATCTAGCTAGGGTTTTAGGGTTAGGGTTAGGGTTAATTAGGGTTTAGGGTCTAGGGTTTAGGGTTTGGGGTTTGGAGTTTAGTGTTTAGGGTCTAGGGTTAGGGTTTAGGGTTTAGGGTTTAGGGTTTAGGGTTTAGGGTGTAGGGTTTAGGGTCTAGGGTTTAGGGTTTAGTGTTTAGGGTGTTTAGGGTGTATGTTTAGGGTATAATTAGGGATTAGGGTTTTAGGGTTTAAGGTTTAGGGATCATCGATCGAGTGCACACACACATTATTAGAGGCACCCGCGCCTTTGCGCATAAAGTGCATGCGTATATATATAAGTGTGTTTCTTGGCCACCAACGATATATAGATCGAGAGATAGAGATTGAAATCCCCAAGAATATGTTCAACTATACGCACACACATGAATTACTAGAGGCACCCGCGCCTTTGCGCATAAAGTGCATGCATATGTGTGTTGTTCTGGCCACCAACGATAGATCGAGAGAGAGAGAGAGAGATTGAAATCCCCAAGAATTAGAGGATCCCCTTGCGCAAGTGCTGGCCATTACATATAGTAGTTTAAATCTTAAGAATGTTCATACATGATAGGCCATATGTGCAAAGAATTTTTTTTCCCGTGAACTTGTCAAAATTCAAGTTTATCGTTCCAAATGGAAACTAGTCCAAAAAATTACATAGAGGTCCAAAATAACTAGACAATAACTAATAGGACCTGCAACTTTACAAAAAGGACCCCAAAACATATAGAAGAAAATCAATCGAGTCCTTCCGGACCGCACATCGATCTCTCGCTCCGCATCCTTTCCAGAGCAACTACGTCGCCGGGGACACACCACTTGGGACGGTGTCGCCGGTAGTCGCCGGGACGAAGGAGAAGAATGGCCTCAGCAACGGCATATTGGCTCTGAGAAGGGCCGCTGAAAGGCCAAGATGTTCACGGGCAAGACGGATGACGCCGTCGTATGCCCCGAGCTTGTGAACGTTAGCAGCTTGACTTCCCCGTTGGCCAGATCTGAAGCACTGACCAAAGCAAGCCTCACCGTTAGCGCCATCACCTTGATGGCACCAGATCGGGGTTTGGCCGGCAAGATCCGCCAGATCTGATCCGCCAGATTCACCATAGGCTAGATCTGAAGCCGATGACGAGATCCCCGACTGCATTGCGCCATTCTCATGGGAAACACTGGATCTAAGCTTACAACAACACTAACTCCCTCGGATCCAAATTAGCTGACTCAACTTTGCTTATCTAAATATGGATGTATCCACACATGTTTTTACTCTAGATACATACACGTCTAAGGAAAGTTGAATCAATTAATTTAGTTCGGAGGGTGTACGATATACAGAGAGAAGTCGGGCTCGTCTCCGGCCGGCGAGGCTGCCGGAGAGAAGGGGGAGAGGAGCCGGGGGAGTGAGAGAGACTCGAGAGAGAAAGAGAAGAGGAGAGCTCCCTGGGGAAGAACATTATTTTTGTCGTTCTGCTCGTAGCTTGAAATAGAAAATTTCGGCCCCGCGCCAAATCATCCCGCCGAATCCATTCGAAAAATCCCGTGACCAGTTTTACCCTTTTAACCCTGGTCCGGAAGTTACAACCCACCGACCATGGAGGGCTCATTCGGTAACAATGAAATATCTTGCCTAGATCCCGAACCCTCCCCACAGGCCCACACCCACCCACCAACCATTCGCCCCCATTAGCTCAAAAATACTCTCACACGCCAAAGCTCCGACTCTCTACGAGTACTAGATCCGCTCGCCACCGGCATACTCCTCCACAGCGTAGCCTTATCGTGTTGGCTGTCCAACCACCCGATCCGCTCCCCGCCGCCCTCACCACCGACGGATGCCGCTTCACCGCCGACCTCGCCACCGACGGATGCTGCTTCAACGCCGACCTCGCCACGGACGGATGCTGCTTCACCGCCGACCTCATCCACGACGATAGCAATCAACGCCTTTTCTCGTCGACGCACCGGATCCTCTCCAACGGAACCGGGTCTACTTCACCGCGGCCCCCTCCACGAAGCCGATCTATTCCACCGACTAGCTCGGCGCACCGGCCGTATCAACTTCACCGAATCCCTTGCCGGCCAACCGGATCTGCTTCACTAACGCCCGCTTCTATCGAAACAGGGTCGACTCATCGTCTCCGCGTTCGCCGCCGCCGGAATGCAAGTTGCCGCCCCCGTCCACCCCGCTGCAGCCTTGGTTAGTACGCTGGCCCGTTAGATCGCGGTGTTTCTTTAGCCATGTTTTGTGTAGTTATTTGCAGATCTCATATGCCATTAACTTTCTTTATTTGTTACTTCGCATGAAGTTCGTTTAAATATTGTACAGTACAAAAGCATTATCCGGTCGCTACCATCCTGTTCATTCTACTGACACCTGTGTGCATCCACATACTTATAGCCTTATACCCATTCATTTGCTGCCAACTTGTTTTTGTACTGCATGCTATTCCTTTTATAGTCATGCTATGGGCATTTCCAATCTGGTTGTTCTTATACCACGTCATTAGCTCACCGCTAGCCGCTAGCTGTTTTCTCGTGCATGCTATTCTCACACTGCTTTTATAATCATGCTATGTGCATTTCCAATCTGCTTGCTCTTATACCTCGTCTTTAGCTTATAGCTATTTTTTTTCCATGAATGCTCCTGTCGCTACGCCTTGTATAGTTATTGCTGCGTGCATGTCTGGTCTTTGTATTATCGTAGACTAACCTGTCAATATTATTTTTCCTAGGGATTGATCATGCGAACCACTTATTAGAATATCCAACATTAACAGCGGGGACGCTAGGAAAGGTTGGAATCTGAGTTCTTGGTTGGTAATTTTGGCAGTTTACTTCCGTCATTATCTATAACCTATATGCATTGTTCCTTATGCAAGAGATTAACACTTGGAACCCTGCCATAGCAATGCCATTCATGCTTTACTATGTTTCTGCCTATTTGATATGCTTGTCTTGGAGCAAGCTGCGAAGGTGATTTGAACCCGACATTTGGTCATTCTTAATGCCAGTTTACTTTATGCGGAAAACCTTGGCATTACCCTACTCTAAATCTGAATGTCTGAAATTCGTATCTCATGCAAAGCAACATCTAGTTGGTTTTAATCTGATATCTGGTAAATATTGGCTTATTCATTTGGCGGCTCAAGTTTTTTGTTATTTGAAACCAGCTGACTTGGTCTTAAATGTGATATCTAAACACAGATTAAGGACAATGGAGCAGGAGGATTAGCATTTCACTTGATGGCTGAACCTAAAATGACAGGCATGTCGACCACGACTAGTGCACGCAAGAGAAGGACCCGCAGCGAGCCGAGTATGTGCTTAGTACATGCATCTTATCTTATCTTGTGCTTATTTCTGCTACATGTCGTTATCCGATCTCTACATTGCGTAATACATGTTTGAATAGTTAATTGTTGTAACTATGTTTGCAATATTACCGAATGCGGTTTTAATGAAGCAGTCATCATTAGAAGATAGTCGCCAAAGCGACCCTGTGCAACATTATGATGTAAGTCTGTGCTTAGTACAAGTTCCATACATTGTCTTATTTATGCAACTTGTTATTATCTTATATCTACATTGCATAATAAATGTTTGAATAGTTCACTGTTGTAACTATGTTGCAATATTACTAGAATGCAGGTGTAATGAAGAAGTCCTTAGTAGAAGATAGAGCGCAAAAAGGTTCCGGGTGAGCCTATGCAACGATATAATGTAAGTCCGTGCTTAGTACTTGTGACTATCTCATATCGACAATGCTTAATACATGTTTGCATAGTTCATCGTTTAACTCTTTTTGCATTATTATCGAATGCAATTGTGATGAAGCAATCTTCATCGAAGAGAGGCCCACAAAAGTTCCGATCTTTCTTCGATGCATCCTCTCATAGCCGTCAACCTAGACCATTCCTTTCATCAAACAAGTAAATATCTCAAGGCTGTACTTTATAAAAGACATGTTATTGCTCGCTTTAAGATCCGTAGTCGATATGTTGACCAAGAGTACACAAGATTCAATCAAGGCGATTGCCAAATGTCAACGTGTTATTGATGATGCTAATAGAAGTCCTCAATGATTCTATGTGATTTTTTTATTTGGGCACATTAATTGCCTTGTAATTTTCCTAGTTATTTTATTTGTGTATGTAATTGTGTGTATCATTGATACCAGATTTTAGGCTCATGAAATTTAATGCAAGTTGACTAGTCAAATAACCAGGACCCTACAACTGATTGGGCCGGCCCACTTACAGTAGTGTGGGACCCACTTTCATTTTGGGTCGGCCCACCTACTTATTGGGCCGGCCCGTTAACAGGGAAGTGGGCCCCACTGGCCTTATTGGGCCGGCCCACTATCTTGTTGGGCCAGCCCACTTGCTATATTGTGGACCCCACATACTAAATGGGCCGACCCTTCAACACGAAAGTGGGACCCACCTGTGTTTTTGGCCGGGCCCACTATCTTGCTGGGCCGGCCCACTTGCTATATGGTGGACCCCACATACTAAATGGGCTGGCCCTTTAACGAGAAAGTGGGACCCACCTGTGTTTTTGGCCCGCCCACTATCTTGTTGGGCCGACCAATTGCTATATGGTGGACCCCACATACTAAATGGGCCGGCCCTTTAACCGGAAATTGGGACCCACTGTGTTTTTGGCCCGGCCCACTATCTTGCTCGGACCGACCCACTTGCTATATGGTGGACCCCACATACTAAATGGGCCGGCCCTTTAACGAGAAAGTGGGACCCACTGTGTTTTTGGCCCGGCCCACTTTCTTGTTGGGCCAGCCCATTTGATCTATTGTGGACCCCACGTACTAAATGGGCCGGCCGATAGCAGGAAAGTGGGACCCACATGCTAATTGGGCCGGCCCAATAACTTCTTGGGCCGGCCCAGTTGTTTTAAGGTGGACCCCACTAGGTAAATGGGCCGACCCGATAACAGGAAAGTGGGTCCCACGTGTCTTGTGGGTCGGCCCTTTTGCCTGTTGACCGGTCAAACGAGTGCATTCGGCCCGGCCCACATGCTTAGTGGGCCGGCCCATTAAAGTTTTGACCAGTCAACCTTAGAGGTTAGGCCCGGCCCACGTAACTAATGGACCAACCCGTCTATATAGTTGACCGGTCAAACTAAGTCAGCTGGCCCGGCCCGCAAACTTAATGGGCCGGCCCGCTTAAGACGTGGCGAGGCCACGTGTGGGCCTACCATCTACCACGGGGTTTCGGCGGGTTAACGCCGTTAACCGCCGGTAACGCGCGTCCGCCACGTGGCGCTTGCATGACGTCGGCGATCAAAGGGCTCCTGGAAACACTTGCGCAACGGTCCGATTTTCCGTGGCGGAAGGGCGCCCAAGCGCGACGGACCGAAAAAATCGTCGTAGGACTTTGCCCGACGCAGTTTCCACAACAGAACCCATATCGTCGGGTTAGGCCCATAGGCGACGAAAAATACCCCTTAGCGGACGATTTTGAGACGTTGTCTATCAGAACTTTTCTTGTAGTGAGAGTATAACATGTTGCAAATGGCCTAACTAATGTACTGTTGCTAATCTGATTCTTCTTATGCCTGCACCCTTTTTTTCAAATGGTGATTATCCTAGCGAATTATGTCAGATTCATCATGAGTTCTTGTCCCATTGTGCTAATGGTGATTATCCACTGTTATACTCTGTGCAATAGAGGACAATCTCATATTAGCAACACAGAGGACACACTCATATTAGAGAATATTCAGGCTCATATTATACATTATAAAGATAAAGACTAAATTCCAGAAGAAGCAATATAGCCTAGCAAAAAGAGACCCGTTAGACAAAATTCTTCTTATGCCTGCACCTTTTTTTTCAATAGACTACTCTGCTATACTGTATTGATTAGTTGTCATAGAAATATGTGTGCTCCTATCATCAGGTTTCCACGAATGTTGTTTGTTTACCATAAACTTCAAAGCCATGTCAGATTGCTAAAAGCTATTTACAGAAAACTCAATTCACCACTCACCTGCAGCTAAGCATAATAAAACCAATCTACAACACAAAATAATCTTCACCGAGATTGAAGCAATTGTTACACACGAATGAGAATCCCGCGAAGTGACAAATAGTTTGAATAAAAAGGCATATACAACAGAAGCGGGAGAAGATTTACCTCAAGCTAGCAGCAAAACAAGTTTAGAAAGGCGTGGTAGATAATGAGAGAGTTCAACCTGCAAGAGGAAAATTTAATCATACAACTTTGTACATAGGCACCCGGTCATGTTACACATTGTAAACTGTAATTGTAAAAATAGCACTCCATAGTTTACCACTTAGGTAAAGTACTACAGTTCCACAACTAAGCAGTTTTAAGCATAAATGAGTAAATTACCAGCTAATGATAATCAGAATGATCAACCTAAAACGCTTGGCAAAAAGAACAAAAATCATTCACCTCGCATTGCCATCTCAGGCCAATTTAAGATGCATACAACACAAATATTATCCGTAGAATACACACTTATTTATTTCCATGCGTATATAGAGGTCCATCAATCCGGTGCCAAGGTAAACAGGGATAAACGAGCTATTGCATGCTTTGCCTGCAAAAAGGATATCAAAGTTTCAGCTGACAAAAGATAATGGCTTACTTAGATTGGGAAGGATAGACAAAAGATAATGGCTTACTTAGATTGGGAAGGATAAGCATATCTAATTCAGGCTCATATTATACATTAACTCTGACTCTGAATGCTAGTACTTTAAATGTATATGTAACATACTAATTATTATTATTTAATATCAAATGCAATAACAGTTACATGAACTTAATCTATGTCTGTACTTTGCGCATATGAGCCAAATACATTGTTAATACCATGTAAAATTAGGTTCTTTATGATGCAGACAGGAAAAAAGCTTCATATATGAAGGCGGAGTTTTATTGTTTTAACACTAAATCTAATTGAGAGAAAGTGGCACCTCAAATACACTGTCAGCACTTCAAAATCATCATATATGCAGCAAAGAATTTTTGCTAGACAGTAATGCTATTTTTTATTTCGTTTTTAGCAGCATACAGGGAATAAGGAACTATACATAACTTGCTAGGTACAGTTTGAAGCAGACAACTACATGTACAACTTCATACTTGCTTTGACATCACTACAACCAACAAGAGAAATCAGATATACAGAAAAATAAATGACCAAATGTAGAAGTGCTTACTTCAGGTACCTATCTGCAACGGCATCACCTTTGCTATGAAGAACAGATCCAACTCATCCTACTGGCCACCCTCCAAAAGTCCTCAGTACTCCATTCAACCTTTGCTCTGGACCACACTGCAATATTACTGGTACGAAATCCTCAGGATTGGAACTCTGAAAACCGCACCACACCCTGCAATATTTCCAGTACAAACAGAATCTTAGCCATAGAAGTATATACATAATACATGCACTGGAAACCAACTTTTTCACAAACGAGAGGATGATTCATGGTAAGCTGATAGAGGATTATTGTCGAGTTATCCAAAAAAACTGACCTCATCGGAACAAATACGATCCGACTTAACACCTTACAATGGGAATCAAGTTATCGAACAAATGGTTAGCCCATGCAAGTATGACATCACCAGCAACACTAATCACAAGATCAACATCACATATTGTTCCTTGCTGCAGGCAATTTCTATAAAACTGAGTAAGGTGACAATCAACAACAGCTTAGTGCTAAAAGCATATTTAGTACATGTTCAGCCTCTACGTACTAAACCTGGAAGTATTTACGTGACAATCCTATCAGTGTTGCCGAAATGATATAACCAGAAACATGTAAAACGTTATAGTAGAAAGGCAAATTCAGTATCACCTCTGCACCTTTTCCACAAAAGAGATTTGGTGCTGCAACGGGCTCTAGAGTAGGCACGACAAATAATAAGGGTGGGTAAAGTCAAACATAAACACAACGTGAGGTAGGCATCAGAAATAGATCCAAAACACGGTAAAACAGCTCCAAGTAAACAAGACATGAAGTGTAGAAAGGAAATAGCTCCAGAATCATCATCTTTCATAGCTAAACACCTGAATATTAAGAGCACGGAAAGAAACTGAATTCACTAGTGCATCTAAGCATTAATATTAAGAGCAGATCCGTCAATCTTAGATTTTGAAACCATGAAACTAATCCTCTATACTGGATATTCTCAATCTAAAGGTGAGAGCTAATTATTCAAGTCCACCAGATCCAAAGAACTGATGTGATTATTCATAAGTCAAACTGGCATAGATATTGTGTAAAAAGAAGTAACTAACATGAAAGGGGGGAAGAAAGGAATATCTTAAATTAAACACGATGGATGCACTTATGGAAGGCAAGAATAATAAGATATGTCAAGAAAATCAACAACAGTGTGATTTGAATAAAAAGTAGGAAACCACCTTGTAAGTGGATCTTCTGAGGCCAGGCAAGAAACCATACAGATACATCAAGAACTAAGACATGTAACACATTAAATCCAGCAGGAGCAGGCAATTAGAGCTAGAAAAAGGAATTTCAATTGTAAAATACAGTAGCAGCAGTCAATTAAGTCACTGGCCCATCTAGACAACCAGCAGGTGAAAAAGAAACAATCGCATCTGACGGCGAGGGTGAAATAGGAGGAAAGAGTTATAGAAGAGATTAAACGTAAACCTCAAAACTCGAGTAACAGAGGCAGGGCATCATTCTCTATCACCAAAATAACAGTTAAATAAGCAAGTTGTGCAGGCCTTCATGGGAGAATGAAAATAAAGCAAAGCAGCGCACGATGCATTTAGGAATATATTCAATAACAGAATTTTCTTAGCCTGTTATTTTCACCTAAAGAAAATTTACCAGCACACAATAACATTTATGCAGCTATCTTAAAACATAGACATGTGAAAACAGCTTAACAGAATTTCAGTTCAAAGACCTCCATCATTATGTTCAAGACTAATTTCAGTAGTTAAACGGTCAACTACACTGCAAGGCTGCCTTTTTCATTAACTCCATCACACATGCACAATAATCTGAATAGTGTTTTTTTCCAGAAATCCTATAGCTCCGGAACTGAACAACATACTCAAAAGCAAGCTTATCGAGTCAAAAGTTATGCAAAATCAAGTGTGTCGATGAGCGCAGCCATAACATACATGGCTGAGGAGAAGGCAACAAGGTTGAATGCACCATCATGCTGAAATAGGTACCAAAAAATTTACCTGACACAATGCAAGAAGTGAAACACCTCCGAGAGTCTCCTTCAAGCACGGTAAGGGGCTGGTGGCAATCAAAGGAACCCACATAGGCATTCCAAATGCTCCACTGTGTGGCTCAAGCTTCAATTGCAGCACAAAGGCCTTCAACAAAAACACATCAATCATGTTAGAAGAAGTGGAGTAAGCAATATACATCTGCATGACATAACTAACTTCAAGCTTATATTATGTTATCCTTGCTATAGACAAAACTAATTCCCAATAGCAGTCACATCACATCATGGTTGACTGCAACTAATACTTTTGAAGACCTTGCAGGCGTAGAGAAACCAAATCACATGGCCTACATAGATCAATCCTCCCTAGCCTCCTTGAAATTTCATCAAACACCTTGTAGGTGTAGAGAAACCAAATCTGCATAAACAAAAATGAGAAAACTTGTGGTCGTAGAACTGCATTGCATACGCACACACGTCACAAGAATGTCTGGGTGAAGACCTGAGAGAGCCTTATGTAAAGGGAGAGATGATGCTTACGATGCAGGGGAGCCCTGGGTGTGTGAGGATGTAGGCGTAGCCCTGCATGACCTTGTCGGCCGGGAACGGCCACAGCCCCTGCGTCGACCCGGTGTCGTGGTTGTCCACGAACGTGACGGCCTTCTCCGGAAGCCACCCGATCATGCCGGCCACCTTCCCAGCGCCGTCGCTCAGGCGCCACAGCTCGCCCTGCACGCCCGCCTGCAGCACGCCCTTGGTGACGAGAGAAAAGCGAGGGGAAGATGCACCGACCTGGATCTTGGTCCTCGTCGCCTCCGGTTGTCGCCGCCGTGGATCCGCCCAGTGCCAGCCCGTCTCTGGCCGCGCCCGGCGCCTCCGGTCGCCGCCGCCACCGCCGCCTCCGGTCGTCGCCGCGGCGGATCCGCCCAGCGTCGGCCCGTCTCCGGCCGCGCCCAGCGCCTCTGGTCGCCGCAACCATCCGCCCTCTTTCTTGATCTCGCCGCACGCCGGCGCAGCGGAGCGACGGACGGTGCCTCTTCCCTCCTCCCTGCAGCCACGCCTCTAGCTCCTGGTCTCACCTCCGTCCCAGCGCCGCCCCTCGCTGCTCCTCCACCTCCGGCCCTCGGTAGGTCGAGGGAGAGAGGCGCAACGGCGGCTCGGGGTCTCGGAGGAGGAGGGGCGAGGGGGTGAGGCATGACGGCGGCGGCGGCTCGGGGAGGAGAGGAGGAGGCGCGGGGAGGAGAGAATGAGGCTGGAAGTGGAGGGGATTATGGGGCTCAGGAGTGGATTGGCTCGTTCTAGGTTTTCATCGCGATGCTATCTGAGCGACTTGAAACGAGCAGTGTTGCTAACTCTGGTTGCTGGTCCCGCACACTCTTGGGCCTAGCCGTCAGTGACCTACCAAGAGAAGCAGCGAGTGAGAAAAAAGTTTCCACATCTGACGGTTCCAGGCAAAAGTGGGCATCAGATTTTACTGTATGGTGGAAACGGACGCACCAGATGAATTTGCCCCCTTGAAGTGGCCTGGTTGAGCGGGTCTTCTTGGGACTTTTATAGGAGGAATGAGCTAGACCTTAACCATGCTTACATGGGGATGTATTTCAACATTGCACTATTGAGGTTCTTTACCTTGAGTTGATTGTCACTTCTTTTGGGTTCGTTGATGGTTATCTCTTGCGAAATGAAGGATGTTGTCAAGATAAGGACTAGAGTATGCATATTTGTTAGAGAAGAGCAATGGGCCGCTAACATGAAGCCATGTTTAATCATGGTGAAAGTTTCAGCAAAGAGCATCCTCAATAGGAAGAGACAAAATAAAAAGGAAATAAAATAAAAAAGAGAGTGGGTGGAAAAAAGAAAGAAAGAAAAGCAAGAAAGAAAAAATATAGAGGGAAAAAGTGAGAAAGAGTTTAGAGAGGGTGCTCACCGTCTGTTGTCCAGGTTGTCCCGGTATGGATGACCTGTAAAGTTGAGATGCAAAATCTCCTAAGGCCCTTTGTACAAGCGGCATTGAGGTACCTCATTGTGATACTTGGTTAAAACAATATGTGAAAGGTCTGTGACAACCCGAAGTTGAGTAGCAAGAGGTATTACCCTTAGCACCAGGATGGTGAGGCAATATTTACTTATAAGAGGTCAAACACATGAATCATAGATATCTCTAAACAAAGAGATGCATAGTACCCCATCCTTATGAGTATTGTTGACATGAATTGCATATCTCAAAATTTCACTTTATGCTCTCTTTACCTTTTGTTTTGTTGGAGGACTAGCACATATATTTCCTACTTAATTTATTGTGTTCAAAAGTCAAGATTATCAAAAGAATCAAAAGAGAGGACAAAGAGTCTTCCATAAAATTCTATAGATTCTCCTAAGCATGCTTTATGGTTCATAATACTTATCATTCATGTTTCTTACAATGCTATTTATTATTATGCATGCTTTATAGAATGTAAGAGATATCACTTTATACTTAATATTGTTATTGTCATTATTTATTGACTGAACATGTTAAGACTCTGCATGATTACATAGAAGCAACATAATAAATTCCAAAGTTCATGGTAGTTTTATCACCTTTATGCTCGAGGACGAGCATAGGTTAAGCTTGGGGATGTTGATGCATGTAAAATGCATACATGAACTTTGTCCTTTATTAGCATGAATTCCCACATATTTGCAACATATATGATGATAATACCATGTTTTACATTGATTTATGGTGATTTACCGATGATCCCCTTTATTTGGTTTATAATTCTTCAGAACAGGAATCCCCTCTTTTGTGTATTTTTCACTTTCAGAGACTTATACGGAGTCAAACTGAGCTAGGATATCTGGAGCGTTATTTTTCATTGGGAGAAGCAGCATGGGCCTTTTAAGCACACCTGGAGAGGCCTAGGGTCCGAAAGAGAACAGGTGGCGCGCCCAGACAGGGTGGGCGCCCAGACCCATGGGAGATGATTTTTTCATTTTCGGGGTGCCAAAACGGTTTTTTTGTGTGAAGCAACTACATGGGGCGCATTTTAGTATTGCGCGAGACCTCCACGTAGTGGTAGGACACCGCCTCCGCACCACATATCACATGCCATATGTGCGCGCTAGCTATCTAGGAATCCCTGCGGCTTCCTGCGGTGTCCCTCCGAATCCGATAGAAACTGATCGGATTTGAAATAGGGGTACACTTTCCATCGCTCAATAAATTCCGCGAAAAATGTTTTTAGGTCTATATCACATCACTTTATGTGCTATTTTTTCCGTCTAGCGTGTTGGCGAACGGTGCACCAGCGCGCCCGGTACGACCGTTTCTCATCTCCCGAGGGCACTAGTAGGAAAAGGCTTATAGGTGATATCTTATTTTTGTGGCGCACTAGTCTAATATGCGCCACAGAAAGTTATTTTGTTGCGCACCAGACTCTGTGCGCCATAAAAATAGCTTATTTTTGTGGCGCACCAAGAATCCATGCGCCACAGAAACTAGGTGGGGCCCACACCCTACCACCCCCAATCATTGGTTTCACTATTTCTATGGCGCACTGCACTTGATGCGCCACAGAAATAACATATTCTGTGGCGCACTAGCCTCGGTGCGCCACAGAAATAACGTGTTCTGTGGCGCACTAGCGCGGGTGCGCCACAGAAATAACGTGTTCTGTGGCGCACTGGCGCGGGTGCACCATAGAAATAACCCCTCCTATATCATGTCGTACCCCTCCCTCACCCGTACTACTCTCTCCCCTCTCCCTACTGCCGCGCGCCGCCGCCTTCCATGGTGAACGCTGCCGTCGCCGCCGCCTTCTTCCACGAGGGCCGCATGCCGCCACGCTCCACCCATCCCCGCCACCAGCAGCACAAGACGCTGCGGCATGGAGGAGGAGGGGTCGGCGTCGCGTCAAGGTGGAGGAGCCGCCACCGTGTCAAGGTGGACGAGCCGCCGCGACCTCCACCCCTGCCGTCATCGTCGGTGAGCTCCTCCACAACTGTCGTCATCGTCGGTGAGCTTTCTCCCCTCCCCTCCCTCTTCCTCTCCCGCGCGAGCACAACGTGCTCGAAGAAATGCCGTCGTCGTCGGTGATGCCCTGGTTCGATCCCCTCTTTGAATTTGATGCCCTGCAGGTTTAGGGTTCATAGGAATTTGATGACCTGGTTTAGGGTTCATAGCAAAAAATGAAATGCCCTGGTTTAGGGTTCATAGCAAATTGAATTTGATGCCCTGCAGGTTTAGGGTTCATAGGAATTTGATGCTACAGGTTCATTTAAATGCATGAAATGCTACTGGTTCATTTGTTGTGCTCAGTGAGGTGAGGTTAACTGTTAATCTTGATGGCTTATTGCTACTGGTTCATTTGTTGTGCTCAGTGAGGTTAACTGTTAACATTTTTCTTGATGGGTTCATAGGAATTTGATGCTACTGGTTCATTTAAATGCTTGTTGTGTTCAGTGAGGTTAACTGGTTCATAGGAATTTAAATGCATGAAATGCTACTGGTGGGCTTGTATACATACATATTTATAGTTGCTTTACTGCTGCTAGGTTTCTCTTGGTTGGCCTGGGATTAGTTTTCTGGACCCCAAGTAATTCTCTCGTTGGGGGTATATAATTGTGGTGCCCCTGTTTGGATGATTTTATTCATCCACACATATTTGTCTTGCTGTGATAAATTGATGACCCATTTAACTCATGGTTGGTTTAAGCAATGAGATAAAAGTGATGTTGCCTGATGATTTACTTGATGGATTCTTGTGAGCTTATGGTATACTTATAATGCTTTGATTAGTGGGGATGCTTACTGGATCATGTGCATATAGTTCATATAGTTCCGTAAAAAGAAAGAATGCTCCTTGGCCAGATGGTGTTGGAGTGTTGGGACTGCTGTGATTTTTCTTGAGCTTGGTTAAACTGATAAGAACAACAGCTATGCATGATGTCTTAGCTCAGCCAATGATGCAAAGGCTGAGGCAAAAACTTGGATAAGAACAGATACTAAAATATGTGATTTAAATGGCATGCTTATGATGGTTGCACTCAGCCAATGATACAAAGGCTGAGGCAAAAACTGATAAGAACAACAGCTATGCTTGATGTCTTAGCTCATCCAATGATGCAAAGGTTGAGGCAAAAACACACTTTAGTGCCGATGATTAGAATGTTTGGTCACCTATACACTCCGGGAAGGCGCAAGCGAGCCTAGTGTGATGGCACAAATATCAATCTCTTGTGCATCCTACCAGGCCTCACTTACGCCTTCACGGAATATTAATATTTGTTTCGACCAACAAAGTATGAGGCATATGTTATCTAGTTGATACCACTTGGCTCTTTCTTCCATTTTAGTGCCGATGATTAGAATGTTCGGTCAACTGTACACTCCGGGGTGACGCTAGTGAGCCTGGTGTGATGTCACAAATATCAATCTCTTGTGCATCCTACCTGGCCTCACTAACGCCATCCCGGAATGTTAATATTTGTTTCGACCAACAATGTATGAGGCATTCCATTTAGTTCATACTAGCTACTTCTTAATTGCATTGGCCTTTCTTCCATTTTAGTGCCGATGATTAGAATGTTTGGTCACTCGTACACTCGGGGGTGGAGCAAGTGAGCCTGGTGTGATGGCACAAATATCAATCTCTTGTGCATCCTACCTGGCCTCATTTACCCCATCCCTGAATGTTAATATTTGTTTTGACCGACAAAGTATGAGGCATTCCATTTAGTACATACTAGCTACTTGTCTCTTATTTGAGTTGGCACTTCTTAATTGCATTTTCCGATGATTAGAATGTTTGGTCACTCGTACACTCGGGGGTGGCGCTAGCGAGCCTGGTGTGATGGCACAAATATCAATCTCTTGTGCATCCTACTTGGCCTCGCTGACCCCATCCCTGAATGTTAATGTTTATTTCGACCAACAAAGTATGAGGCATTCCTTTTAGTTCATACTAGCTACTTCTTAATTGAATTGGCCTTTCTTCCATTTTAGTGCCGATGATTAAATTGTTTGGTCACTTGTACACTGCAGGGTGGGGCCAGTGAGCCTGGTACGATGGCACAAATATCAATCTCTTGTGCATCCTACCTGGCCTCGCTGACCCCATCCCTGAATGTTAATATTTGTTTCGACCAACAAAGTATGAGGTATTCCATTTAGTTCATAATAGCTACTTATCTCTTATTTGAGTTAGCACTTCTTAATTGCATTGGCCTTTCTTCCATTTTTTGCCGATGATTAAAATGTTTGGTCACTCTTACACTCTGTGGTGGAGCCAGTGAGCCTGGTGTGATGACACAAATATCAATCTCTTGTGCATCCTACCTGGCCTCACTGACTCCATCCCGGAATGTTTTGACCAACAATGTATGAGGCATCACCACAAACAATTCGCCGATGATTAGAATGGTTGGTCACTACACTCAGGGGCGGTGTTAGTGAGCCTCGTGTGATTGCACAAATATCAATCTCTTGTGCATCCTACCTGGCTCGCTAACACCGTCCCGGAATGTTAATATTTGTTTCGACCAACAAAGTATGAGGCATGCTATTTAGTTGATACTACTTGGCTCGTATTTGAGTTGGACTTATTCATTTATTTTGGTCTTTCTTCGAGATAGCGCCGATGATTAAAATGTTTGGTCACCGTACACTTGGGGGTGGCGTAAGTGAGCCTCGTAAGATAGCACAAATATCAATCTCTTGTGCATCGGACTTGGTCTCACTTACACCATCCCTAAATGTTAATATTTGTGTTGACCAACAATGTATGAGGCATTTATTCCATTTCTCTTGTGCATCGAACTTGGATTTGGTCTCACTTTCTTCTATTTTAATCAGAGGAGGAACCAGATGAAGTCCCCAATGCAACCTACGGGTAGAGAGGAGGGAGCAAAGGAGGAACCGGATGAAGACCGCTTTGTATCTCGAAATGGTGAAATTTGTAGGAATTAAGAGTTGTATGTAAAATATTTGACACTTGCCACTATATATGTATCTCGATCGGCCTCTAAGTAATGTGATGATGATGTCTATGTTATATCTGTGCAATGTACATGCTATTATTATATCTGCAACTGTATATAATCTGTATAATATATGTATATTGTTGTGTATAACCTGTATGTGTATGGCAGGCAGCACAAAATCTTGTATAATACGAGCAATTTCGTAGGCGCATCTGAAACGAACTTACGTGGCGCACCGAAGTGCGGTGCGCCACAGAAACCTTAATTCTGTGGCGCATGAGAAGGTGCACCACAGAAATCTTATTTTTGTGGCGAAGTTTCTGTGGCGCACCATCCATGCGCCACAGAATCTATTTTTGGTGCGTCACTAATGAGCCTTTTCCTACTAGTGGGGGCCGTTTTGGCCAGATGGCAAACTGGATGTCATATTTGGATTCCTCTAATTTTTAGGTTCAAATGATGATATGGATGTTATATTTAGATTCCTCTCATTTTTCTGATCGATTTAGACATATTATTTGTGGAATTTCGATTTTTCGATTTAAAGATATTAATTATTCCATATTAAATAGAAAAAACCAAAAAATAAAATCATTTTATTGTTGTTTGAATTCAATATTATTATTCATTGTTATTTATATATTTATTATTGTTTACTTAAGTAATTGTTTGGAATTCAAAAATAAAGAGTTGTGACATCACGATCAAAGGGTTAATAGGGTTGATAGACTATTATTATCAGCAAGGTGTCAATTCTTTAAGGGAAGCTCATCCGAATGGAACCAAGAAGTTAAGCGTGCTGAGGTTGGAGTAGTGTGAGGATGGGTGACCGACTGGAAAGTTTAACCATGATTGTAATTTGACCTAAGATTAAATGTACTTAGAGTTAAAAGTGTATGTGTGAAAGATAAACAAGAAAAAAAATGGTGCAAAAAAAAAATTAATTTTTTTTTAAAACTCTATGCCAAGGGCTTTGCCGTCGGCATATTAAAAAAAATATGTTTTTCGAATTTTTGTTTTGAATTTATTTTGGATAAAGAAAATTCAAATTTTTAAAATTTGTATGTCGACGGTTTTGCTGTCGGCGTAGCGTGCTACGCCGAGGGCCGGACTACGCCGCCGGCAATATTGTCTATGTTGAGGGAGGTAGACGCCGACGGCATACGCCGAGGACTGCCGTCGGCGTAGCCTACGCCGAGGGCAACCGGCCGTCGGGGTATGCGTCCATTCCTTAGTGACACGGGACGGAAGTGCTCCGAGCAATGTCCTAGCAGGAGACGAAAACTGATCGTGTTAAAAGGAGGATGACTAATAGATAAAATCTGGCTCAATTCCCCGTGAATCACGCCGAGATTAACAGAACGGAGAAGAAATTGATGCAAGGGATCAAGAATGTTTATAGCCAGGACAATGACGGGTCCAGTTATTGTGTGGCAGCTGGTTGCTTCGTGCCTGCATGTGATTTTCCCTAAGATCTAGTCAGATTTTGTCCCCGTCAAACGGGACGAATTCTCGTTAACAAAGATACAGGCAAACATCATGCCAGCTGCTGATACACAGCTTGACACCGACGCATGCAGTGCAAGATCAATCAAAAGAACCCCAAAAAAAGAGTATATACAAGAATGTACAGCACGACGGGTGTTCGTGTGTGAATTCTCAGCACACAAACTATACACATTGGCAAAAGCTCCTAGTAGACTTTAAACAGGCGAGGCACAGACAAAAACGGCGTGCGATTGAATATCTATCTACTTGAACAGAAAGAGCGAAAAGATGTGCCAACTAGCTGCTCCTGATCACTGAAGACGACATCAATCTATACTTCGAGATGTGTTATCTCGTAGGAGACTGATTGACCTGACACCGACGATCCGATCGACCCTTCCCGCTCCACGGAGTAGGCGAGGAGTAGCTTCACGACGTGCCTGTATCTCCTCCGGTACGTCGGGAACTTTGACATGCTCCTCACTATTCCAATCATCCTGCGTATCAGCGGCCGCATCAGATAACAGATATCTAGATATAAGGCAATGTACAATGCAAGGTGAACCAAGCATTTTATTAAGCACCAGTGCTTATTTGTATAGGAGAGGTACCTAGTTAGACATCTATCTCGTGTAAATAAACACAGGTGCTTAAGTAAAAACCTGATTTATTTTTGTAAGCACGGGATACCTCCCTAAGCACCTTGCATTGTACATGCCCTAAAACGCCACGCGAACTGACAGAAACAACAGTTGTTACCGAAGACAGCATACCTTCGACTGATTGCCTGGATCTGCGCTGTCCTTACAGGATCCTGGGGGGTCTCAGCACCGTTATCCCAAGCTTGTGCCCTTGCTGAATTGCCAACAAAAAGTGTGAGCTTCTCCAAGAATCTCAGGTCTTGCTCCGTCATTTTGAGCGCCTGTATTTGATCTTTGAGTACTAGCACAGGATGGAAGAACCAATCAAGCAACAGGTCTTGCGGGCGGTTTTGCTGATCGACCTCGACGCCGTTGTCCAGCAGCAGCCCTGCAGAACCAGCCTTGATTGACTGGAGGACGTTGCACAGCATAGAGTAAGAAGTGATTCCCAGGTTTATCGTTTCATTGCCACTATCGCTTGTTCTTAACCACTCAGTCAGATCAACAGCGGTTATGACATTCAAATTCAAAAGGTCCCTGCCCCTCATCTCGCAGGACTTCATCATATTTGCCCATATCTGTAAATCAAAAAGCTACATTAGAAATTCAGGGATGACTTTATATTCAAAATGACACGTTAGAGAGATGTATATTAGAGCAGCTAGCCCGATACAACTGTATAACAAACACAATTCAGGTTTCATACATAAAAAACTGTACTGTCATCAAAATCAGAAACCCATATGCTGTTTGTACACTAATTGTGGCCACTGGCCAGGTCAGTAGCTACCATATAATCTTGTAAGGCTATAATTGCTTCCTGTATTTTCATCGGCACATCACGACATTGCCTCATTTAAATTGAACCCACCAAAATCTAAGGGATCATAGATTCAGTAACTATAACTATTCCTTCTGTCATATCTTCCTTGCATTTACAACATTTCCTCAATTAGAAGTAGTAGCACACCTTATCTAAGAGACCATGGACCCAACAATTAACAGAGAATTAGCAATCCTTTCTTTGATGGTACCATTTCATTTATGGCATTACCTCACTTGGGCCTAGCTCACCTATCTACAATGGCATGAATGCAAGAACAAAAATGTATAGCCATCGAATAGGGAGTGTGGATTGATGTATATGCATTGCCTTTTCTCTCCAGATACATGAAAAAGAATGATGGTACTGCAAAAGATGAATGCACTTATTATCTTGTTCCAGTATCTTTCAGAGATTTTGCTGAAAGAGGAATGTGTATACAGTGACGTCAGTAGCTACCATACAATATTGCAAGTTCAAATAGCCAGTATTGCTTCTTTTATGTGCTTCCTTTCCTGGACACATCTTGATATCGACTCATTTAAATTGAACCCGCTAAAATCTAAGGGATCATAGATTCATAAGATACACTGTTTAACCATTTTCCTTCTGTTATGTCTTCCTTGCATTTACAACATTTCCTCGATAAGAAGCAGTAGCACACAAGAGATCATGGTCCCAACAACTAAAAGAGACTTGCCAATCCCTGCTTTGATTATACCGTTTCATTTATGGCGTTACCTCGCTTGGGACTAGCTCACCTATCTACAACGGCACGAATGCAAGAACAAAAATGTAAAGGATTGAAGCGTATGCATTGCCTTTTCTTTCCAGACACATGGAAAAGAATGATGGTACTGCAACAACGAATGCACTTATTACCAAGTTGGAGTATCTTTCAGAGATTTTGCTGAAAGATGGAGCTGTGTACAGTGACGTTTCTGGGTGTTCTTTTGGTGCAACATAAAAGAGGGAATGCTAAGAATTTAACAGATGTGAGGTAATAAACGGACCTGGACCATCTTGACCTCCTGTATGGCCTCTCGGACCGATCTCGCTGGAACCAAAGTTGGAACCAGCATTGCTGGTGCTTCACTGGAAGTACTAGGATAGTCGCCTCCCCTAACAGAAGCACTTGGTCGGACAGAGAACTCTGCGGAATCGGATGCTTTTCTCTTCCGGTAGGATGGCCTAGAGGAGAATATTTGCACAGTAAGTAGTTAGGCATGAAGCGCATAACAAAGTACGAAGTACATCACAAGTTTCTAATCTCCACAGCAATGGAAGAAATTGTAACACTTACTTTGGAAGAATTGTCCCTTCACGAAGGTAAAGCCAGTCGTTCGTGTACTCGTCGAACTCGGCGACCATGGTGACCACGTAGGAAACTCCCCTCCGGAATGACTTCTCCTGCGAAGGGGCCACGGCACGATCTTAAGCACGTCAGACAATCTCTTTCGTGGCTGGACACGCAAGGGTTTGGGCAAGAAATAGCACGGCAGAGCCACAGTGGCCAAGACAGCAACCTGGTAGACGATGACAGCCCCGTAGAGCCCCACGAAGATGCTGGAGACGACGGCGAGCAGGACGCTCCCAACCACCACGAGGGGCCAGAAGAGGATGGCGAGGCCGGCGATGGGCACGCAGAGCGTCTCCAGGAAGGGGCCCTCGCGGCTGATGAGGTCGTGCAGCAGCCTCTGCCAGCCCTTGAAGAGCATGTAGGGGCTCTTGATCAGCGCGATCACCGTGTAGAGCGGGATGTCCACGGCCAGCCCCAGGACGCCGACCAGGATACACGACGGCACATCCAGCAGCCTGCACGAAACAAACCAAACATTTTCAGGATTTTTTCCCTCTAAAATAAAACGTTTTCGGAATGCGATGTCAAAATTCAAGCTACTGTATTGTGCAGCGGTCAAGATAGCAGAACATTCTAACATGACGTGCAGTCAGGGGCATAGTTTTTCAACCAGAAATATTTACTGCCAAACAAAACAAGCACGTCCTTTTCTCATGGCGATGCCATCCCTATCAGACAGATTACAACAGGGATCCTAAGAGCAGGTCTAACAGACCCCCTAAACCACGCCGGACTTGTATAATTCCGGCGGTATACGGGGTGCGGGCGAAAATGGCCGTCTAGCAGGCCCCCTAAACGGTTCACCCCGTATCTAAAATATACAGGGCCCTGGGAATTTTCTCCCTCGCCCCTTACTTATAGAGGGTGGAGGGGCTTGTAGGGGGTGAAAACTGCACTCGCACCACCGGACCTTGCCGCGCCGCCGCCAAACAAACTCCACTCCGGCGACCAATTCCAGCCAACGAGCTCTAAATTCTATCAAATCTCTACCAATTTCTTTCAACCCATCAAGATTTCTATCAAATAATGAAAAAACTAGATGAATTTTGAAGCAAAATTCCGCGTTCTCCCACTCGGGGCGGAGCCGGCGGGACGGGGCGGAGCCGGCGCCGCGCGCGGGCAGGGCGGGGCGCCGCGACGGGGCAGGGCCGGGGTGGCCATGGCGGCCCGAGACGGCACAAGGCGACGGGGGTCATGGCGGCCTGAGGCGGCACAAGGCGACGGGGGCCATGGCGGCCTGAGGCGGCGCAAGGCGACGGGGGCCGCCCGCGGCCTGAGAAGCGGGGCGAGGCGGCGGGGTGGCGCGTGGCAGCAGCTCGGGGCGGCATGTCCGGTGGTGCGGGGCGGCAGGTCCGGTGGGGCGGCAGGTCCGGCGGCGGGGCTGCAGCGCGAAGAGATGAAAAAAGAAGCATATTCCTCTTTTACAGTTTTCGTATACGGGGACTGCTAGACGGGAAGCGTTTTTGTCCGGTTAAAAGTACTCGCGTTTTATATACAGGGCCCTCTACACGTGTTTTACGGGGCGGAAATTTAGGGGGTCTGTTAGACATGCTCTAAACAGCATTGGACAGAGGTGATCTAGCTAGCAGGGCAACAAGGATTTTTTTTTTTTGAAAAGGGGCAGGGCAACAAGAAATGAATACCTTATGGAGTGGGGCTGGCGGTCGTCGGAGCACTGGCGGAACTCCTCGAGGTAAGCGGGGTAGGAGTGGAAGCACATGTCGGCGAAGTCCCTCACCACAGTGCAGCTGCCCTTGATCGTCCCCCATGTCCCGTCCTGCACAAAATCCCCTTTATTTTAGAAGACATTCTGAAGAGTGTCGATGGTGGGCGCGCGTGTCTAGCTTACCACAATGCCATGGATGAACTTGTCGGACTCGCTCTCCTGCCGGAACGCCTCGAAGGTGGAGATCCACGGCGTGGAGAAGCCGTAGCCGAGAGCCACCAGCGCGCTGCCGAAGATGCCCAGGCCCAGCCAGAGGCCGAACAGCACCGGCAGCGCGATGGCCAGCGCCAGCTTCAGGCCAGCGTTGATGCGGTCCGTCCTGGGTTCAGAATAATCAGAATGCAGACGACAGATAATCAATCAAACAGTGGGACTACACCAGCAACTAATTAACTATTCTCTGGTCAGGTGGAACATTTGATTCGCCGGCAAAAAGTTGAAAATTGGCAGCCGAACATTTAGTTCGAAACTTGCCCCTGAACATTCAGAAAATGTTCTGTTTCTTGTCTGACGAACCCAGTCAAATACTCTGTTCTTACGCGAAAAAAACAGAGGAGGGAGATCAACTAATTTCGTTTGAGTTGGCGGCAGCTTACTTGATGACCGAGTAGATGGTCCACCAGACGTGCGCCGGGAAGAGGACGAGGATCACGCCGACGTTGCCCAGAATCATCAGCGCCGCCGCCACCGGGCCGACCACCATCGCTGCACAGCCATTCCCCCAAACCAAGAAGAAGAAAACATGAGCCACAGCCACACCAAAACTCGGGGCAGGAACCGGCGAGTCGAGATTACAGCCGGAGAGACATACCTTTGATGCCGCCGAGGAGGAAGGCGGCGCAGAAGGAGAAGACCACGTACGCGACCTGCATCGAGTTGTGCATCGACCCCATGGTCCCCGTGTAGTTGTCCGCCACCCACGCCTTCACCGTGCCCATCGATCGACCGCCGCCGCCCCTCCCTCACATCCACGGCGAGCCCACTCGCCGCCGCGCCAACAACGGCGAACCGTAGTACCGGCAGCCCTGGCAAGAATCAAAGACAGCCGCCGGGACTGAAACTTTCTGCCCCTTCTGCAGGACGGAGAGCACAAGGGAAAGGGAGGACAGAGCAAGAAAAGAAATCGGTCGTCCTCGCTTTCGCGGGAATCTGCCAACAGCGGTTGCGGAACGAAAAAATCAGCAGCAGCGGCTTGCGGGTCAAGCCGTATGGGGAAGAAAAAGCGATTATAAAGGTCGTTGATCCGCCGGGTCAAGACGGCGGCTGCGTTCTTGGCTTCTTGCTCCCGCTCGTGAGAAAGAAGACGGGAGAGGAGAGGGAGAGAAGTTTCTGGGGTTTTGCAGAGTTAACTGCCGAGACGATGGAGCCTATCGTTTTCGTCTGTTTGTCTGGGCAGTATCCTCTGCTGGCGCGCGCCGTGCCGCCGTCACGTGGTTATTAACGGCGTTGGCTGGGAGGGAGGTCAAAGTTAACGGTCAATGCGACAACTTGTTGACCATGACCGTGTTAGTGGTAAGCGCTGAGGTTTGCTTTGTTTGCTGCCATTTCTGGTGATCCACTGCTATACTTTTCCGCACACGAGCCATAAAAAATACTCCTTCCATTTATACAAAAATGTCTTAACTTTGTCTAAAGTACATGTATCAACACACTAAAACATCAAACACGCTAAAACGGCGTCTAGATGCATGCATATTTTGATAAAGCTAAAACATCCATTTTTAGGACGGTGCCAATTGATGTGAAGGTAGAGTCACATACTTAACGCTCACCATCGTTAGGGTAAAAATAGGATATCGTATCGGGGGAAGTTCTAGATAACAAGATACATATATGAAAAACACTTTTTGGGTTCCATAAAGTTTGGAATTTTTCCGATATCGTATCGGGGGAAGTTCTAGAAGGTTCCGAAGTTGCTACTAGCGGGACCCACACTTCCTCTATGGCCCACATGGACCAAGGGGGTGCGCACAGAACCACATGGGTCAGGCGCACCAGCCCCCTAAGGCCCATGCGGCCAAGCCTCAAGGAAACCCAAAATAAAGAGGGGGCAAGTTTCCCTCCTTTGGCCGCACCTCTCAACTTGGAGGGGGCCGTTGGCCGGGCACCAACCTAGATAAAATAGCGGGGTGCAAGGGTAGGGGAACTTCAACCCTAGCCTCCATACCCCCCCCCCCCCATAATGCCCCTCTCCTTCCTCCTCCTATCCTGCACGTAGGCGAAGCCCTGAATGCGGAGCTCTCCAACATAGCCTCCACCACCGTCGTGTTGTTGGCATCTAGATCCGATCTACCTCTCCACCATACTTGTTGGATCAAGAAGGACGAGACGGTATTGTGTTGCACGTATGCATAACTTCGAGGCATTGTTCGTTGCGGCGCTGATCGGATTGGATCGCGGTGAGGAGATCTACATCGACTGTGTTTTCTAAAGCATTCGCTTAGCGATGAATTATAAGGGTATGTAGATCTCAATATCTTTCTCGATGCTTGCATCTTCATAAATTGGACCTTGGCTCTTTCTAGATTAGATCTGCAATTCGTTCACATCTAGTAGTCAATTTTTTATTTTGCATGTTGCGAAGCTCATTAGTAGGATGTACTTGTATGGGTTTATAAGGGTGAGTATATATGTGTATTTGTGAGCGAATGTAAAAAGAGAGAACTCCTTATTTGACATTGCCTTAAATTCCGGTTCCCTATTTGACACTAAAAAACCTTTTCTTCCTTATTTGACCCGAAGTGCAAATTTCTTTCCTTATATGACACTCTAGTACATTTTGAGCACTAACGGCGTTAATTGAGAACGTAAGAAGAAGATTTTGCCCCTGATGCACTATATGAGTTCTTTTTCTTTTCTTTTTGACAAAAGCAATATATCTGGCCATTGTTACCTGACCAAATGAGACCGGCAGATATTCAGTCACAGCTAGAATCAATATGAATTACTGTAGAAAACTTACAACTTACGCATTCGATTTAATTAAGGAATTGCAAATTAGTCAGAACCTGCATACTTATTTACTGCTACAAGACCGGAATAAAGAAAAGACCGAAAATCGCTCCCGACCTCACAATTTTAAGATTTTAACAACCTTGGATTCAGTACACTTCTGCCACCGCCGACAGAAAGTCTGCGTGCCGCCGCCGGGTAGCACGAGCCCAACGCCGGCCAGGCTCACAACGCTGCTCTCCTACCGCATGCACAGCTCCATGACTCCATCCTCGCTGGTCCCGTGCCCGATGTCCCCCACCACTGAACAGAACTCCTGGCTACCTCGCCATGTTGCAGCGCTGTGCAGTGCGCGTGCGGCACTGAGAGCCATAGCTCTATGGCGAGGCCTTGCCATCGACCAAGTCACAACAAGACTCGGGGTGCTGCTCAGTTTAGCTAGCTCACTGCACTTGTTTTTTCCATGGTTGCATATGGATAGATGAAAGGGTAATTTGGTTCAAGAAAAACAAAACTGACGGTTGGACCTAACAGAGTGGACGGGAGTGTCATGTAAGGAAAAAAATTTACACCTGTGGTCAAATAAGGAAGAAAAAGTTGTTTAGTGCCAAATAGGGAACCGAAATATAAGGTAGTGTCAAATAAGGAATTCTCTCATGTAAAAATGGCGCCGAGGTTAGCCTTGCTCGGCAACATTTTTGAATACTAGCCTACTTATATTATATTATATTACGGATGAATCCCGGTGATCACATGGGTACGTGAGCACGGGCTCCCTATCTGACACGTGTCTAACACCGTTATTTCTGCCGTTTGTGACGTGAATCTGTGATGAGGTAGGAACAAGCGTGTGGTCGTAAAATAAAAGAAGCGAAATGATACAATGAGGCGCCGCACGCTCCGCTCAATCGTGCGACGGTGCATCAGGATTTGTGATAGTGCATCACGGGGTCACGACCACTCAGCCTAATCACGTCTACCTTATCCCTTCACGGTTCCTCCTGGACACTCATTTCCTTTTTCTTATCCTCTCGCTAAATCACCATGGTAGACGGGAGAGGAACGGGGCCGCAGCTCGCAGGATGCTCCGCCAGCCGCCGCCGACCAGCACGAGCAGGCACGTCGCGGGAGGCGCCGCCGCCGACGAGCGCGGGGAGGGCTGCGCCAGGCCACGGTAGACTCCGCCAACGAGCTAGAGCCGTGAGGAGGAGGCGCGTCGCAGAGAGGACTCCGCAGGCCGCCGTCGACTCCGCCACACCGACGAGCTCGAGGAGAAGGAGGCTTCCGCCTCGAGGGCGGGGACGCCACTGCCGAGCTCTCACCGGCAGGCGCTGCGCCGTGGCGGAGAGACGCAAGAGTAGGAGGCCGCAGCCGCCCGACTCCGCAGTCGCCACTGAGCAGACTCGAGCTCGTCCGCCATGGCCTCCCCCTCGAGCTCCCGCAGACTCGATTTGGGCAGCCATGGTCACGCCATACGAGCCTGTTGACTCGATTTGGAGCTTCGCCTCTCCTGTAGCCGGGATTTGGGAGATGGGAGAAAGTGGAGGAGTGCGGGTGGTGGTGTGGTGGTGGGCATGATTAGAGGACAACGAGGACGGGCCGGCTTTTTAGGCAGAAAAGCTATTCACGCCGTGTAATCTCCGTGAGATAGAAAACGAATCTTAAAGCTGATCCAACGATGCTTAGACCGTGCTCACGTACCCATCTGGTCACCAAATTCACTCTCTATTATATTATTGACACATGTGCCAAAGAAGGAAAAGAAAAGTATGAGCCTAGTACACCGAAACTCACCTTTTCGAACTAATAAACATGAATTGTATTTGCAAGATTTGAATATAAGAATCATACATGTATATATTGAGATGAAACTTTGCAAACATAAATTGTTGTCAAATAATTACAATCTGCCAAGTTTCATGAGAATGAGAACACGAGAATGCTACAATTGAAGTTTCAAAACATGCACCACAATTACATTTTCTCATTTTCACTTAGATCACAAATAGTCCCATTTTACCTGTAAAAATATGTATGCGTTTCTAACCAATACCTTAGTGTGTGGTTATTTTGGAATTTTCAAAACTTCCAAATATATCTTTTGCTACGTTGTTAGAAAGGGGTGTCCGGTGTACCTTTGTTTCGAAAATATGTTCCACCAAACTAAAAGAACTAGGGCAATAATTATGTAGGAGCTCTTATTCGAAATCGTCACGTCCACGTGTACCACTTGGGTCTTTTCTATAGATAAATAAACTTCAAGAGTTAATGCTTGACCGCTAGAGGATCCGTAGTGTAGGTACGCTGCCGGTTTTGAGGAAAATGTAGGTGGAGAGTAGCCAACTGGGTACCCAGTGGCCACTGGCGTAGCTTAGTGTAGGACAGGGGGGCCACCGCCCCCCCCCCCCCCCCATGATTTGGCACATCTCTAAAGGGAAAAATTCTGGGAAAGGTTAGATTAGAAATTTTTGTGTGTTTGCCCCCCTCCCCCCCTAAAACTCCTAAATTGCATTTTGCCCCCCAGCCATCGTTGGCAAGCTCCGGCCAGTGCCCGTGGGAGAGGGGCTAGAAATGGCTGGCCTGTAAGAGATGATCCCTAAACTTAAATGAGATGGTGGCATCGACAATGAGGTCAATCCTTCGAACACCGGATGTTCAATATTTTAGACTTTGCACCTCCAAGGTTTAGAGAGGCATTGTGTGCCGGGTTGTCAACACTCCTACTCACCTCTAGCATAGATGGATGGGCATTTGGGGTGGTAGCGAGTAGTGAAAATGCATGTGAATGAGTATGACAAGCGATCAGAGGCCGGGAATAGGTTGTGGAAAATATGACAAGGATGCAGAAAAGGGTTTTCTTGCCCCTCATCCGGACAGGGTCGCATTCTAAGAATGCTGAGAAAACGAATACAAGGTAAATAAGTGGTGGAAAAGATAAAAGTTAATATAGCGGAAATTCACAATGAAGAGTTTTTCATCTTTCTCAATCGACATAGAACTAGCAAAAGGGTTTTCTAGCCCCGCATCTGGACAGGCTGCTTCCCCGCCAGATAAGCAACTCTGGTTTGCCGTCTTGTTTTTATGTTAGTATTGCGGGACATCATCTATAATCTTTTTTGAAAAAATGTAGTGTGGGACATCCAAAGTCTGCGGGAGTGATGTTTTGGCACATGGGAGCGTATGCTCCCTTTATTTTAAAATGCATGTTAGACACATTTTAAAATGTCAAAAAAATTGAAACAAAAATTTCGCACGTACATCTTCATGTGCTACGCGCTCATAAAGTCGTTTCATGAAAAATCGACATGTTATGTGGCGTGTGTAAAAAAGACAAAATTCGGTGCTGAAACAAAGACTTGTCACAAGATAAATTTTTTCTTTTTCGCTTAGACTACAAAAAGTATAATTTTTTCGTGAAACTTGACGAATACACATATATTATGGAGATGTACATGTAAATTTTTTTGTCAAATTTTTTTAACAGTTGGAAATATGTTTTTATGGTAGAGGGATCATACGCACCCGGGAGCCGAATTGAGTTTCTGAAAGTCTGCTCCCCAATTATATTACCGTGGACATATCTAAAGTCAGCGTCAGTGATTGATTCCTTGTACCCACCTCTTAGTTTTGTTGCGTGTAATCATGCTTCTGGACATGCACGTAGCCAATGACGCCCGGTTCCTTGAGCTCTACACAGGCTTAGCAGCCACTTGGGTTAGCCTAACGCATTTGTTTAGCCACCACTGCGGCCATCAGTCCGGCCAGCAGCCTCCTCGCTTGGACTGACACGTTTGTTTAGGCACAACTGGCGATTTCAATCAAATCAGCCCGGCCGTCAAACACCTTAGTTTAATTACTGATGAAACGTGGAAATATCCCAGTCTGTTCTTTGATCTTCATCTTCCCTAGTTTAATTACTGACGGCGTCATAGCTCCGTTCCGTTGCCACAGCGGCGTCCTCGGAGAGTCCGGTCCCGTCGCTGTTGGCTCTTTTGTTCTCTGCCTGCATCGGGCGCACGCTCCCTTGTTTCTCTCTGTCACTGTGGATGTGCTGTCCTGTCCTGTCGTCGTGGCACTACAGCCTACAGCCGCTGACACTTTTTTACATGAGGAGAGCTGACACTTGTCACGCCTTGGTATCGACAATTGAGGCACTGCAGCTCACCGGGGCGCAGACATCGAGGCGATTCATCATGGCTTCGGAACGCACCAGATCTGCCGTGCGGCCTCGTACAAAGAATACTGTAATCTAGCTGCCCTTTGGCTTGAGATTTTCCAGTAGGCCATCCGTAGGAGTAAATGGATTAGTTAGGAGTTCTTGACTACTTTGAGGATTATTATGTCAAATTGCAAGTCTAAAATATATTTGTATACATGATTATTTATTTACTTCAGTATTTATAAGTAAAAATATACTACTCTATATTTTAACAACTAAGAAATAAACCAGTGGTCCGACCGAAAAAACTGAACCGTTTGCTTCACCCGTTCGGTCACTGGTCCGATTTTAAAAACTATGGATGCTCTTTGCCTTGAGATATCCCTGTAGTTCATCCGAAGGAGTAACTGGATAAGCCGAAAGTTCTTCATGATGACCAAGAGCACAACATGCTGGAAAATTGACTCGCAAAAAATGGTTTCTAGAAGAAGGAAAAAAATGGCCTTGATTGGTACTTCAATCTGATTAAGCCTACAATACAAAGGCAGATTTGGTACTAGTACTTTAAATCCGATCAAGCGTACAAATGTGGATTTCGTACTTTGGTCTGATGGCACGTTTTCCTCCCACGACCACGAGTCAACAACATCGTCGCTTCTAGAACAAGAAGACTTGTAGTACGTGCTCCTGTATCAGAGGATAACCACATAATTTACTACTGTTGGGATAAAACAAACACGGAGCAACATCATCAGGTCATCAGCACAGGAGGAGTACAAAAGAAGAATGTCAACGCGCTTACTCTAATCAAGAGGAGAGATGAGGGAAGCAAATTTGGTGCACATGAGCACCAGTGCTCCTGGTTTTTAAAATATTTTAAAACTGTATATCTACGTTTCAAAAAATTGTCACATTTATTCCGTGAATACATACATATGTCATGGTTACTTGTGCAAAGTTTTGTTAGAGATTGCATTGTATTTTGAGCTACAGGAAAAAAACAAATTTGTTGCTACGTATAGTGGCATATATTTGTCAGAAATTTATCTTTTTTGTATAGCTCAAAATACAACATATTTTTCTACAAAATTCACACCGTATCTTCAAAATGTTTATACGTATGTGAGTATTTAATATCAATTTTTTTGGAATTCGAAAAATATGATTTTTAGAAAACAGGAGCACTGGTGCTCATATGCCAAAGACACTTTCCGAGAGATGAGCAGATGATACTCTCTGGCTGAATCTTCTCGGGTTGCTTCTGTCCCAAGGCAAAAAATCTCCACGTGTCTGAGAAGTTTCTTGGGCAAACAGCCCAGATGACAGGGCAGCGTTTGCTCATGGCTGTAAGAGCAATTCCAATAGTGTAGCTGGGTGCTGGCTATAAGGCCAACTATAGTCAGCTTACAGCTAACTTGTAGAATACTCCCTCCGTCCTAGTTTGTAAGTCACAATTTTTGAATATCTTGCCCAAGGTACTAGATGATTGGGTCTCATTTTCTCTCTCTCATTGGTGCATGCAACCCCTTTCTCTCTCTCATTGGTGCATGCATTCTCTTTCTCTCCCTCATTGGTGCATGCAACCCCTTTCTCTTCCTCATTAAATAATATTATGCCTAGCAGAGGCTTCGAAACATAGCGGACAGGCTCGCGTCTGCCGTCTCGCGTCTGCCCAGCGCGCCGCCGGCGCCCACCCGATCTCCCTGCTCCCACCACCCCGGCGGCCGGCGAGACCAGATCCGGAACCCCCTCCGTCCCCTCTCTCCTCTGCACCAGCTGGTAGGCCCAGGCTTCGAGCGAGCGGTCGGCTTCATCACCTCCAAGCTCATCCTCTACCGGCTTCAACTTCGCCTCCGCCCCCGTGTGGCTCGTCACGGCCGCACTGGGGCGCCCCCACTTCGCATCGCGCCGCCCTCCCGCTCTTGACCTCCTCACCGTCGTCGTCGCTGGCTATGGCCGCGGCGGCGGGGCCCGCCCCAAAGGTGGCGTGGTGGTGAGCGCTCCTGAGCGGAGGAGCTCCTTTCCTTGGCGCGGGCACGCAGGGGCGGCGGCCCCTGAATCCCTCCTGTCGGTAGGCGGCCCTGGTCGTGGTGGCTGTTGCAGGTGGTTGGTGGCTGCGTCCTGGCCGTGTGGGCGGTAGGGCGTCTGCTGCCGTCGGTGGCGGTGGGTGAGGCTCGGGCTCCTTCAGCAGCGCAGCGCGGTGGTCCAAGGCCAAGGCAGAGCTGCTCGGGCATCTGGCGGCTTCGGCTACCATGGCTGCTCGGTGCAGCGCGGCGACGAGTAGGCACAGGCTTTCCCGACGGCTCGTCCGGCTTGCTGTGGTGGGGTGGCGGCCCTCCCTCCGGGCTGCGGTGGTGGCGCTCTACGGCAGTGGCCAGAGTGTAGGGCTCCCGCGGTGGCGCGGCTGTGGGTGGTTTCGAGGGGCCGCCAATCTGGTCGGGGTGCTCGCATTTCTGCGGCCGCTGGCTCTATGTATTGGATCTCCGTGTTGGCGTTTGTCGAAGCCCCCTCTCTGTGGCGGTTGGCGGCGCCCGCGGCGCCTGCGCTCGGTGAGCTCGGCCGGCAGCGGTGGTGTGGCTCGGCTTCAACCCCGCGTGGTGCGGGCGGTGGCGGCGGAGCTCGGCCGAGCTCCTCGGTCTGGTTTGGCGGCGGTGGCTCCTGTGTGGCGGTGGCGCTGTTGCCGCACAAGAGGTGTGCGTCCGTGGGGTGCGGGCTGGCGGCGCTTTGGTCTCCGCCTTGCTGTCCGGCCGCGTGGGGATGTAGAGGCTCGTTTGCTCCGGGCGAAAGCTTGACCGCGCGGCGTCCGTGGATGTCGCCGTCCTCCTTGGGGGGCGGTCGTGGAGCTGTCCGACCTTTGCTACCCTCGGGTTCACGGCTTCGGGTGAAAGCCTTGATCCCGGGATTGGGACGACGACGTCGTTTCATCGTCGTTTCCCCTCTTGAGGGCGTCGTCTTGAAGCCGGTGATCCTCTTCGCGCGCCCCGGCGGGCTGGATGCACACGACATCTAGGTTGGCAGGAGGTCGACCGGAGATGTGGGGTTCCGGGTGGAGGCTTGTGAGGCAACGACGATGGTGGTGACCAAGGTTTGGTAGCGGCAAGATCATGTTAGTCGGCTCCGTTCCGGCGTGTTCGAGTGTCTTCGTGTTGGTCTCCTCTCGCTGTGAAGTCGAAGCTGCCTTTGGGCGGTGTACGATGACCTTCATGGGGGCGGTTCGATGAAGGTCCTACTCGGCGCAGGTCTTGCGCATCTCCTTTCCGGGGCTCGTCTTCGGAATCGAAGCCGCCGGTCTCTCCTCGAAGAGCCATCTCGTTTGGCATAGGCTGACTTAAGCTTCGCCTTTGTGTGGCTTTTGTGGGTAGCCAGGGTGGCTAGGTGTGCCCCTTGTGGCCGAGTGTGTGTGGTTGTGAGTGTGGCTTTGGCCCAGTTGTTGTTGGTTTTCGCCTGGTTTTCTCCTAAAAACCGAGCACCTTCTACTTAATTAATGAATGAGGCAAAGCTTTTGCCTCGGTTTCAAAAAAAAAAAAAATATTATGCCTTAGAGGTGGGGGTTGTGGGACAAATAGTTTTTGAGAATATGAGTTACACTCTAGGACGGAGGGAGTAGTTGGCTTTAAGGATTGATAACTTTATGTGTAAAAGGCCCACCACACATACTCACAAAGTGCCTAGGAGCACGTGCAAGAGCTGACTCTTGCGAGCCCATCTCTCTTCTCTCTCCACTTGTCTCTCATCCACCTAAGCAAAATAACATTATTTTAGTTCTTATAGCCTGCTGAGTCAGTCTTATTGTACTTGCTCTAAGAAACCTCAGACAGGATGATGATGATTAGCTAGGGCTGAACAGATGCAGAGAAGGCTCGGCCTGCATCTGCCGAAGAGAAATTTCTGCGAGGACGTGCCTGGTTATATTTATGGCGTTTGGTTGGCGTACGCGAGTCAGACGATCATGGACAGAAGGAATGACCAGACGAGCTGGCTCTAGCAAATAAAGAAGAAACGAAATTGGTGGCTCGCAACGGTTCGATCGTGGACGACGCGATCGGGCATGATATCTTTTGCGGCGAGGAACGGCCATGTCCGTCACCTCTCCACAGAGGCGCCGACGCAGGGAGGGAATTGTCGTGTCGTCGTCGGAACTCGGAACTCGGAACTAGGCCGGTGTGCTCGTGTTCCTGCTTGTTTACACCGTGTTGAGGACACACAACTTCTTTCACATTCCTAGGGCGCAAATGGTTTTGCCCGTATCCACCGGTCAGCTGGATATAAAGACCGGGCACGCACGTTTCAGTGTCGCGACCTAAACTGAATTTATCCAAAGTGATTCATTCGTCGATCAAATTTGGAGAGCAATGCATCTACGCGTGCAGCACATATGCCCTCGCGTGTCCTCCCGCGTGGGTCGATGGCCCCATGGCAGCGATCCAACATCAATAATGCTAGACATACGGACGTCGGGCTACAAAATTTACTTACGGACACATCGTCGAGATAAATTATTGGCTGGAATGCTTTCAGTTGGGTCCACAATAATCTCCCGCATATGCTTAACTGATTGACACATCAGCCCGTAACAAATTCCGTAAGCACCTAGCCCGTAAGTGTAGCATTGCCGATCCAACATCCTCCAAAGCTGTTTGCACCGCCTGATGCATGCGCTCAGCGCTCTTGCGCTGGCCGCACAGAACGACGGCTAGGCTAGCCGCTTGCCTTTATCTATGCTACCGTTTTGACCTTGTGCCGACATCAATTGACCTGGCCTTTTTAACATACCAGCCGCAATTTTTTTCCATACTCTCATCTTCTTCCATCCCCACCACCACCACACTATAAGAAAAATGCCCATTAGTGACACACCTAAAAGGGTTAGCAGTAGCGCACCATGGTGCGCCACTTGTAGGTGCGCCACTAGTAGAATTTTGAATTCTGGATCTAGATCTAGCAACATATTTTTGTGATTTGCTTGTTTTTGTTTTCCAAATTATTTGTCACGTTCATCTAGCACCATTTTGTTGCTTGTTTTTGTTTTGGACGGTGAGAGAGGTTAGAGGATGGAGAAGAGAGGGAGGAGAGGATGGAGAGGACAAAAGAGGATGGAGGATGGAGGAGATGGAGAATGGAGAAGAGAGGATGGAGGAGAGGGCCGCCAGAGAGAAGGGAGGGGCGCCGGAGTGCTTGGAGGGCAGGAGGCTGGAGTGGTTGGAGGAGAGGAAGGAGCAAAGGAGGAAGAGAATAGGATGGAGGAGAGGAGGAGGCGGAAGAGGAGAGGAATCTGTGTAGGAGGGGGGAGGTGGATATATAAGAGGGTAGTGGGTGTAGGTGCGGGCCGATACGATTTTTGGAGGCGGGGAGGTTGGCACTGGCGCACCACACGGCTGGATGCGGCACTGCTAGTTTTTTTCTTGAATTTTTTTGCCTGAAGACTAAAAGCTGCATGTTTCCTTTTTGATTTTAAGAATGGAAAAAAATCGGTAAACGACTTTTGCCAGTTGAAATCGAATGTAAATTTTCTGTAGATAAATTTTCATATAAAAAACGTCTTCGTCGGAGGTCGTATGTAACTAGAAAAGCCGTTTTACCGAAACAGGGCACCATTTTGCAAAATAAAAAGCCATGTTTGTTAATTCTCCTAACAACAAGAACACATAACACATGGTCATCTCGAATAATTTTATTTTTTTAAATTTCTATCTTGTTTTTTAATTTTTTTTCAAAACTGAAAAAGGCGATCCACTGGAGAGGGGGGGGGGGGTGCGCTAGTGCTAAGTGGTGCCCAACGTTCCCCAGCTCCCCCTAGACATACCAATGGCGCACCATGTATAGTTGCTCCAATAGAATTGACGCAGCTATATATGGTGGTCTATTGGTATGTCTAGGAGATGGATCAAACCTTGGTCAAACGTAGTGTAGTGACACACTATTCACCAGGTGTACTATTGGTAACAGCTATGGTGCATCATGTATAGGTGCGCCACTGCTAGCGATATTATGGCTATGCCTTTTCTATTAGGAGCACATGCATCACAATAGCCACGGCTGGTGAAATAGGATCGAGGGGAGGGCGTGTAGGATGGCGCCCGACCCGGGGCATGGCCAAGGCCGAGGTTGCCGAGAAAGACGTGGGGGAAGAGGCCAGAGTCAACCATCGATGTCCTCGTCACCACCGTCATCCCCGTCATCACCCGAGTTCGTCGCCATCGACCTCTCCGGGTTTGAGTTCGGTGTCACCATCCACTTAGGCATGGACTGGGATAGGTTGTGCCTCCCCGAGAAGTACATGTCGGTGGTCGATGGGCAAGAGTCCCACGAGCTCATAATGTCGGTGCAGGGCGGCTCGATCGGCTAGTGGTCCGTGGAGGAGTTGTCCGACCGCGCCGACCACTATAAAAAAAATTAATATCTATCACGACATTTTTTGTCGGCTAAGGGGTGTTTTTTTGTCGCTAAGGAGTCTAAGGCCACGAAACGAGTTCTGTGGTGCATATTGCTTCACCAAAGGACCCACCACGAATTTTCGAATCGAGGGGTCTTTGTCGATGAAAAATTGAACCGTGTCAAAAGAGTTCGGAGGAGCCCGATGACTGCTGATGTCATGGTAACTGACACGTGGCAGTCACCATTAACTGGCCGATAACATCGTTAACTAGACAGATGTTCGTGGTAGATGACAGACCCACACAAGGCTTGCTACGCCTTAAGCGGGCCGGCACAATAAGGAAAAATGGACCAGCCCAGGTACATATTGGGTTGGGCCAACTAACTAGGTTTGACTAGTCAACTACATAACTGGGCCGGCCCATTAAATACGCGGGCTAGACTGGATGTCTTGGTTTGATCGGTCAACTTGCTAAATGAGCCCAAATAATAATCAGGTGGGGCCAAATGTCTTTATTTGACCGGTCAATGAGCTAAATGGACCAGCCTAATGTCAAAATTGAATGTGCGTGTCTTGCTTCCTTTCTTATTCATATTTTTTTTTTTGAGAAACACAGTACAAACGCAGTGCAGCTTACATTCAGTTTTGCATTTGTTTTTATTTTATATAAAAACACATAAAAAAGGTTGCAGACTTTATTTTACTTACAAGGCGAGAGAAGCGCTAAGTTGTGTAACTACACAAATATTGCCACTGCGATATTTATTAACAATTCTGTTTAATCACGTGAAATAAAATCTGATTTTTTTGAAATCAGTCATAGGCATGGAATGATGGGAGACACCGTGTCTAGGGTGTTCATAGATCCATACCGAGCTTATCGAAATTGATTGGTTCACCCGAAATTGATTGGTTCACATCCCTCTATCGAAAAATCGATCGAGAGATGTATACGGTCCCGCCATACTGGAAACATGGCTACTATGGGTTGCATCAGTGCAAAGATCGGACATCAGGGAAAGTTTCAGAGGTGGCCGGCATCCGCCATGGCTCTATCTAAAAGTTCCATCTCGGATAAGATGTACCAAATTTTGGATAAGGTGCTGGTGCTGGTGTTGGTCCACTGATACAATGTAGAAACTAGAGGCGGTTTGGTAGCCTGCACCAAATTTTTGCATTACTGGCGCAACAGGAAAAATCCGTATCTCCTTCCGAATGAGCTACGGTGCAGCTTTGGGCTATTGTTTGACAGGATGTGCAGAATTTTTTGGCCCAGCAGAAACGAAGGGCTCGGTCTGTTTGGTTTCATACGAACCAAGTAATAGTCTCACCACTTATTCACATGGTGCTCTCACCTCCTCACCTATCACAAAGCCTCACGCCGCCGTTCACAAGCTTCGGTACGTCGACGATCACGAAGGCAGACACCACCATGGCATCGCCGATCACGCCGGTCAAAACCTTCACCACGTCGCCGACCATGAAGACGAAGAGCACCATGACACCGTCGGTCACGCCGGTCAGAAGCATGGGCACGTCGCCGACCACGAAGATGAAGACCACCATAGCACCGTCGTTCACGCCGGTCACAAGCATCACCATATCGCCGACCACGAAGACGAACACCACCAGGACACCGCAGGTCACGCCGGTCACAAGCATGGGCCCGTCACCGACCACGAAGACGAACACCACCATGACACCGTCGGTGACGCCGGTCACAAGCATGGGCACGTCACCGATCACGAAGACGAACATCACCATGACACCATCGGTGACGCCGATCACAAGCATCACCATGTCGCCGACCACGAAGACGAACACTGATGGCGCGTGATGCACACGTCCGTTGGGAACCCCAAGAGGAAGGTGTTATGCGCACAGCAGTAAGTTTTCCCTCAGAAAGAAACCAAGGTTATCGAACCAGTAGGAGATGAAGGCCACGTGAAGGTTGTTGGTGGAGGAGTGTAGTGCGGCGCAACACCAGGGATTCCGGCGCCAACGTGGAACCTGCACAACACAATCAAAATACTTTGCCCCAACTTAACAGTGAGGTTGTCAATCTCACCGGCTTGCTGTAAACAAATGATTAAACGTATGGTGTGGAGAATGATGTTTGTTTGCGAAGAACAATAGAGAACAATGATTGCAGTAGATTGAATTTCAGATGTAAAAGAATGGACCGGGGTCCACAGTTTACTAGTGGTGTCTCTCCAATAAGATAAATAGCATGTTGGGTGAACAAATTATAGTTGGGCAATTGACAAATAGAGATGCATATACATATCATGATGACTACTATGAGATTTACTTAGGGCATTACGACAAAGAACATAGACCGCTATCCAGCATGCATCTATGCCTAAAAAGTCCACCTTCGGGTTAGCATCCTCATCCATTCCAGTATTAAGTTGCAAACAACAGACAATTGCATTAAGTACTGTGCGTAATGTAATCAACACAAATATCCTTAGACAAAGCATTGATGTTTTATCCCTAGTGGCAACAACACATTGATGTCTACGGGAGCTTTTATTCTTGTAGACAGTGTTGGGCCTCCAAGAGCAGAGGTTTGTAGAACAGCAGCAAGTTTCCCTTAAGTGGATCACCCAAGGTTTATCGATCTCAGGGAGGAAGAGGTCAAAGATATCCCTCTCATGCAACCCTGCAACCACAAAGCAAGAAGTCTCTTGTGTCCCCAACACACCTAATAGGTGTACTAGTTCGGCGAAGAGATAGTGAAATAAAGGTGGTATGAATAAGTATTAGCAGTAGCAACGGTGCCAGAAAATAGCTTGCTGGCGTGTAGTTGATGGTGGTAATATGGTAGCGATAATAACGCGATAAAACGAGTAAACAAGCAGCGATAGCGATATTTAGGAACAAGGCCTAGGATTACACTTTCACTAGTGGACACTCTCAACATTGATCACATAACGGAATAGATAAATGCATACTCTACACTCTTGTTGGATGATGAACACATTGCGTAGGATTACACGAATCCTCAATGCCGGAGTTAACAAGCTCCACAATTCAATGTTCATATTTAAATAACCTTAGAGTGCATGAAAGATCAATAAGACTAAACCAAGTACTAACATAGTATGCACACTTGTCACCTTCACACTATGTAGGAGGAATAGATCACATTAATACCATCATAGCAATAGTTAACTTCATAATCTACAAGAGATCATAATCATAGCATAAACCAAGTACTAACACGGATGCACACACTTGTCACCATTACACCGTGCGGGAGGAATAAAACTACTTTAATAACATTGCTAGAGTAGCACATAGATAAATTGTGATACAAAACACATTGCAATCATAAAGAGATATAAATAAGCACTTCACTATGCTCTTCATAACGAGTGAATAAGTATTACGTGAAATATAGCCTAAGAGACCCACACGGTGCACACACTCGTCACCTTTACACACGTGGGACAAGGAGTCTCCGGAGATCACATAAGTAAAACTCACTTGACTAGCATAATGACATCTAGATTACAAGCATCATCATATGAATCTCAATCATGTAGGGCAGCTCATGAGATTATTGTATTGAAGTACATAGGAGAGAGATGAACCACATAGCTACCGGTGCAGCCCCGAGCCTCGATGGAGAACTACTCCCTCCTCATGGGAGACGAGCGGCGTTGATGGAGATGGCGGTGGTGTCGATGGAGGAGCCTTCCGGGGGCACTTCCCCGTTCCGGCGGCGTGCCGGAACAGAGACTCCTGTCCCCCAGATCTTGGCTTCGCGATGGCGGTGGCTCTGGAAGGTTTCTCGTACCGTGTTTTTTCGTATCAGGGGTTTCGCGACGGAGGCTTTAAGTAGGCGGAAGGGCAGAGTCGGAGGGCTGACGAGGGGCCCACACCATAGGGCGGCGCGGGCCCCCCTTGGCCGCGCCGCCTTGTGGTGTCGCCACCTCGTGGCCCCACTTCGTATGCTCTTCGGTCTTCCGGAAGGTTCGTGGCAAAATAGGCCCACGGGACTTGATTTCGTCCAATTCCGAGAATATTTCGTTACTAGGATTTACGAAACCAAAAACGACGAGAACAACGAATCGGCACTTCGGCATCTTGTTAATAGGTTAGTTCCAGAAAATGCACGAATATGACATAAAGTGTGCATAAAACATGTAGGTATCATCAATAATATGGCATGGAACATAAGAAATTATCGATACGTCGGAGACGTATCACACATCCACAACCTTAGAACTTTTTGTCACTGTCCCAGATTGAATGGAGGCATGAACCCACTATCGAGCATAAATACTCCCTCTTGGAGTCACAAGTATCAACTTGGCCAGAGCCTCTACTAGCAACGGAGAGCATGCAAGAACATAAACAACACATATATGATAGATTGATAATCAACTTGACATAGTATTCAGTATTCATCGGATCCCAATAAACACAACATGTAGCATTACAAATAGACGATCTTGATCATGATAGGCAACTCACAAGATCTAAACATGATAGCACAAGAGGAGAAGACAACCATCTAGCTACTGCTATGGACCCATAGTCCAAGGATGAACTACTCACGCATCAATCCGGAGGCGGGCATGATGATGTAGAGCCCTCCGGTGATGATTCCCCTCTCCGGCAGGGTGCCGGAGGCGATCTCCTGAATCCCCCGAGATGGGATTGGCGGCGTCTCTGGAACTTTTCTCGTATCGTGACTCTCGGTGATAGGGTTTTCGCGGCGGAGAGAACATATAGGCGAAGGGGCAGAGTCGGGGGACGCTCGAGGGGCCCACCCCATAGGGCGGCGCGCCCAGGGGTGGGGCCGCGCCCCCCTAGGGTGGGGCCGCCTCGTCGCCCCTCTTCGTCTCCTCTTCGGACTTCTGGAAGGCTCCGTGCAAAATAAGACCGTGGGCTTTTGTTTCGTTCAATTCCGAGAATATTTCCTCTGTAGGATTTCTGAAACCAAAAACAGCAGAAAACAGGAACTGGCGCTTCGGCATCTTGTTAATAGCTTAGTGCCGGAAAATGCATAAAAATGATGTAAAGTGTATATAAAACATGTAAATATTGTCATATAAATAGCATGGAACATAAGAAATTATAGATACGTTTGAGACGTATCAAGCATCCCCAAGCTTAGTTCCTACTCGCCTTCGAGTAGGTAAACG